>NC_090440.1:298316113-298620364 GCF_031143425.1 Pleurodeles waltl
CAGGAGTTGGAGAAACTTGTGGATGGGGTCCTCCCCCAGTACACGCTACTCTACGGTCCTCCAGACCAACAGGTTAGTACAGAGGGAGCACGTTGTATGGGCTAGGACTGGGTGGAGAGGGCTGGGTGGAAGAGGGAAGGGGCCAGAGTTCATAGTACATTAATGCATGGGAATGAATGGGCCACATGGTCAGAGTAGGGAGGGGGCCACTCACATTGACGGTGCAGTTGGTAATGACTGTTCCTCTTCCCTTGTGCATGTCATGTAGGTCAGCGCCCACCAGAAGAGGGACATTTGGCGTGCCATCGCCAAGGAGGTCCGGACCCTGGGGGCCCACCAGAGACGGGGCACCAACTGCCGGAACAGATGGGAGGACATTTGCGGCTCAGCTGGGGATGGCCTCCCAACGTGGGAGGGGTGCCCGTCGCACCATGAACCCCCTGATGTTCCCGATCCTGGCGGTGGCCTACCCGGAGTTGGATGGGTGCTTGAGGACATCACAGCAGACACAAGGGGGTGAGTACAACCTCATTCTGCGGACTTTGCGTGCAGTGGAGGGGTCTGGGTGGGGGTGGTGGGCCGTGGGTGTCCCTAGTCCAGGGCGAGTTAGGTAGGCAAGGCCCCTCCATTATGTAGGCCATGTGGCACTCAACCCCACCTCAGCAGAGTGCCACGTTGAGGTATAGTTGCCCCTGTGGCATCCATGTGCGCAGATTTCCACCATTGCCATGTAGGCCATATCCCAGAAATTGCATGTGCAGAGCTCAGGAGCACGGCGTAATGCATGCAGCTGCTGCGTCTGTCTTGTCCGCCAACGGTAGCGGTATGCCATGCACTAAAACTCTCTTTCTTCTGTCTCCCCCCCTTTTCCTGCTCACCCTGTCCTTTTGTACATCAGCATCATCAGGCAGAGGTACAGTGGCACCGGAGCACGAGGGAGCTGCATCCCACATGGCCATGGAGGGCCACACCACAGACTCTGAATGCACCCTTGGGACGGAGGGCGAGGGGAGCTTCATGTCGGCCACCGGATCACCAACCAGCGACACAGACTCGTCCGCCGATGGGAGCTCCCCTGTGGTGGCGGCACCATCTGTGCGCCCCACTTCTACAGGTACAGCCGCCACCTCCCCTACCAGCACAGCCTCCCAGCAGCCCCTCAGTGTTCGCCCCGTGCCCGCTCACCCAGGTGGCTGGGCATCACCTTCGCCCCAGGCACCTCAGGCCCTGCCCCAGTCACCCCTGCTGCCCTCAGTGAGGAGGCCATTGACCTCCTCAGGTCACTCACTGTTGGGCAGTCTACCATTGTGAATGCCATCCAGGGTGTAGAACGAGAGCTGCAACACAGTAATGCATTCCTGGAGGGCATTCATTCTGGTCAGGCTGCCCTTCAGCGAACCCTGTAATCTCTGGCCTCAGCACTGATGGCAGCCATTGTCCCTGTGTCCAGCCTCCCCCTCCAACTTCCTCCACCCAGCCCCAATCCCCTGTACCCCAGCCTATCCCAAGCACACCTACAGACCAGCATGCACACAAGTCAACATACACAAGTAGCTCAAGCAAACATAGGCACCACACACACCACAGGCACTCAAGCAAGCCTCACCCACATACAGACACAGCAACATCCACTGTCTCCACTGTGTCCCCCTCCTCCTCTTCTCCCTCCTCCCTCCCAGCCTCGTCTACACACACACCTGCATGCACCACATCTACAGGCACTAGGACTCGCACCAGGACACCCAGCACCACAAGCCTCTCACCTGCACTCACCACCTTCACTGCCATTTACACGTCCCGTGTCCTCTCCCAGTGTGTCTGTGACGCCCCCTCCCAAAGTACACAAACGCCGGCAATCACTCACCCAACATCCATCCACCTCACGACAGCCTCCAGTACCTGAACCTGCACCTAAAACACCTAAAGTGACACCTCCTACAACCACCTCCTCTTCCTCCACTCCCAGACCCCCTCCAGCTACCCATCCCAGTGCCCGTCAGAAACTGTCCCTATGTCAAATTGACCTTTTTGCCCCCACCTCCCTCCCATTCATCAGTCCCGTCGTAGCGCCTCAGCCAAAAAGCCTCCAGTACCAGTGGTGCGTGTTCCATGTTTTTGGAGTGCACCGTCCACCAAGGCAGGCAGTAGGGCCCGGAGCCAAGGCACTGGCAGCCCACCCCCTGTAAAGGCTCTGAAATTGGAGAGCGGACGACGGGACCGTGTTAAGACTCCTGGTGGAACAACAAGTGACATGGGATCGAAGGCGATTGGTGAGTCAGCTGTAACTCCAAAAAAGGTGGGGAAGGTCCAGAGGAAGTCTGCCCAGCCTGTTGTGAGTGTCACGGCGGAGAAGTGCGCCATCATTTCCGGCGGTCCAGACACAACCGACGGCACCGTCGTCACTGGTCCAGAGACCACTGCCAGAGTCACAGCCCAGGAGGGCCCAAGTATCGTTACTGGTCCAGAGACCACCGCCAGAGTCACAGCCCAGGAGGGCACAAGTATCGTTACTGGGGCACAAGTATCGTTACTGGTCCAGAAACCACCGCCGGAGTCACAGCCCAGGAGGGCACAAGTATCGTTACTGGTCCAGAGACCACCGCCAGAGTCACAGCCCAAGAGGGCCCAAGTATCATCACTGGTCAGGAGACCACCGCTGGAGTCACAGCCCAGGAGGGCACAAGTATCGTCACTGGTCAGGAGACCACCGCCAGAGTCCCAGCCCAGGAGGGCACAAGTATCGTCACTGGTCAGGAGACCACCGCTGGAGTCACAGCCCAGGAGGGCACAAGTATCGTCACTGGTCAGGAGACCACCACCAGAGTCACAGCCCAGGAGGGCACAAGTATCGTCACTGGTCCAGAAACCACCGCCGGAGTCACAGTCCAGGAGGGCACAAGTATTGTTACTGGTCCAGAAACCACCGCCGGAGTCACAGCCCAGGAGGGCACAAGTATCGTCACTGGTCAGGAGACCACCGCCAGAGTCACAGCCCAGGAGGGCACAAGTATCGTCCCTGGTCCAGAAACCACCGCCGGAGTCACAGCCCAGGAGGGGCCAGGATGCCACAGCCCCGCTGGGCAATGATGGAACGTCATGCCACACACCAATGCCCATTGTAGGGATCGTCATGCCACACACCAATGCCCATTGTAGAGATCGTCATGCCACACACCAATGTCCAGTGTGGAGATTGTCATGCCACACACCAACGTCCAGTGTGGAGATCGTCATGCCACACACCAATGTCCGTATCAGAACCGCCATGTCAAAGCACCGCTGAACAGGGCAAAGACCGCCATGGCAAAGCACTGCTGAACAGGGCAAAGACCGCCATGGCAAAGCACCGCTGAACAGGGCAAAGACCACCATGGCAAAACACCGCTGAACAGGGCAAAGACCGCCATGGCAAAGCACCGCTGAACAGGGCAAAGACCGCGATGGCAAAGCACCGCTGAACAGGGCAAAGACCGCCATGGCAGAGCACCGCTGAACAGGGCAAAGACCGCCACGGCAATGCACCGCTGAACAGGGCAAAGACCGCCATGGCAAAGCACCGCTGAACAGGGCAAAGACCGCCATGGCAAAGCACCGCTGAACAGGGCAAAGACCGCCATGGTGAAGACCGCTGAACAGGGCAAGCACTGTGTAGGAAAGAATAGGCCGCCACATCAGGCATCCTTATCCCATGTGCAGCTGGGGCAGTGACAGGACAGGAACTTTCACGGGGAGACTCATCCAGTCTAGGCACCAGTCCCACCCAGTACCAGTAGATGACTGCATCTACTTGAGAGACTGTGGCTTTGCACTCCCCAGGATGGCACAGTGGGCAAACCACCCACTGTAGAGACTTGAGAGACTGTGGCTTTGCACTCCCCAGGATGGCACAGTGGGCAACCCACCCACTGTAGAGACTTAAGAGACTGTGGCTTTGCACTCCCCAGGATGGCCCAGTGGGCAAACCACCCACTGTAGAGACTTGAGAGACTGTGGCTTTGCACTCCCCAGGATGGCACAGTGGGCAAACCACCCACTGTAGAGAATTGAGAGACTGTGGCTTTGCACTCCCCAGGATGGCACAGTGGGCAAACCACCCACTGTAGAGACTTGAGAGACTGTGGCTTTGCACTCCCCAGGATACATCAACGGGCATGGAGCCCCGTCGTGGATCTGGCTTCGCATTCATCTGGCTGAGGTGCCCCCGGTCACTTCCCCCTGAGGTGCCTGTAGTGTTTCTATCTGATGCCCCGGCAGTGTTCTCTCCGATTTTGGTCAAGTATCTATTGTGGGCCTCGCCCATGCATTTTTGGACTGTTGGTGCACACACATTGTTGTGTACATATCTGCACTCCTTCTCGGATTGTATGTGTAAATAAGAGTGATTTAGAGATATATATCAGTATATTTTTGTATGACATGTATATTGGCACATTACAATGTTTGCCCGAAATTCACATTGTCTCTGCATTCTTCCGGGGGGGATTGTGGGTTGTTAATGTGATTTTTGTGACTGCATTGGTGTGTATGTTGTATAATGCGAGGGTGGGGGTGTTTGGTGGGTGTCCCCCTGACTTTTGCCTCCCCCCTCCCCCGTGTCGTAGATGCAGTACTCACCGGTATCTTCTGCGCCTACATAGCTGTTGGTCGTAAAGGAGCAGAAAGACAAGGGCAGGGAGTATTTGTATTTCCAGCTCCATGGTGTCCTCGTTCCTCGTGGGATGTGTTCAGGTGAGCGTTTTCCCATTGCAGAAACTGTTTCCGCCGTGTTTTTATCCACGGTGAATCCGCCCCAGAAAAGGTGGCGGATTGGCGGGTTGTAATAGTGTGGGCGGTACATTGTCTCCCGCCTGTCTGTTGGTGGTAACCGCTGCACTGCTTGTCTGCACCGCCGTGGCAGGCGGTGTGTCAAAGTGGCTGTCTTTGTTGGTGGTTTCCGCCAGGGTCGTAATTCCATTTTTTTGTCCGCCGGCCTGTTTGCGGTATTACCGCACCTTTAACACCGTCCGCCAGGGTTGTAATGACCCCGTATATCTGTTAATGACTGCTTAGGATCTATGTAGCAGTACAGTTTTTTTGTTCATGAGATTTCCAAGTAAGTATATTATCCGCTCGAATTAAAAGCTAATTAAATTTTTCACCCTATTGCAGTGATGAGCCCTTCATCTGAAAAATCACCTCTGCAAGATGTGTGAGAGTTAAATACCATGTACTTGGTTTTGGATGTAGTCACCTCCAGACCATGGAGGTTGCAGAAATCAGTGTATTTGTATAAAAGATAATGCAATCCAATAGTTCGTGAATTCAGGAGGGTACCACATGCAAATAAAAGGGCATTTATTGAAAAATTATCTAATTTGTGTGGATGGGGTAATGAATGCAAACACTAAGATGGTTAATGACATCATTGATCTAAAGGGAAAAGAGAGTTAAGGTTAACACACATGCCTCCCATATTTCCCCACCTTACTACTGCATACTTTGCTTCACGAAGCTTAATGAGAATTGTTATCAGGTGTTGGTGTACGTCCACTGATCTCAGGTTAGACCATAGGCATTAGGCATTATCCAACACAAAAAAGTCAGAAGGAATCAGGACAGTCAGATCAGTCATCCTACCCATACTAATAAAAACAAAAAACTACTGTCTCTAATAAAGGACTAACACAGAGTGTACCCTAAAGTGGAACTAATATAGATTAAGGAAGAAACACTCACTGACCCATTGGGTGGCATGCTTCATCATCTAACCCCTCCTGATACCAAAGTAAATGGATCCTCTGTTCTAAGCTACTACTCAATAGAGACATTTACTTGCGAAATCTAGGGGGATATTTTGATGGGTATAATGTTAGTCACTCATGTAGTCTATCAAAAGTGACGACTATGTGCAGTGAACTGAAAGGGTTAAAGTGAAGGTTTAAAAACACCTACAGGGTAGAAATATTTGTTTTATTTAAATTCCCCAGTAGTGTAATAAAAAAAGTGTCATTTGCATTTTTCAGGACTGTGATCAATCTCCTTCTCTGCTCTAAACATGTAGTAACAAAAATGAAATTAATACAATCCGTATCTGCTCATGGAAATTTGAGATGTGCTCGCTCCCATTGTCAGCGATATGAAACCTATGATTAAACAATGAAACAACGCAATTATAAGTAGACTGACAACATATGCCTATGGGATACATCTCTCAGCCCAAAAAAGTGCTCCTTCAGTCATACAATCATTGTGGAGGAGAGAGCATGAGTGTAGATCAATGTATGTTTACTCCAGGATTTTTGGTTAATATTACCTCTTACCGTACACGTATTTCTATTTCATGGCATCCCCGATGTGGGAGAATGTTGGTCACAACTCTATACAGAAATGGCAGTTTTCAGACGCCCCATGGACGGTGCATGGATTTCCTGTGCTGGCAGGATGAAGTCACAGGAGCTGTGTCTATCCAGGGGGTGATGCATCAAATTTTCTACCACACGGCAGGCGCTGCGTCGATTCTTCTCCGGAAGTTGGGCTGCATTGTTCCTGCTCAGCTATGCGTCAATCCAGTGGGTCGATATTCTTTTTGCAAAGTTGGGCTGCCTCGTTTTGGTTCGGCGTGCAGTGAAATTTTCACTGTGGTGCAGGCTGTGCGTTGTTTTTGGCAGGCTGTGCGTCGAATTTCACTGCACAAGGAGTTCTTCTTGAAGAGATTAAGTCTTTTTGGTCCTGAGACTTCAGGGAACAGGAGGCAAGCTCTACCCAAGCCCTTGGGGAGCACTTCTTCACCTCAGCCAGAGAGCAGCAAGGCAGCAGTGCAACAGCAAGGCAGCAGTCCTTCACAGAAAGCAGTCAGGTGAGTCCTTTGGGCATCCAGGCAGTTCTTCTTGGCAGGATGCATGTTCTGGTTACAAGTTTATTTTCCAGGAAGTGTCTGTGAGGTACAGTGTCTACCCCAAGAAGTGTTTGAGTTGGAAGGGGCAGAGGCCCTGTTTATATACCCAAATGTGCCTTTGAAGTGGGGGAGACTTCAAATTGTGGCTTAGCAGTGCACCAGGTCCCCTTTCAGTTCAATCCGGTCTGCCAGGGTCCCAGTAGGGGGTGTGGCAGTCCTTTGTGTGAGAGTAGGCCCTTCACCCTCCCAGCCCAGGAAGACCCATTCAAAATGCAGATGTATGCAATTGAGGCTGAGTATCCTGTGTTTGGGGTGTGTCTGAGTGAATGCGCAAGGAGCTGTCAACTAAACCTAGCCAGACATGGATTGTAAGGCACAGAAAGATTTAAGTGCAGAGAAATGCTCACTTTCTAAAAGTGGCATTTCTAAAATAGTAACATTAAATCCAACTTCACCAGTCAGCATGATTTAATGTCACCATTCTGGCTTATTAAATGTGACCTTCCTACTCCTTTCAGATCAGCAGCTACCACTCAAACAATGTATGTGGACAGCCCCAATGTTAGCCTATAAAGGGAGCAGACCTCACAGCAGTGTAAACATTAATTTTGGAGTTTTACACTACCAGTGCATGTAAACTACATAGGTACATGTCCTGCCTTTTGCCTACAAAGCACCCTGCCCTATGGGCTACCTAGGGCCTACCTTACAGGTGTATTATATGTAGAAAAAGGGGAGTTTTAGGCTTGGCAAGTACTTTTAAATGCCAAGTTGAATTGGCAGTGAAACTGCACACACAGGCCTTGCATTGGCAGGCCTGAGACACGGTTAAGGTGCTACTTAAGTGGGTGGCACAATCAGTGTTGCAGGCCCACTAGTAGCATTTAATCTACAGGCCCTGAGCACACATAGTGCACTGTACTAGGGACATATAAGTAAATTAAATAGTCCAATTGGGTATGATGCAATGTTATCATGTTTAAAGTGAGAGAGCATATGCACTTTAGCACTGCTTAGCAGTGGTAAAGTACGCAGTCTTAAAACCAGCAAAAACAGTGTCCAAAAGGTGGAGGGAGGCAGGCAAAAAGTTATGGGTGACCACCCTAAGGCTGTCAGGACTAACATGTATGTCCCCCAGCTGAAAGTGGGGAGAGCTACCCTACCTCATGGGAGCTTTCATCACTATGGCAGAAGTATCTGGAGAGACCATCAGCGTTGGCGTGGTCAATCCCTGGACGATGCTCCATTGTGAAGTCCATCCCATGTAGGGAAATGGACCACCTCAAGAGATTAAGATTCTCGCCCCTCATCTGCATGAGCCATCTGAAGGGCTTGTGGTCTGTCTGAACCCGGAAATGAGTCCCAAACAGGAAGGGTCTCAGCTTCTTCAGTGCCAAAACCACAGCAAATGCTTCTCTCTCAATAGCACTCCACCTCTGTTCCTATTGGTAATAGTCTTCTGCTAATAAAGACTACTGGTTGGTCTGAGCCCACCTCATTTAGCTGTGCCAGAACAGCCCCTATGCCATGCTCTGAAGTATCTGTCTGCACAATAAATTCCAGGGAGCAGTCAGGGTTCTTGAGCACGGGGGCCGTGCACATGGCTTCCTTCAGAGAATCAAAGCCTTTCTGACAAGCCTCTTTCCAATTCACCAACCTAGGTTGCTTTTTGGAAGTAAGTTCTGTCAAGGGTGACACAATTTTACCATAGCCCTTGACACATCTACAGTAGTATCCAGTGAGGCCTAAAAAGGCTCTCACTTCAGTCTGTGTTCTAGGTGGTTGCCAGGCCTTGATAGTCTCAATCTTGGCCTGGAGTGGTGGCACCTTGCCACCACCTACTAGGTGTCCCAAGTACACCATGGAACCCTGCACAATCTGGCACTTACTAGCCTTGATGGTCAGGCCTGCCTATTATAGAGCCTGAAGCACCTCCTTGAGGTGGAGCAGGTGTTCCTCCCAGCTGGAACTATAGACAACTATGTCATCTAGTTAGGCTGCGCAGTAGACATCCTTGCCAGCTAGGACCCCGTTAACCAACCGTTGGAAGGTAGCAGGGGAATTTTTCAACCCAAAGCGCATCACCCGGAACTGATAATGGCCATCAGGTGTGGAAAATGCAGATCTCTCTTTGGCCCCCTCAGTCAGGGTGATCTGCCAGTACAATGATGTAAGAACCAGAACCACAGGGCTGGCCCAGGACTACTGGATTTCTCAATAACCCCTAAGGTCAACATCTTGGAGACCTCCTCCTTGATGCTGACCTTTACCTTATCCGACAACCTGTACATTTTATTCTTCACAGGGGGACTGTTTCCTGTGTCAATATCATGGACACATAGATGGGTAAGTCCAGGAGTAAGGGAAAACAGGGAAGAGAATTGCTTTAACAACTCATAGCAGCTCATAGTATGGGCTATAGTCAGGGAGTTAGAGAGAATGAAACCCTCCACTGACCCATTACCTTCTTTGGCAGAGAGGAGGTCAGGGAGAGGTTCACTCTCCTCTTCCATTCCCTCATCTGTGACTAGGAGCATACTGACCTCAGACCTCTTAAAGTGAGGTTTGAGTTGGTTGTGATGGAGGACCAGGCCACTAATCATGCATTTCAGGGTCTTGTTGAATCTCTGAACAAGCCCATTGGATTGAGGATGATGAGGGGTGGTAAACCAGTAGGTCACCCCACATTCATTCCACATGGACTTTATGTACGCAGACATGAAGTTTGTGCCCCTGTCAGACACAACTTCCTTAGGGAATCCCACAAGGGAAAATACTCCCAGCAGGGCTCTGCTTACCACCGGTGCAGTCACTGTTCTCAGAGGGATTGCCTCTGGATAGTGGGTGGCATGGTCCACCAAAACAATGATAAACTTGATGCCCAAGGCAGTTTTGGGGTCCAAGGGACCAACAATGTCGATGCCCACCCTTTCAAAGGGGGTGCCAATGACGGGGAGTGGGACCAGGGGAGCTTTAAGCTTTTTCCCTGCCTTCCCACATCATGGCAGGTGGGGCAAGCTATGCAGAAATAATCTGAGGCTAACTTCATTCTGGGACAGTGGAGGTGGGTGACAAGCCTGTTAAAGGTCTTGTCTTGGCCCAGATGTCCTGCCAGGGGAATGTCGTGAGCCAGACCCAGTAGGAAGGCTCAGTAACACCAATGGACCACCAGCACATGTGCTGCCCCAGGGTCCAGAACCTTAGGCTCGCTGTAAAGGAGATCATTCTCCCAGTAAATATGGTGAGTGCCAGAGGCGTCACCTGCTGCTTGGGCTGTGGCCTGATGCCTTTGACCCTCAAGGTTGAGCATTCCTTCTGCACCTTGAAGAATTCTGCCCTGGTTGGACCACTCTCTACTTGCCAGCCAGCAAGTTCAGGTAGGTTGCCCAGGTCAGGTATGTCCTTCCCAGTTGGCTCAGAGGCCTCCTCCTCCTTAGGGGCCCCGTCCACCACCGTGGGAACATCTGAGGCGTGTTTCCTGCACCTCTTGCCCTTCATCTTTCCATCTGTCTGGGCCATTGTTCCAGGCTCCAGACACCCTTGACTCCCTTTTCGGGCAGCCATGGACCATGTGGTCATGCAGCCCCACCCAGGCAAACCTAACATCTCCAGGTGGGATCTGAGCTCTACCTCCTTCCAGGCAGTATGCTCAAGATCATTGCCTAAGAGACAATCTACAGGCATGGCAGGACTCACAGCTACTTTCAGAGTACCAGAGACCCCCCCCCACACACAAAGGGAACCAGAGCCACCAGTAGGTGACTCTCACAATTATCAGCGACTATGACCTAGTGGAATGTATTGTGGACTATCTGCTCTGCTGACACTAGCTGACTCTTGACAGTAGTCATACTGGCTCATGTGTCACGCAGAGCCTCCACCCTTTGACCATCAATGGTGACCCACTGCCTATACTTTGAAGTATTTTCTGGCATGTAGGCTTTAGGCACCATCTCTTTCTCTACCAGGGACACTAGGGAAACCTCTGCCTGCCCCCCAAAGCTAACTGGGACTGTCTCCCCCCCGAGCGCTACACTAGCCAACCCAAGTGTCTGTCAAGTAGAGGACTGTGCTTTCTTGGAACACTGGGAGTCGCCTTAGAGTGTCCATGCCGGTAGCACTCCAAGCATTTGGGGATGAATTTCCCTAATGTTTTATCAAAATACCCTGGCTTCTTCCCAAATCTAGAAGAGGAATGGTTACCACCCCCACTTGGGAATTCTTTTGGGGGCCTTTTGAGAACTTCTTATCTTTAAGTTTCCCCGCCTCTTTCTTCTGTTGGGAACCCTGACCACCTTTGTGGGTGTGACCCCCAGATGCCTTCTTGGACACTCTGGTGCTAACGCAGAGGTCCGCCTCCTCAGCAGCTTCCTGGGATCAGTCAGCTTGCTTTGTGCTAAGTGCTGGCGCAATGCTGTAAAAGAAATACTGAGCATATGCTCTCTCAGAATCAAGTCATGTAACCCTTTGTAATCATCTACTGTGCTGCCCCGCACCCATCCATCCAGTGCCTTATTGGAGAAATCATAACAATCTACCCAAGTTTGTGTTGAAAGTTTGGTGCTGTCCCTAAACCTCTGACTGTATTTCTCAGGGGTCAGCCCAAACTTGGCCAGTAAAGCGGTTTTCATGGGTGCATAGACATATCTATCTTGTGGAGCTAGTGTAAGAAGTGTTTCCCTGCCCACTGCTGGTACATAAAACCACAAAGCCAACCCCCAGTGCTCCCCAGACGTCCCATGGGCTCTTAGTGCAACTTCATAGGCAGCCAGCCACTTATGAATGTCATCTCCCACCACAAAACCTGGCACCACGTTCTTGGGTATAGAAACCTTTTTCTCCCCAACAGGTCCTGCATGTATGCTGCTACCATCACTGCTGGACTCAGACTGTCTCGCCTTGATCTGCAGCGCCTTGAGACTCAGTTAATGAGCCAACAATGTTTTTTTTCTCAGCTATGGCTCTCTCAGCTGCTTTTGCTTCTCTCTCTGCTCTCCTTTTCTCCTGTTGAGCTTCAATTTTCAGCCTTGCCATTTGCAATTGAAATTCCCTCTCCTCTCTCCTTTCCTCTCTGGTCAGGCTTTGATCAGAGACATTGCTCCCTGGTTTGGCAGGGGACACAATTGCAGTGCTTCCTTTGCCCCTACGACAGACCGAAGACCTGCTGACCTTCAGGAAGCACCTCAAAATCTGGCTATTCGAGCAGTGGCAGCACCCCCCCTCCCCTCAGTGCCTTGAGACCATTACAGGTGGGTAGTGCACTCTACAAATACATTGATTGATTTATTGATTGGTAACACCATCTTCTAGCTTCTCCTCCTCAGCATCCTCCTCTGAATGGGCTTCTGCCCAGGCCCTCAGCTCCATTTGAAATTCCTCCTTTCTGGAGGCAACCTTGGGTGGGTACTCCCATATCCCTGCAGAACCCTTTCATCTGTTTGACAGTATATGTCTCCAACAGGGCCAAGTCAAAATCTCTTGCTTGAGACCCAGCCTGAGACATGTTGAGTGGGGATTTTGGTCAAACAATTGACAGGAAAAACGAAATTGCAGAAAAAGATAAAAATCAAGTTGACCTTCCACTGTGGGTAGGTAGTGAAATACTTCTCTACTGCATGTCACTGCACAAATACAAGTACTATTCTCACCACTGATCACCAATGTTAGAAATTGGGTCTTTGGTTGGCTGTCAGGTTACCCCCTGTCCAAGCAAAGACCCTCACTCTAGTCAGGGTAAGTCACATACAATCCAAATGATCCTGTTCCCACACTCTGGTAGCTTGGCACTGAGCAGTCAGGCTTAACCTAGAAGGCAATGTGTAAAGTATTTGTGCAATAAGTCATACAATAACTCAATATAGCACCACACAGTGGTTAGAAAAATATAGCATATTTATCTGGATTAATGCAGGTCAAAACGATCAAAGATGCAATAAGTAAATGTTGAAATATCACTGAACAGTGATATAAAGGTCCTCATTACAACCCTGGCTGTCGGTGATAAAGCAGCAGTAATACTGCCAACAGCCTAGCGGTAAAAATATTGGAATCATGACCACAGCGGAAACCGCCAACACAAACAGCCACTTTAACACTCTGACCGCCACGGCGTTAGCAACAAAACAAACACTGCGGCGTTAACCGCTAACAGCCAGGTGGAAGAAAATGTACCACCCACTGCATTACAACACGCATATCGGCCAGCTTTTCCGGGGCAGTACCAATGCCATCAAAAGCACGGTGGAAACAGAACACAGAAGGGAAATGACTCACCTCTCGACACTCAAGGAAGAACCACAATGCCATTGAGCCCGAACTGCAGGTGTACCTTCTCATGCACCAGGAACATGAACGTGGGTGAAGACGACCACAGTGAGTACTGCACCTAGCACACAGGGGAAGGGGGAGGGGGGAGGGAAAAGAGAGTGACACACACACGCAACACCACCACCTCCACCCTCACCCCCAACACCATACACACAAACACATGCAACAACATTACATATACACCCCGTAACCCTCAGGAATAACGCAAGGACAGAAGGAATGGAGTACAATGAGTGCAATATTAGTAATTTTGAGAAATACATTCTTAAAGCAATAAACAGTATGTACAATATATACAATATATACAAAAGGAGGGACAATGCCCACTCCAAAATGTCCGTGGCCCACTGGGCCAAAACACATAGGCCAAGGCCACACTTGACTCCTGCCTCTATACGTAGAGAACACTGAAGGGGCATCAGGTCGAAAACACACAGGCAGGGGGATGAGGAATGGGGGTGCACCTCAGCCAGAAGATGGTACTATGCCACTGGCCTGGAGGGGGCTCCATTCCCACTGCTTTGTCCTGGGGAGTGCAAAGCCACAGTCTCTCAAGTGAGTGGTTTGCCCACTGCTTGGTCCTGGGGAGTGCAAAGCCACAGTCTATCAAGTGGGTGGTTTGCCCATTGCTTGGTCCTGGGGAGTGCAAAGCCACAGTCTCTCAGGTGGGTGGTTTGCCCACTGCTTGGCCTTGGGGAGTGCAAGGCCACAGTCTCTCAAGGGGGTGGTTTGCCGACTGCTTGGTCCTGGGGAGTGCAAGGCCACAATCTCTCAAGTGGGTGGTTTGCCCACTGCTTGGTCCTGGGGAGTGCAAGACCACAGTCTCTCAAGTGGGTGGTTTGCCCACTGCTTGGACCTAGCAAGTGCAAGACCACAGTCTCAGTGTGTGGCTGTTTTCCACTGATTCTGGAGGGGGCCTTGTGCCCAGTGTGCTTCATCCTGGCAAAGAGGGGCTGAGTGTATGCCTTCTTCCACTGGTTCTGGGGGGGGCCTTGTGCCCAGTGTGTGTGCTTCATCCTGAATGGGGTAAGGTCACAGTCTCTCACCTGTGTGTCACACCGACAGGTGTTGCAGGGTCCAGGACGCACTGCAGCCCATGTAGTCACCACTACACACTGCTCTCCGGTGGTGATGGCTGCTTAGTGGATGCCAGTTGCGCTGCAGGTGGTGGTGCAGGCAGTGGTGGTGGTAGCCTCCAGGCCTTCACCTGCAGCCTCAGACAGCTGCCCACTGGTGCTGATGCTGCTGGCGGTGGTGTTGCTGGCCGTGGGGCAGGTGGCGGTGCTGAATGCTTTGCAGGTAGCGGTGCTGGACATGGTGCAGGTGGCGGTGCTGGTCGCAGTGCAGGTGGCGGTGCTGGCAGTGGTGGTGGGAGCCTCCAGGCCTTCACTTGTAGCCTCGGATGGCTGAAGTGCCATGGCTGGTGTTTTATGCCCCTTCCGGCCCTTGGCAGATGGTGGTGCCTCCCTGCTTCTGCCAGCTGGAGTCTTTGTCTTGCCCTTGCTGGCTGCTTGTGCCTCCTTCCCCTTGCTGGCTAGTGTTCCCTTCTTACCCTTGCTAGGTGTTGGACCCTTCTTGGCCTTGGCAGGTGTAGCTGGCACACTGGCTGGGCTGACGGGTGCCTCCTTGGAGCCTCTCACATCTGCAGTAGCTGCAGAAACCACAGTGGCCGTGGACGGGGTGGCTGAGGTGCTGGGCTGGATACTGGCCCCCCTGGCCTGAGGTGAAGGACAGGGGGGTGGGAGGGGTATGGAATAGGTCAATGTTGGCAAGGAAAAGCTTCCTAGGGACACTGGGGCGGGAAGAGGGTGAAGGTTTGGGAGTGGAGGAAGAGGGAATGGTTGTAGGAGGTGTCAGTCTGCTGTGTTTGGATGCAGATGCATGGGATGGATGCTGTTGTGAGGTGGATGGCTGTTGGGTATGTGTGTGCTTGCATTTGTGTACTTTGGGAGGAGGGGTTACAGACACAGTGGGAGAGAACACAGGGTACGTGTGCATGGATGTGAGGGTGGTGACTGCCATTGAGGGGCGTGTAGTGATAGGCGTGATGGTGATGGAGGTAGTGGATGAGGATGTCGTGCATGCAGGTGTGAGTGGAGACCCTACTGGGAGGGAGGTGGACGAGGGGGAGGAGGGGGACACACTGGAGACAGTGGATGTGAGTGTGTGTGAATGGTGCTTTTGTTTGCCAGAACCACTTCTGTATGTTGATTTGGGTGATTGCTGGTCTGAAGGTGTGCTTGGGATAGGCTGGGGTTGATGGGATTGGGACTGGGTAGTGGAAGTTGGAGGGGGGAGGCTGGAGACAGGGACAATGGCTGCTATCAGTGAGGAGGCCAGAGCCTGGAATGCTCTCATTTGGGCCACCACCTCAGAGTGAATACCCTCCAGGTATGCATTTGTTTGTTGCAAATGCCCTGCTACACCCTAGACGGCATTCAGTATGGTTGACTGTCCAACAGAGAGGGATCTCAGGATGTCAATAGCCTCCTCAATGACGGCAGCAGGGCTGACTGGGACAGGACCTGAGGTGCTTGGGGCGAAGGAGATGGGCGGTGCTGGTACGGGGTGGCAGCTGTACCTGTTGTGGTGGGCACAGAGGTGTCCGCCACCGCCAGGGAGCTTCCATCGGAAGAGGAGTCGCTGTTGATAGTGTCCCCTCCTGTCTCTGTCGTGGTGCTCCCCTCGCCCTCCGTCCCACTGGTGCCCTCACCATCGGTGGATTCGGCCTCCAGGCCCATGTGGGATGCAGCTCCCTCCATCGCCGGTGCCTCTGCTCCTCCCCCAGATGATGCTGATGCACACAAGGACAGGGTGACAAAACAAAAAGTGGGGGAGACAGAGTATACACTTGGTCAATGCCAGCAACAACACTACTGTTGGCGTACACAACACACAGGGATGAGCCCTATGCACTAGGCCATGCACTACCAGTTACTCTGCTAGTCTCCAGCCCATGGGGTACTATGCCTAACTCCATTAGCTGCCCACCTGAAACCCACAGGACCCTGCACAGTAGTAGATGCCCACTAACACTATTGGGGTTGGAGTGCATCTTATCTTGCCCATCATTAAACATACCCTGCCATGTTCGCCCTGGCCTAGGGGCACCCACCGCCCACATCCCCCACCCAGGTAATATCTTAACACGCGCAAAGTCATGATTCTGAATCTGTACTCACCCCCTTGTGGCTGCTGTTATGACTTCAAGCACCCATCCAACTCCAGATAGGCTACTGCCAGGATGCGGAACATCAGGGGGGTCAGGGTACGACAGGCACCCCTTCCTTGTTGGGAGGCCAGCCCCATCTGGGCCTCCGCCATCTTCCTTGCCCAGCGGTGCAGGTCCTCCCACCATTTGCGGCAGTGGGTGCTCCGCCTGTCAAAGACCCCCATCGTCCGCACCTCCTTGGCCAAATACCCTTTTTCTGATTGGCGCTGACCTGAAAAAATACAGCAGAAAGGGATTAGTCATACTATCCGGACTGTCATACTCATGGCTCACCATATCCCCCCATCCATTTACGCACATACATTGCCCACCATATATGCAGCACTCTGCCCAGGACCCCTCAGACCCCCCCTACACGGGGCTGACACACACAGCAATCCCTACATTCATGGCCCATGCATCATGCTCACAGTGTAATCATCTGTTTGTCTGGAGGACCATAGAGTAGTGTGTACTGGGGTAGGGCCCCATCCACTAGTCTCTCCAACTCCTCGGAAGTGAAGGCAGGGGCCCTTTTCCCATACACTCGAGCCATTGTCACTTCCAGACACAGGTCACAGTGTAGCTCCTCTCCTGTTGAAGGTCAGGTAGCAAGTGAGGGAACAGATAGAAAGTGTCGATCACAACCGCGGCAATGTGAATAGTCACCACCGGCGTACATCGCCATTGGCTCCTGGAACCCATAGGGCCCAATGATAACCCAATGATAACCAATGCGATGTTGCGCGGTGGTAGTCGACCCTTGACCGCAACAGCGCACAACGCTGCGGATTTACCACATTTCCACTTGTCTCTCCTCATAGGTCAGGCAGCAGCCATTTCAGGGGGGCACAGGCCATGGCACCTAACTGCATCACAGCAGACATAGGCACATTAACTGACTTACAGGTTCACATATTGTTTCTGTAAAACAAACATAGCATATTAATATGAGTATATGTTTGAATATGACCTTCTGCTCGCCGTTTTTCACCCTAGAGTTCAACTGCTGAGGATGAATAGGAGATGGAGACATCCCCCCGTGTACAGACCCCTGGTGGACCTGGCGACAATGGAGGACAGGCACATTATCCTGACCTACAGACTTGATAGGGCCACAATCTAAGAACTGTGTGCCCAATTAGAGCCAGACCTGATTTCAGCTTTCTGCCACCCCACAGGTATCCCCCCTCTAGTGCACATCCTGTCAGTGCTCCATTTCCTGGCAAGTGGTTCTTTCCAAGCGACAATGGCCATGGCATCAGGGGTGTCACAGCCTATGTTCTCAAACGTGCTGACCAGAGTGTTGTCTGCCTTGCTGAAACACATGCGCAGCTACATCGTATTGCCCCAGGTGGAGGATTTGGCCACAGTGAAGGCTGACTTCTAGGCACTTAGACATATCCCCAACATCATTTGTTGTCATTGATGATACAAATATTGCATTTGTCCCCCAGGAGAAATATACAATTGTTCAGAAATAGGAAAAGCTTTCACTCTCTGAATGTGCAGATGGTGTGTTTGGCGGACCAGTACATCTCCCATGTCAATGCCAAGTATACTGGCTCTGTACATGATGCCTTTATCTTGAGGAATAGCAGCATCCCATATGTGATGTCTCAACTCCAGAGGCACCGGGTGTGGCTAATAGGTGAGACCATGGTCCCCACCCAGTTGATGTAGGTTTATGGGTGTGGGTTTGGCCCTAAGGGTGAGTGTGTGTCTCCATCTGACAGGTGGATCCCTGCACTACTCACCCAAGAAGGTGTGCCAGATAATCGTTGCATGTTGCACAACCGGGCCTTGAGACACCAGGTGCCTTTTCTGCAGGAGGATGAGCCTGGGGATGGTCGTGTGGCAGCAGTGGAGCCTGTGGACAGTAATGAAGATGAGGCAGAGGAAGAAGATGTGGTCAACAGAAGTACACTAATTCAACAGTAATTCCAGTGACACACAGGTAAGACACTGTAACATCACCTTCCATTACAGTTTAGTGTTTGACACTGAACATGGCATTGAACATGGCAGCCTGATTTCCCTATTTCTATGGCCACTTACTTTACCCTTTGGCATCTCTATTTTCAGATCTCTGTGCCCCGCTCTGGCTTCTGGTGTGTTTACTGCTGCCCACTAGAGGTCATACCTATGTAAATATTACAGTACATTTGCATTGCAATTGCAGTTTGTAAAACTAATACATTTGTCAAAGAATTCACAGACTCCATACTTGAATTTGTTCCTAGGGTGTTTATTTGTGTGCTAATAAGTGTAGGGGGTATTGCAATCGGCTGGGTTGCTGATGAAGGAAAGTCCAGGGTAGAGTCCATTCTATTTGTATCACTGGTGCATTGTCCAACGGGGTACAGTAAGTGGAGCACTGGCAGTTCAAGGTGGACAGGGTGACAGAGTGGGACAGAAGGGTGACAATCAGGAGAGTCTTATTTCCTGGTGGGGGTCTTGGGGCAATGTTGTCTGGCTTCTGCCTAGATTGTAGGGACCGTTTGCGGGGTGGTTCTCCTGCTGCAGGGGGTGGGTGCTGGTGGCCTGTTGGTCCTGTGGCGGGGCCTCCTGTCCACTAGTGACGGTGGAGGTGGAGGGCTGTTCTTCGGTTTGGCTAGTGTCAGGGGCCCGTTGGTGTGCCACTGCCTCCCTCATGGTGTTGGCCATGTCTGCCAGCACCCCTGCAATGGTGACCAGGGTGGTTTGGATGTCCCTCAGGTCCTCACTGATCCCCAGGTACTGTCCCTCCGACAGCCGCTGGGTCTCCTGCAGCTTGGCCAGTATCTGGCCCATGGTCTCCTGGGAATGGTGGTAGGCTCCCAGGATGTTGGTGAGTGCCTCATGGAGAGTTGGTTCCCTGGGCCTGTCCTCCCCCTGTCACACAGCAATTCTCCCAACTTCCCTGTTGTCCTGTGCCTCTGTCCCCTGAACCGTGTGCCCACTGCCACTGACCCCAGGTCCCTGATCGTCCTGTGTTTGTGGGGTTGCCTGGGGTCCCTGTGGTGGTGGACACACTTCTGATTGATGTGTCCTGGGGACAGAGGGATGGGCCCGCTGGGTGGGTGCTCTGGTGCTGTTTCCTGAGGGGCTGGGTCACCGGCTGTCCAGAGGTCCCTGATGGGCCAGGTTGGTCATCATGATCCAGGCGTGCAGAGCTACTGTCACCACTGTGGACCTCTTCGGGGGGGGCTGGATGTGGCTGGCACCTCCTCTCCGGTGACATTGAGTGGGGGACCTGTGAGGATGCAAATGCAGTGTTATTGCATCTGTGTGTGCCATCTTGTGCATGGATATGTTTCCCTCTATGGTTGTTATTAGCAAGGCAGCTTTGGCTTGTGTGAGTTGTGCTTAGTTTGGCTAAGTGATTGTCACTAGTGTTCATGCTGTGGTGATGGGTGTCCATGCAGGTCTGTGATGGGAGTCCATGCGTTACATGTAGGGCTTGGCATTTGGATGGATGTGTTGTGATGGTGGGGTGTATGTGAGGTGGTGGGGTGATGGGGGTGAGGGTAGGGGTTGTTGTTTGTGATGGTATGCAGATAGGGTGGGAGATAAATAGTAAAGATTTGACTTACCGAAGTCCAGTCCTCCTGCTACTCCTGTGAAGACCTCAGGATGCATGATCAGCAAGACTTGCTCCTCCCATGTTGTTAGTTGTGGGGGTCGAGGTGGGGGTCCGCCGCCAGTCCTCTGTACCGCTACCTGGTGTCTTGCTACCACAGAATGCACCTTTCCCTGTAGGTCATTCCACCTCTTCCTGATGTCATACCTTGATCTTGGGTGCTGTCCCACAATGTTGAACCTGTCCACGGCTCTTTGCCATAGCTCCATCTTCCTTGCACTAGATGTCTGCTGCACCTGTGATCTGAATAGCTGTGGCTCTACCCACCATGACCCTTAGCTCCTCCTCTGAGAACCTGGGGTGTCTTTGTGGTGCCATGGGTGTAATGTGAGTGGTATGTGTGAGGGTGTGTGGGGTGATGTGTTGGTGTGTGTGCTGTGAGGTGCGTGGATTGTGTATGGGTGATGGTGTTTTATGGCTCAGATTCAGTGGGTACTCCTGGGTTGTCTCTCTCTTACTTGCCAAATGTTTGGGTCATAAAGGGTTGTGGGTATTGTGGGTGTGTGGTTTATAGTATTGTGGGTGTGTGGGTTTGGTGTGTGTATGTGTGTCAGGTGTGTGTAGTTTGAAATGTCCAATGTGGTGTAGTTTTTTTAGTGTGTGTGTATTTTGAGTGCGGTGGTCTGTACCGCAAAATGGTTTACCAGAGTTGAATGTCCGGTGATTCGTGGGTCATGATGCTGTGGGCGTATTTCTGTTGGCGTAACGGTGTGGGTTTTGCAACCACCAGTTTATCACTGACCTTTGGGCTGGCGGACTTGCGTGGGTGTCTGTATAGTGGCGGATTTCTATCTGTGGGTCACAATACCCGAAGCGGTATACCACCGAGGTCATGGTATGTTGGAAGCAGTCAGCATGGAAGTAAGCAGCACTTACCGCTAATGTTGTAATGAGGGCCAAAGTGTCTTAAGTCTTTTAGAAGCAAACAAAGGCCCTCATTACAACCCTGGCGGTCGGTGTTAAAGCGGCCTTAATACGGCCAACAGGCCAGCGGCAAAAAATTGGATTTTGTCCCTGGCGGTAACCGCCATCAAAGACCGCCACTTTAACACACCGACCGCCAGGGTGGTAATGGGCGATGGGCTGGAGACTTCAGTCTCCAGCCCTGCGGCTGTCACAATCCCACCCTCGGGATTACGACCCGGCCTACCACCATGTTCTTTGTGCCAAACTTACCACCACAAAAACCATGGCGGTAGGCACTATCAGTGCCAGGGAATCCTTTCCCTGGCACTTATAGGGGTCTACCCTGGCCCCTCCCCTCCCCAGAGTCCTCCCTCCCCATCCCCTCCCTGTCCTGCCCCCAGCACATATACACACCCTCACCCATATACACACATGCACACATGCATACCCATCACCACCCACGCATGCACACATACAGGGAGTGCAGAATTATTAGGCAAGTTGTATTTTTGAGGATTCATTTTATTATTGAACAACAACCATGTTCTCAATGAACCCAAAAAACTCATTAATATCAAAGCTGAATATTTTTGGAAGTAGTTTTTAGTTTGTTTTTAGTTTTAGCTATGTTAGGGGGATATCTGTGTGTGCAGATGACTATCACTGTGCATAATTATTAGGCAACTTAACAAAAAAAATATATACCCATTTCAATTATTTATTATTACCAGTGAAACCAATATAACATCTCAACATTCACAAATATACATTTCTGACATTCAAAAACAAAACAAAACAAATCAGTGACCAATCTAGCCACCTTTCTTTGCAAGGACACTCAAAAGCCTGCCATCCATGGATTCTGTCAGTGTTTTGATCTGTTCACCATCAACATTGCGTGCAGCAGCAACCACAGCCTCCCAGACACTGTTCAGAGAGGTGTACTGTTTTCCCTCCTTGTAAATCTCACATTTGATGATGGACCACAGGTTCTCAATGGGGTTCAGATCAGGTGAACAAGGAGGCCATGTCATTAGATTTCCTTCTTTTATACCCTTTCTTGCCAGCCACGCTGTGGAGTACTTGGACGCGTGTGATGGAGCATTGTCCTGCATGAAAATCATGTTTTTCTTGAAGGATGCACACTTCTTCCTGTACCACTGCTTGAAGAAGGTGTCTTCCAGGAACTGGCAGTAGGACTGGGAGTTGAGCTTGACTCCATCCTCAACCCGAAAAGGCCCCACAAGCTCATCTTTGATGATACCAGCCCAAAGCAGTACTCCGCCTCCACCTTGCTGGCGTCTGAGTCGGACTGGAGCTCTCTGCCCTTTACCAATCCAGCCACGGGCCCATCCATCTGGCCCATCAAGACTCACTCTCATTTCATCAGTCCATAAAACCTTAGAAAAATCAGTCTTGAGATATTTCTTGGCCCAGTCTTGACGTTTCAGCTTGTGTGTCTTGTTCAGTGGTGGTCGTCTTTCAGCCTTTCTTACCTTGGCCATGTCTCTGAGTATTGCACACCTTGTGCTTTTGGGCACTCCAGTGATGTTGCAGCTCTGAAATATGGCCAAACTGGTGGCAAGTGGCATCGTGGCAGCTGCACGCTTGACTTTTCTCAGTTCATGGGCAGTTATTTTGCGCCTTGGTTTTTCCACACGCTTCTTGCGACCCTGTTGACTATTTTGAATGAAACGCTTGATTGTTCGATGATCACGCTTCAGAAGCTTTGCAATTTTAAGAGTGCTGCATCCCTCTGCAAGATATCTCACTATTTTTGACTTTTCTGAGCCTGTCAAGTCCTTCTTTTGACCTATTTTGCCAAAGGAAAGGAAGTTGCCTAATAATTATGCACACCTGATATAGTGTGTTGATGTCATTAGACCACACCCCTTCTCATTACAGAGATGCACATCACCTAATATGCTTAATTGGTAGTAGGCTTTCAAGCCTATACAGCTTGGAGTAAGACAACATGCATAAAGAGGATGATGTGGTCAAAATACTCATTTGCCTAATAATTCTGCACTCCCTGTACATCAACACACCACAACACACACCAACATACCTTGTCACACACATGCATTCCCAACACTCAACACTCACATTCACTCATTTGTGCACGCATTTAACGCGACTCACACCCGCATGCACGCATTCCAAAACATACACACACACACCCCACATACACACAACACCCTCCACCCCCTCAACCGTCAGAGAACCCGACATACCTGCTTGCAGAGGGTCCTCCGGCTAGAGACGGTCAGCAGCGTTCGCCAGCAAAACACTGCCAGGCCATATCATTGGTCATGATACAGTCAGCGGTGTTTTGCTGGCGTGGCGGTGCTGCTGTTGGCAGCGCTGCCTTACCGCCGTCCGCCGCCATGATCGTCGGTGGTGTTCTGCCATCATTCTGGCGGTATACCGCCGGCGGTCATGATACGCGTAGATGGCTGGTAGCCACGGCGGCGGTATGTTGGCGGCCGTGGCCTTGGCGGTAGGGGGTAGTAACTGCCAATGTTGTAATGAGGGCCAAAGTCTTTTTCAAGCACAATGTACCTGGTTCACGTGAAAAATCTCCGCAACGGGCCTCAGAGGAGGAGAAGCATGGAAACAAAGTGGTGTGCTTCGATTTCTTGGGCAGCACACAGAGATGCATTGTTTAGTTTCCATGCAGGGCTGTCTGTGTATCGATTTTCAGCACTCGGTCATGGATCCTCTTCGGGTTGCAGGGTTTTCAGACGCCCCTGTACTGGCAGGACAAAGTCACAGGAACTCACAGGAGCTGCGTTGATCCGGTGGGTACATGTCCTGCCTTTTGCCCACACAGCACCCTGCCCTTTGGGTTACCTAGGGCATACCTTAGGGGTTTCTGATATGTAGAAAAAGGGGAGTTTTAGGCTTGGCAAGTATATTAAATGGCAAGTTTAATTGGCAGTGAAACTGCACACACAGGCATTGGGATGGCAGGCCCTAGACAAGGTTAAGGGGCTATTTAAGTGGGTGGCACAATCAGTGCTGCGGGCCCACTAGTAGCATTTAATCTACAGGCCCTGGGCACATAGTGCACTCTACTAGGGACTTATAAGTAAATTAAATAGTCCAATTGTGTATGATCCAGTGTTACCAATTTAAAGGGAGAGAGAGTATGCACTTTAGCACTGCTTAGCAGTGGTAAAAGGCGCAGAGTCGTAAAACAAGCAAAAACAATGTCCAAAAAGTGGAGGGTGACCACCCTAAGGCTGTCAGGTCCAACAGATACTGTGTAACTGGTTGAAAGCAAGCATACTACAAGGCCATATTCCCTCATTTTAGGTAACATTTTCAATATTAGAAAACAAGGTCTTCATGGACATTTCCGTTTGTGGTGCCATCATTTGTTCCGAAACTATGATAGACAGTACCTGATGCCCTGATAGTAAATATCTAGTATGTACAGCTGCAATAAAATGGAGCTCAGCCACCTCTTGAAATGTCTACCATGTCTTCCTTGCAGTTCTCAGATGACATAATAGAGAATATTGACATTAAGGAATTTGAGAATTCACACTGGTGCAGTGGGGATGGTGAAATGCTGGGAATAGTAGAGATGTATCATTGCATCTGTTGTTAAATAAAAAATAGACAATTTGCCCCAGTGGAAAGAATGGGAAGTTCGTAGACTTAACAAAATTGCTGTAGGACAGCATGGCAAGGAAAAGCAAGAATTGTTCTCCCAGTTCTTCAGTTAGCTGGCATACTCCAGTTTGGCTTGCAGGTTTCCTCTGCTTCAGTGCATTGTCAGACATTAGACACTTAGGAAATGTTTTCATAGGTGGGTGCTAACAGCTCACAGCAGACAAACTATTCCCACAATATTGGGAAAGGTCTACTTAAAATTGCATTTAACTAAGTATCCAACAAAGCAACACCTTATTTTGGCAATAAAACTCTCTTAGTCTATGTACTCATGAATCCAGAAGTTAGGTTGTCCTCCAGGAGGTAAAGGGCTGTACTCAGAAGACCAAGGATCTCCTAGTAGGTGCAATGGAAGTGGTGTAATCTTGCACAATGTTAGAAATGGGGTTTCTGGTTGGCTAGGGTATGCACCTCAGCCAGGCAGAACGTACCCACTCTAGTCAGGGCAAGGGAGTTACACGTCCAAGATAACCCCTGCTCACCCCCTTGGTAGCTTGGCACGAGCAGTCAGGCTTAACCCGGAGGCAATGCGTAAAGCGTTTGCACAACACACACATACATGTGACGCAATATCCCCACCACAAAGGAAACACAACACCAGATTATATGAAAATATACTGTATTGTACACAACGTAATTATTAGACCAACATCACATAACAGTACTATCCTGCTACCTTAGCAGTTGTCAGAACGTTACACATTAGTTACTCTGCAAACTAGCAGTAGTCACACATAACACACAGGTTACTCAGTATTCTGCAACATAAGCAGTAGTCAGGAAACACGTTATCACATTAGAACACTTGTCATAAGAATATCATAAAACGCCCATAGTAGGAACATTAGAAAATCTATGGCAAGTTAAGAGAACATATTAGCAAGACATGCCCATAACAGGAACATGTGCACATATATGTAGAAGCATCAAAGATCAGGTAGGCAATATATCACAATTAGAAAAGTCTGTAACAAGAACTTCAATTATGATCCTATTGGTCCATTTACGAGTACCTGGCTTGATGACGAGGCACCTCCAGTGCCTAAAACGAATAATGGGGCCCCCGGCGCTCCTCTGCGCAAAACGGGGGCCTCCTGACAATTTGGGGAGCGAGGAGGGTAGCACACACCTCCTCTAAAGAAAAACGGGCCCCTCGGGGGACCGTAAACGCTGGGGGCCCCCCTAGGCCTCCACCAGCCCTCTCGAGGGGGGGGCCCAGGTCAGGGAAACCTTTGAGGTGGGGAGGAGGGTGCCACGCACCCCCTCCGGTTGAGAAACGGGCCCCTCCGGGGACCCGCAAACTCCTGGCGTCTCCCGGGGCCTCCGTCAGCCCTTTCACCAAGGGAGACCCCTTTACTGAAAGGTTGGCCCTCGCAGGGGCCCTGAGGAATCCGGGGGCGCGGCGAGCCTTCGAGGAGGCTGCTGCCCGCTCCCAAGACAACTGAAGCCGCCCGAGGCTTCCCCAGGGGAGGGAGAGGCGTCCTCCTCTCCTCTCGCCCTCCGACGGCAACCGGCGACCGGCGACCGAAGCCTTCCGAGGCTTCTCCAGGGGAGGGAGAGGCGTCCTCCTCTCCTCTCGCCCTCCGACTGCAACCGGCCCCAGGCAGGGCCTTCTGGTGCCCCGGGGGCGCTCCTCGGAGCGATCCCTACCCCGGGGGCACCGCTAGGAGCAGGTTTGCTCCTGATTCTTTGTTTGTGGATTTTCTCGTGCCCCGGGGGCACAGAGCTGAGCGCGATCCTCGCGCTCTGAAATAATAAAATAACCCGGCTGCGGCGGTGATCCGGGGGCTCCAAATAGAGCGCTTTTCACAGCGCTAGGAAAATTCTGCAGCCAGGGCTGCGGCGGTGATTCTTCCGTGGGCCAAAGAAAAGCGCTTTTCAAAGCGCTAGGAACCATTTAAAGCCTGGTGATTTCTCTGGGCAAAAGAAAAGATCGTTGCAGGGGTCAGGGGCCACAGCACCCTGCCCCTGGGAACAATAATCAAGGAAAAGGTACAGGGCTGGTGGGTCCAGCTACAGGCCAGCACAAGGGGTGCAGTTGGTGGCAGTTCCTCCTAGTGACCAGGCAGGTCACAGGTCAGCACAGCAGCAGCAGTCCATGGCGGTTTCCTGGTGAGTCCATTCATCAGCGTCCTGTGTCCAGTTTCAAGTTCCAAGAATGTTCAAATTGTGGGGAAAATTCCCCTGTACTTATAGTCCTTTTTTACAGTGTTTTACAATGATAGGGAGAGGAGGTTCCAGCCAGTTACAACTGGTTCTGGGAGTGCCCCCTCTCTCCTTTCAGCACAGGCTCCAAACATCAGTGGGGGGTTAACAACCCTATTGTGTGAGGCCAGGGCACAGCCTTTACAAATGTAGGTGTGCCCCGCCTCTCCCTTCTCTCAGCCCAGGAAGACTATTCAGCATGCAGATGCACCTTGGTGACACCTCCACCCTCCCTGTGTACAGGCTGTCTGAAAAGTATGCACAAAGCCCCAACTGTCACTCTGCCCAGACGTGGATTGGAGTCAAGCTGCAAAACACCAGAATCATAAGCACAGATAAATGCGCACTTTCTAGAAGTGGCATTTCTGTGATAGTAATAAAAAATACACCCACACCAGTAAGCAGTATTTATTATCCCCATCACAACCATACCAAACACGCCTACGCTACCCCTCATAAATCAGACAATACCCCTTACACATAAGGCAGGGCATTTCTAATGCAATCCTATGAGAAGGCAGCACTCACAGCAGTGAGACACCAAGTTAGGCTGTTTGTCACTACTAGGACAGGCCATGCAATATGGCACATGTCCTGCCTTTCTACATACATGGCACCCTGCCCATAGGGCTAGCTAGGGCGTACTTTAGGGGTGACTTACATGTAGTAAAAGGGGAGTTCTGGGTCTGGCAAGTAAATTTAGATGCCAGGTCCCTGTGGCAGAAAACTGCGCACACAGGCCCTGCGCTAGCAGGCCTGAGACAGGTTTGAAAGTCTACTTCAGTGGGTGGCGCAAGCAGCGCTGCAGGCCCACTAGTAGTATTTAATTTACAGGCCCTGGGTATAGAGATACCACTGTACAAGGGACTTATAGGTAAATTAAATATGCCAATTAGGTATAAGCCAATCATACCAACTTTAGATGGGAGAGCACCTGCACTTTAGCACTGGTCAGCAGTGATAAAGTGCTCAGAGTCCTAGAGCCAACAGCGAAAGGTCAGAAAAACCAGGAGGAAGGAGGCAAAAAGACTAGGGATTACAATGCGTATGGCCAAAAGTCCAACACAACCCCCTACCAGCCAAAATCCAGGGGAGAACAATCAATACCTTGATGTACTTTCCTGATTGGGGCGATAGAACAAGGACCCAGGCCCACAACAGCAGGGGCATGTTCCAGTTCTACGCCTTCCTGACTCCACTGGGATCTCTCTGTCAATGCGTCCCAGGCAGCCTAGACCAACCCACGGGGATTCTCTAGCTGCCAATGGCCAGAACCAGGCCCCAGGCCATCTAGGAGCCTC
Organism: Pleurodeles waltl; assembly: GCF_031143425.1. Taxonomy (NCBI): domain Eukaryota; kingdom Metazoa; phylum Chordata; class Amphibia; order Caudata; family Salamandridae; genus Pleurodeles; species Pleurodeles waltl. The sequence continues at coordinate 298,344,241 of NC_090440.1, forward strand.
TGGTCTCTGAAACCATAATGAGTGGGGGGCGGTAGCCCCAGGTGCAAAGCAACCTGTCTCCACTCCATTTCCGATCAGTTCAGGGGCTCTACCCTGCCACTGATCCACCAACCTAGGGTCCGCACCCATAGGTTCTACAGGGGCTAGAGGCGAGGCTCTCCTCCCTCTACCCCTCCTTCTAGGATCCCGCCCTCCTCTCCTAGGAGGGGTATCACCAGAATCCACACTTGCCAGGGTGCTGGGTACAGCAGCCCTGCACAACTTTCTCGCCAGCCCAGGATCACTGCCTGGCGACTGACCACCCAACCTAGGGACGACACCCTTGGGTTGCACCGGGGTCCGGGGCGGGCTTCCCCCTCCCTGACCCCCACTTCCAGAGTCCTGCATCTCCCCACCTCGGGAGAAGCTACCAGAAGTTTCACACGGGGGGTGAGCACACTAACCGCCCCCCCAACCAGATCAGAGTTTACCCCCTGAACCTGTCTATCTAGTCCAGGGACGACACCCTTAGACTGGACCATTGCCCAGCGAACCAGGACTTCCTTGGGAGCACACCTACCCCCTACCAGATCAGAGCTTACCCCCTGAATCTGGCAATCCAACCCAGAGTCACTACCCTGCGGTTGAACCACTGCCTGGCGCACCAGGACTTCCTTGGGAGCACACGTACTCCCCATCAGGTCAGAGTTTACCCCCTGAACCTGATCATCCAACCCAGAGTCACCACCCTGCGGTTGAATCCTTGCCTGGCGCACCAGGACTTCCTGGGGGGCACACCTACCCCCCACCAGGGAAACACTTTCCCCAAGGGCCACACAAGAGTCTGGCTGGCACAGGTCTCCTGACCTCTGCCCATCGGACAGAGTCTGGATTCCCCCCAGCCCAGAAATGGTCTCACCAAGGTCATTCCTGGGGGGCTCTGCTCTCAGAGCTGACCCCTGACCCTCCAGGTTCTCCACTGGGGCCCGCAGCCCCCTCTCAACCCTATGCCTGGATTTCCGCCTCCTCCGCTGTAGAGCGAGACTACCAGACACCAGGACCGGCGGAACGCTATCACCAGCCACCCGCCTAAGTCCTAATAACAAAATGGGATCCTTCTGAACAGCTGGCCCTACGGCACAGGTTAGGCTCACCTCCTGGCGTTCACTCATGGAACCTTCAGGGGCCTGGGACAGTATCTTGGGCACCTTGGGCCTCAGCCCAGCCCCATTCCCTCTCCTCAGAGACGGGACATGGGGTCCCTCACCCATCCCAGTCCACTGGGACCTACCTGGGACACTCCATTCCTTTCCCACCACACCTTGTTGGGAAACACCTAGACCACTCTCATTAGGAACACCCCCTAATGCCACACCAGACCCTCTGGTACGCAACCAGAAGTCTGCCTCCTTTGCGAGCTCCCTGGGGTCAGAGAGCTCACACTCTGACAAGTGTTGGCGTAACTTTGAAAAACAACAACGAAACAGGTGCTCTCTGAGAATCAGATTAAACAGCCCTTCAAAATTGTTTACTGTGCTACCCTTCACCCATCCATCTAGTGCAATGCAGCAATCCTCCACAAACTCCTCCCAAGACTGGTGGGACAGTTTCTTACCACCCCTAAACCTTTTTCTGTATTCCTTATGGGAAAAACCATACTTCACAATCAGTGCGTTCTTCACAGCGGAGTACCCCTCCCTGTCACTCTCTTCTAGAGTCAGTAGGGCATCCCTCCCCTCCTCAGGAATAAAACTCCCTAGGCCAGTTCCCCAATCCTTCTCAGGGATCCTGTGCTCTACCAGAGCCCTCTTATATTCCTTTAACCACTGACGTATGTCACCCCCCTCTTGGAACCTAGGTACCAGATCTATGGGTGTTGGAAAATGGGTTATTGATAGGGCAGGTAGGTACCTACACCTAGCAACAAGCCACTAACCTCCACATAGGTACAGTTAGGTCTCAGTAAATTAATCCCAGCTCAACCCTTGGTAGCTTGGCAACGAGCGTCAAGGCTTAACTTAGGAGACAAAGTGTAAAGCATTCAAATATCACAAAACAGTAATTAAATAAAACACAGGAAACAGTTTAAAAATCCAAAACCAATTAATAAAAATAGTTTATATTTTTATCTTTAAAATGACACAAAAACGATTAAAATCGGTTCAGGGGAACCGGAGATATTAATTTTTAAAGAATTATTACTTTTCTAGCGCTTAGAAACAAAAAGCGCCAATCGGGTCATCTGGTTGCACCTCGACCGGGGCAAAGTCAAACTTTCAGGCCGACCGCGATGGAGCCCTGCTCGGCTACAGGTCGCGGGAGGCCTCGGTTAAAAAGTTACCTTCTGACTTAGTCTTTATTTAGAAGTTTTTCTTCACCGGGACGAACCTGCCAGTTGAATCCGACCTCCTGGAGCCCTTGTCCGGATACGCGATGTGGGTTTCCTCGGTGGAGACTTTTACCTTCGGACTTAGTCGTTTTTTCGAGATGAAAATCCTTCGACCGGGGTAAACCTGGATCTTGATCCGACGTCCATGGAGCCCTTCTCGGATACGATGGCTGGGAGGTCCCGGTCAACTTTTTACGTTCGGACTTAGTCTCTTTTTTGGATGTTTTTCTTTACCGGGACGAACCACGAAGTCAGGCCGGGTCGCGGTTGAGGCAAGCCGGCTAGAATTTCCGCGGCGGGTCGGTCCCTCTCTGGAGCTTTTTTCCAAAAATTCTCAAATCTTTTCCAAACTTCTGGGGCTTCACCCATATGTTCTTTTAAGGTTCTTTTGGGGTCCACAGCTCACCCCAAGGGTCCAGAAGTTCTGTGATGGTCCTTGGGGGGTGCGGACTTCAACTCCCAGAATGCACCTGGCGCAAACTCCTTTTTGGCCACTGGACAGTGGTCAGCTGGTCGCTTTCTTCAGGAGTTGGTGCAGGGGACTCTGGTTAGCAATTTTTCACCTGTAGCAAACAGGGAGTCCCTCCTTGAACCAGTTGAAGCCAGGCAAAGTCCTTCTTGTGGTGAAGCCCAAGTGTGCAGCTGGTGCAGTCCTTCTGAGTGCAGGTTCCAGGTGCAGGCCAGGGGTCCAGCAGGGCAGTCCTTCTTCTTCTTTAGTTCTTTTCTTCTTGAATTCTGGAGGGGATCTGAGGCGTGGGTGCAGGTCTGCCAGTTTTATCCTTGCTCCTGGGTGAAAAGCAGGGGGGCCCTGGTTCTCCAATCAGGGACAGGGTCGTCCCCCTGTGATGACCACTTCCTGGGAAGTGTGGCAAAAATCCATCCCAGAAGGCAACAGTCTCTAAAAATCCAACATGGATGAATCTGATTTTTGGAGGTTACATCTGGCTGAGCCCACCCACTGGTGTGGCTAAAAATCATAAACACACCCCTCTCCTGCCCTCTCCTAATCTAATCAAGGGGGCACCTAGCTGTCTGGGGTTGCAGGATGTGGGGGTGTTGCTGGGTGCTGCAAATGTCCTTCTCTGCCTTTGAAGACCAGTTTGGCAGCCCTCCCCCTTCCTGCCTCACCATCTGCTGAGGGGAGATTCTCTCCCCCAAGCACATTCCTTTGTGTGAAGTCTGGCCACTTCACACCTCATCAAGGCAGCCTGGCAGAAGCTGCTGCAGGCTGGCCAATCAGAGCACAGCAGCAAAAACAATGCAGAGCTGAAATTGGCAACTTTTTAGGTAAAGTCTAAACTTTTTACCTGAACTAGTTATATTAAATCCAACAACTGGAAATTGTAGGATTTATTACAACAATTAATTTGATACCAAATTCTTGGTATGCAACATTTAAGGAGACTTTAAAATTTAAAATAAAGTCTGCCCATTCTAGCCTATGAAGGCCATTTACTTCCATGAGGGAAAAACGAATTTGGATGTTTTTACCTCACCAGGGCTTATAAATCTATTTTTATAAAGTCCCTGCTTATAGTTACATGGCACCCAGCCCTAGGGGCACATAGGGCACACCTTAGGGGTGACTTATATGTAAAAATAAGGTAGTTTAAGACTTTGGAAGTACCTTTAATTCCAAAGTCGAATTTGCATATAACTTTAATTTAAAAGCAGCCAGCAAGGCAGGCTTGCTTTTAAAATGACACTGGGCACCTCAGCAATGCACCTAGGTGTGCACCACCTATGCTGTGGTCCCTAAACCTACATGCCCTACCATATACTAGGGACTTATAGGTAGGTTAACTTAGCCAATTATAATTAGCCTAATTTGCATATCCATTTTACACAGAGCACAGGCCCTGGGACTGGTTAGCAGTACCCAGGGCACCATCAGAGTCAGGAAAACACCAGCATAAAGTGGAAAATGGGGGCAAAAAGTTAGGGGGCCTCTGCAATCAGCCCTGTTTTCTCACAATGGGTATGTGAGGAACATCTTTGCTACAGCACTGTACATTGCTGCCACCACTGGACTCCACCTGCAGCGCTGGTGAGTCCAGAACCTTCAGACTGCGCTCTAGAGCGAGTCTTTCTCTGGCAAAGGCCCTCTCTGCCTCTGCCATTCTCTCCTGTACTAAGGCCTTCTCTACCTCAGCCCTTCTCTCCTCAACAGCTAGGCGCGCTAACTGCAACTTCAGGTCCCTCTCTTCCCGCCTATCTCTTAGCTCATCAGGCGTCAAGGAATGAGAGGTAGCCCTGCTTCATACACTGGACCCAGCAAGGGACTCCCTATCACTGGGGCCTTCCCTGTCAACTGGCGTCCCCAACCGGTCATTCTCACCCTCCTGATCAGTCTCTCTACCACTCTCTAGGGATGAGGTCTGGGAGCCCTCCCATTGGGAACCCTCGCTACACTCAGGATCCTCTTGGTACCCCCTACGCACACTCCCTCCCTGGGTAAATGTCACAAACCTTTCAAAGAAATTCAGAGATCTCCTGAGGTCCACTTCTACAGGCAGCCCTCTCTCTCTACAGAACCCCTCTAATTCCCCCTGCGTGTAAAACGGCAGGTCCTCTAAATCAAAGGTAAGCCCCATCTTGAAAAGGTACAAATAACTCAACTGTGACAACCACAATACCCAAGCGTGAGAACTGAAAACAGGAAAAATGACCAAAGAGAGAAAGTTAAGAGAAGCCAAACATGTGATGGTCTAAACGCAATCCTTGTAGTGAAATAATGAGTCACAATGGTATTGTGCAAGCGCAAGTCCTATCCCGTCGCTGCTTCCAATGTTAGAAATGGGGTTTCTGGTTGGCTAGGGTATGCACCTCAGCCAGGCAGAACTTACCCACTCTAGTCAGGGCAAGGGAGTTACACGTCCAAGATAACCCCTGCTCACCCCCTTGGTAGCTTGGCACGAGCAGTCAGGCTTAACCCGGAGGCAATGCGTAAAGCGTTTGCACAACACACACATACATGTGACGCAATATCCCCACCACAAAGGAAACACAACACCAGATTATATGAAAATATACTGTATTGTACACAACGTAATTATTAGACCAACATCACATAACAGTACTATCCTGCTACCTTAGCAGTTGTCAGAACGTTACACATTAGTTACTCTGCAAACTAGCAGTAGTCACACATAACACACAGGTTACTCAGTATTCTGCAACATAAGCAGTAGTCAGGAAACACGTTATCACATTAGAACACTTGTCATAAGAATATCATAAAACGCCCATAGTAGGAACATTAGAAAATCTATGGCAAGTTAAGAGAACATATTAGCAAGACATGCCCATAACAGGAACATGTGCACATATATATAGAAGCATCAAAGAACAGGTAGGCAATATATCACAATTAGAAAAGTCTGAAACAAGAACTTCAATTATGATCCTATTGGTCCATTTACGAGTACCTGGCTTGATGACGAGGCACCTCCAGTGCCTAAAACGAATAATGGGGCCCCCGGCGCTCCTCTGCGCAAAACGGAGGCCTCCTGACAATTTGGGGAGCGAGGAGGGTAGCACACACCTCCTCTAAAGAAAAACGGGCCCCTCGGGGGACCGTAAACGCTGGGGGCCCCCCCTAGGCCTCCACCGGCCTTCTCGAGGGGGGGGCCCAGGTCAGGGAAACCTTTGAGGTGGGGAGGGGGGCGCCACGCACCCCCTCCGGTTGAGAAACGGGCCCCTCCGGGGACCCGCAAACTCCTGGGGTCTCCCGGGGCCTCCGTCGGCCCTTTCACCAAGGGAGACCCCTTTACTGAAAGGTTGGCCCTCGCAGGGGCCCTGAGGAATCCGGGGGCGCGGCGAGCCTTCGAGGAGGCTGCTGCCCGCTCCCAAGACAACTGAAGCCGCCCGAGGCTTCCCCAGGGGAGGGAGAGGCGTCCTCCTCTCCTCTCGCCCTCCGACGGCAACCGGCGACCGAAGCCTTCCGAGGCTTCTCCAGGGGAGGGAGAGGCGTCCTCCACTCCTCTCGCCCTCCGACTGCAACCGGCCCCAGGCAGGGCCTTCTGGTGCCCCGGGGGCGCTCCTCGGAGCGATCCCTACCCCGGGGGCACCGCTAGGAGCAGGTTTGCTCCTGATTCTTTGTTTGTGGATTTTCTCGTGCCCCGGGGGCACAGAGCTGAGCGCGATCCTCGCGCTCTGAAATAATAAAATAACCAGGCTGCGGCGGTGATCCGGGGGCTCCAAATTGAGCGCTTTTCACAGCGCTAGGAAAATTCTGCAGCCAGGGCTGCGGCGGTGATTCTTCCGTGGGCCAAAGAAAAGCGCTTTTCAAAGCGCTAGGAACCATTTAAAGCCTGGTGATTTCTCTGGGCAAAAGAAAAGATCGTTGCAGGGGTCAGGGGCCACAGCACCCTGCCCCTGGGAACAATAATCAAGGAAAAGGTACAGGGCTGGTGGGTCCAGCTACAGGCCAGCACAAGGGGTGCAGTTGGTGGCAGTTCCTCCTAGTGACCAGGCAGGTCACAGGTCAGCACAGCAGCAGCAGTCCATGGCGGTTTCCTGGTGAGTCCATTCATCAGCGTCCTGTGTCCAGTTTCAAGTTCCAAGAATGTTCAAATTGTGGGGAAAATTCCCCTGTACTTATAGTCCTTTTTTACAGTGTTTTACAATGATAGGGAGAGGAGGTTCCAGCCAGTTACAACTGGTTCTGGGAGTGCCCCCTCTCTCCTTTCAGCACAGGCTCCAAACATCAGTGGGGGGTTAACAACCCTATTGTGTGAGGCCAGGGCACAGCCTTTACAAATGTAGGTGTGCCCCGCCTCTCCCTTCTCTCAGCCCAGGAAGACTATTCAGCATGCAGATGCACCTTGGTGACACCTCCACCCTCCCTGTGTACAGGCTGTCTGAAAAGTATCTACAAAGCCCCAACTGTCACTCTGCCCAGACGTGGATTGGAGTCAAGCTGCAAAACACCAGAATCATAAGCACAGATAAATGCGCACTTTCTAGAAGTGGCATTTCTGTGATAGTAATAAAAAATACACCCACACCAGTAAGCAGTATTTATTATCCCCATCACAACCATACCAAACACGCCTACGCTACCCCTCATAAATCAGACAATACCCCTTACTCATAAGGCAGGGCATTTCTAATGCAATCCTATGAGAAGGCAGCACTCACAGCAGTGAGACACCAAGTTAGGCTGTTTGTCACTACTAGGACAGGCCATGCAATATGGCACATGTCCTGCCTTTCTACATACATGGCACCCTGCCCATAGGGCTAGCTAGGGCGTACTTTAGGGGTGACTTACATGTAGTAAAAGGGGAGTTCTGGGTCTGGCAAGTAAATTTAGATGCCAGGTCCCTGTGGCAGAAAACTGCGCACACAGGCCCTGCGCTAGCAGGCCTGAGACAGGTTTGAAAGTCTCCTTCAGTGGGTGGCGCAAGCAGCGCTGCAGGCCCACTAGTAGTATTTAATTTACAGGCCCTGGGTATAGAGATACCACTGTACAAGGGACTTATAGGTAAATTAAATATGCCAATTAGGTATAAGCCAATCATACCAACTTTAGATGGGAGAGCACCTGCACTTTAGCACTGGTCAGCAGTGATAAAGTGCTCAGAGTCCTAGAGCCAACAGCGAAAGGTCAGAAAAACCAGGAGGAAGGAAGCAAAAAGACTAGGGATGACCATGCGTATGGCCAAAAGTCCAACACACAACTACAGGCATTTTTGAATAACACTTAGGGCCAGATTTACACTTTTTGATGCAAAACTGCTCTAACGGATCCCAGAAGCCAAGAGAGATCCCATGGAGACCACAATCAACCAGGAACCAGCCAGAAGGACACAGAGAAGACCCAGGGGAGAGACAAGAGGAAAAGCAAGTCTCGCTTCAGTGCGGAGGAGCATGAAATTCTGGTCAGAGAGGTAACGGAGCACCAGCATCAATTATTTATCACCTCTAATTGCCAATTGGGAGGAGAGAGGCAATTTGGCAACAAATTGTGGACAAAATTAAAAGTATGGCAGAGGTCAGGAGAACTGTCACCGAGTGTTAGAAACACTGGCATTACTGCAAGCGCAGGACAAAGGAGAAAATGGCAAGGAACAGGAAGGCAGCACTGTACACCAGAGGTGGGACTCCAGCACCGCAAGCAGACCTGGACGAGATGGAAGAGATGGTTGCAGCCGTCATCCTGGATGAGATCGTCACAGGAATCACAGGACAGGACAGTGCAGACTACCAGGAATCAACACATAAGTAGGGTAAGTTGCATGGGGAACAAAAATGCCTAAACGTCAAGTGCAAGAAGGGTGAGGCACATACCTACTACTCAATGCATGTCAGCCCTGAAAGTCAGGCAGTGGAAAGGGCACTGGGGCACAGCATAGGTGCATGAGCTTTGTAAGGGCATCCGGGGGCACAACACAATATAACACCAACAACCTTTGTATGGGGGTACACTGCCATGCCAAGGCTGCTGGAAATGCGAGAGCAGACCAGGAGAGTAGGAAAAAAATTAAAACTGGCCTGCTGACACAGGACAGCTGGTATTGTCAGAATGTGAACTAGGGGACTAATGCCCAGTCTCAGGCCATTGACAACACTTGCAACTACTACCTGTGCTGTGTGTGCTGGTCAAATAGGAAATGGCAGTTAGGTGCCCATGGCACAAATACACCCATACTGAGGGATCAGTTTGATTACGTGATCAATCCCCATCATTCCTAACCAAGTGCAACTCTTGTCAACTGCTCATGTCCATAGACCCAATAAACATCATGCACTCTTACATACATTATAAAGTACACAGCAGTAATTTCATACCCATGCTGCCTATTCCAGGGTCTACCCTGATGAGTGTGTCAAAATAGCTGTAATGCCACCATGCAACATCTCAGGTGTCATAGTGCTTAGGCAACCGCATTGAGGGGGAGGACATGTGTGTAGCTAGGAAAACACAGCTGCACAGTCATAAGAGGAAATGTAACTCTGCCATGGCCCATCAGTGCAATTCAATGTAGCACACATACGCAAACATCAACATGAGAAACTACCAATAGTAACATCTGTATTGTTTCATGGAAATGCAATACATGGTATGGTTCTAGGTCTCAGCACTGTATAGGTGTCTGTGAAAAATGATAGACTGGGACTGGGCCAAATTTTTATGTGTGGTACATGTGGCATCAGCACGCCAACAAGCATTGCAAGATCTCACCATGCTAATGGTAGCAGAGGGAGGGTTGATTAGGACAAGAAGTTGGTAAGCCACAATTTGGACAGAAACCACACCTAGAAGATATGACGCAGTCAAATCCCCAAACTTCCCACACTACATGTTCCATGCAGGTGGGGCATAGGCCTGAGAGACTGCAAACATTAATGACAGGAACAATGAATAGGAACCCAGATTACAACATACTACCAATAGAAAGTCAGTGACATCACATTACAACTTCTATAACACAGCCACACTAATTGAACAATATTTCATTGCAGAGCATGATTGCTCTCCTGTAGATCTGCCTGTCCTAGACTACCCTGATGACATGGATGACCAGCTGACAACCATCAGCCAGGAAACCCTCCAAGATGTCCTGGGATCCGTCCAGACACCACCTCAAGTCACAAAGAGGAGCACACATGTAGCAGCCATCCCAGAGGACCCACCCAAAACCCCAATTGTACGACCTGCCAGCTCAAACAGCTGAGGACTCTGATGACACAGGGACCACCTTTGAGAGGACAATTGTGGCAGTACAGTGGGAGCTGGCCAAGGAGGCTGGGGATGCAAACTATGGCAGCCAGCCTTTAGGGGATGTGCAAGTGCATGATGACATCCGCAGAACAGTCTGCAGCCATACAACTCACCCAATCACAACTGCAAGGAGTCCAAAAGTGTGTGAGGGACCTCACCACATAAGTGAGGGAGTTGCAACAACACCTGCCCACCCAATCTTGCAGCTGCATGCATGACAACAAGCTGGACTCCCTCGGGGCAGACATAGCTGCCTTTCACAGAGATGTTGCTGCCATACTCCATAATCAGCAGCTCCTCCTTGCTGCAGTTATGCCATATCTAGTTACACAGGTGACAGCTGCTGGGAATTTGGAGTCCACTTCTTCAACCACTGAAGTGTGTGTTGCCCCCTCAAACCCACCACCACCACCATCAAGGGCAGAGGAGACGACACATATCAGAAGATGTGGAACAGATCACCTTCACCCGTAGGAGTACCCAGTGGCACCAGCCCATGTCACATGGGCACTTTTTTCCTTTGTCTTGTGCTTGACAACATGCCAGTGTTTTGCCACAGTTGGTGATATGCACTCTTCATTCACACACTGTTAACCTTACCACTATAGACTGCAATTGTCTCTCACTACCCATTTGGCAATTCATGTTCCTCTACAATGAATGATACTTCATCTCATCATGTCAAATTACATGTCCCTCAACCTTGCACTTGTGTTGCGTCACAACAGAACTCTTTACTTTAATGGGCTCACACACCTGGACTATGTAAATATTTCACTACAGCACTTTAAAATAAACAGCACCTACACAACCACTTCGTCTCTGTGTAATGTGACACATCTACTTTGCAGGAGATTTGTGATGCATGTAACATGTCAATGGTCACAGAGTGTCAATACCAGAGTGCAAAAATAATGAGGGCAGATATTTATTTATAAGGCTCAGGATTTTTTAAGCATCTGTGCTTCTTGTGCCTCATTTCTGAAGTAAGGAAGTAAAAGAAGTACAAACTTACAAAATACCATTGTAATTTGTGAGTTTGCACTGCTGTTGGGTTAACAAATGAGGCAAATGCTGTGTAAAAATAGTATATTTCGCGCCCAAGGTATCTACAAGATTAAACCCAATGTTGGCCACATCCCCTATAAGACAATCATTGTGTATGCGACATTTGACTCAAAACATACATGCCAGACCCACAACATACTGCAGGAATGACTGTGTAAGAGTGTTTGGCCAATAACATCAGCTGGGAGTACAATTAAAATTCATAGGCGTTAATTTTGTATACTTGACCTCATCAGAAATTGACACCACTCAGTTTATCAGTGTTCACATGAACACCAGGCTGCAGGCAGACATCCCACAGTGCCCAAGATTCAAACTCAGGACCCAAATAATGACAGCTTTAAAATCACACCTACATGTCCAATACATGGGAACCATAGTCACCTTGAGTGGTGGGTACAATGGATCACAGATGCATAGAAATTTAGCTTTGTCGTAGCTGCCAATGTGACAGCTCAGTTGGAAGTGGGAATTAACATGTCAAGAGTGGGATGTGGATGCAGGACGGAATACACAGGCAATAGAAAATTGGCACTGTACACTCATGCAAAGACCCAGATCCCCAAGCATATGACACATGCCATAAAGGAGTACCACAAACTTTAATAGCTATGTATAAAAGAGAAAATAAAAGTATGTCACACACCTATACTAACCTAACCTATCCTAACTATACATTGCCCACAACTGGCCCCCAAAACACCTTATATAGCGGGACACATGTAGGACAACATATACTAAGCTAAACAGATACTAACTAATGCTACTAATACTATACAAATAGATATTTTTTTTATTTTTTTATAATTGTGTGTGTATATATATATATATATATATATATATATATATATATATATATTATATATATATTTTAGAATACACAAAGGACCCAACCTTAACCCCCACCCACCCACCGACCGACAAACTGACATGTAATAATATGAACCCCCAACCTACTTATCCTATCTTATCTACTAGCCTACTCTAACCTTTCACTAAACCCCCTAAACCCACTAAAAAACAGGATAAGGAAAGAGGAGGAAGGGGACGGAATTTGGGGTGAGGTAATGCAGGAGTTCAGAGGTTTGCTCTCTAGAGTTTTTTTAATTGATTTTTGGCCTCCGGCTATTTCTGTCCACATCCCGCTGGAGAGAGTCAATCTTCCTTAGGACCTTTCTCGTCCCTATGTAGCTGTGTGATGGCAGCCATGTCAAAAGCAGCTGCTGTGGTGGCCTGTGTCCCTGATCTAGTACGTCCTGCAGGTGCAGTGGTCGGGGGTGCTGTACTTGAAGGTGCAGTAGGTGTTGTGGCAGTTGCTCCCGAGGTTGAGGGTGCAGCAGGTGGGGCTGATGCACTGGTGGCCACTGTGCCACTGTCTGCAGTTGTGATGGTGGCGACACCTGTTATGGCCAATGCAGGGCCTCCATGGCTGAAAGCCTGCCATGCTCCTGTGGCTCTCTCCATACAATAGCGTCTTTCCATCATTCTGAAGCCACACTCCACATCTAAGATGTGCCTGTACTGCACTGCCTGCCTCTGGAACTCCCTTATCTCAGCAACATTCATGTTGGCAGCAGTAAAAATGAGACAGGCAACCATTAGTGTCATCATTGTGTGATGCATATACAGATGATAATGATAATCTAACTCTTTCCCTCAAATTGCACATGCAGTCCAAACCACAGTACAGATGATACATTGTCCCTGAGGAATGACATGACAACGTGACCTAACCATCAAGTATTTAACAGCACAGCAAAGCACAACAAGGTGTGTACCAAATAAACTGCTCCATTTATGTAGTGCAATGTGTCACAATGAAAATGCAGCAAGTACTTAACATGGTCCAGGCTGACTAATCCCTATCATCTGGATGAAATTCAAGGCAAGATATATATGTATATGTAATTGGCAGGATGGAATGCAGTTGCTAATCATACGGGGTTAGTGTTGTTTGGGACACATGCATGCTTGAATTATCTACCTTGTGACCATCACACCTACCTACATATATGTTCTCCCTCTACACCTGTGCCTCAGGGGTGATGGGCATGACATACATCATCACAACTGTCAAGGACAACCACAGAGCCATGTCCACCTGTACATGGATTTAGTGCGTGGAACACATGTGAGGAGGCCTGCCAACTAGAAGTGAGGTATCCATTGGTCAATCACATCTACACTCATTTTTCTATTTGTGGACAACCATCAATATCTGATCTGCCAACACATTTCTAAAATCACCCACATTGATGCAAGCACACGTCTGGCCTTGACCTGCATGCACGCCTATAAAATACCACATAAGTGCCACATAAATGGAGTACAACATTTGGGGCTAGATGCTGGGGGACAGTTTCCTATACAGTCTTACATGTACATTATAATATAGGGATGCGCAAATTTGTGTGGAAAGCTGATACATCACTGTCTTGTGCAAATGAGGGTATGACTTGCTGACAATATTCTGACACTGGAGCACTTCCAAATCAAATGTGGGCCTACATGCGGCTACTAATCACCTTGTTCACATGCTGCTGCCTATTGCACAGCACAAGACTCCCAAGATATGACTCTCTGCCTGTGAATGTCTAATCCTTGCATGGAACACTATGTCAACCTCCATTCAAGTAATATATCAGATCACGTGCCAGCTCATCATATCTTGCAATGACACAAGAGTCATTCACGCAAACAGCTGCTATCACTACACAGGACAGACATTTTCACACGTACTGGATATGTTTGGGTCCTCAAATTGAGCCACTTCCCCGATGGTGTAGGGGGTCGGTCCACCTGTAAGACATGGAAAAGAGATATATGCCCAATGTCTGATCACTGTACAAACGTGTGGACAACATATAACAGTGTGTGATATTTTATATGAGTGAGCTGCTGATCCTGCATGTAGACACTCCAACAAACATACCACTGCAAACTTGCATTGACACTGACACTCCAGTGAGTGATAGACACACATATGCACACATGCACTGGGTCTAACAATCATGTGGTGCTAAACCTGAATACAAAGTTTTGTGGCTCATCCATTTCATATGATACTCCATGTCATGACATGTAATTGGTTGACAATTGTAATGGCACTTCCCTGGTGCACTGCATTACAAGTGACTCAGGTATTGTGGCTTGTGCATCAAGGTACAATGATTAACTGTGTGATGGACATGTGGGTCAATTTTCAGTCAGCAATTATTGTGCATTCAGTGGTCCATAACAGATGTGGCACAGTTGTATGTAGGTAGCAAATGCCCCATTAGCAGTGTCCCTTAAGCCGTACATGCCCCCTATGCCAACATGATGGGAGGGATCGTGTGTGTGTGTAATGATGACAATGTAGCGCTAAACATGGATAGCCCACTTTGCTATCCCAAAACTGTGAAATATGGTATGCTGACAGTGCCTTAGTTGATCATCATTAACAGAATGCATGGGCACAGGTGTAGTCATTGCACCTGAAATGTGTTACTTAGGGCCACATGTACCAAAATCAGGTTTTGTGAGTCACACATTGCGAGACTTAGCAACTAGCAATTAGAAAGTTGGATGATCTGAGGTAGAACACTCAAAATGACACTGTTTGCAATTCAAAAATGGGGTAGCAAATGACCTACCTCTTGAATAATGATGAGGTAGGTTTCATTTTGCAAACCCCTTGGGAATGGCAGCACTCTAAGGGATGCTGGCCTGCTGGGCTCAACAGACCACCATGTCTGTGACTGCTTTCACATTCGGATGTAAATATTCGTTTAATTGCAGGCTTATTTCAGCAGGAGTAAACAGAATGTATTTCAAAAACCTATTTTATGACAGAACAATATTTTTTTAAGCAGTCAGTGTTCCGTGGCACAACTTCCTGCTCAGAATACATTTTTGGCCATGCATTCACAAAGAGGAAGGGATCCCATGGGGACCCCTCCCCTTTTGTAAATGGGTTAGCACCAACTTGAAATGGATGGTAACTGCAATTGCTTAGTGCCAGCATTTGTGCCAAAGAAAAAAACAATTAGCCACCTGCAACTCAATAATAGGATAGGAACGTCAATTCCTAAATGCCACTAGCAAACCATGTTTTGTGATTGTGCAATGTGATAGCAGAATGGCAAAATTTGGGTTGTTTATTTGAATGAATATTTGTTCTGACATAAATGCAAAGATTCTGAAAACTAGGCCGTTTGTGAAAGTTATAAATAGCTTAGTACATATGGCCCTAAATAATAGTCGGACATGGCTCAACGAAACTCTGGACTGCATTGTTAACATGGATAAGCATGTGTATTACATCTCAGTACTGGTACACTAACAGTTCACCTTGCATTCCACATGACTACAAACATTGCATTCAGCATGTCAAAACATCTACTACTGTTACTCAGGAGCATTCTACTGAACACATTTGTCAATGTGATACTCACCAACAGGGCCACCGATCACCACACCCTGGTGGTCCAGAAGGTCCTGTTCTCATGCCACCAGGTCAGCCCAGCAATGCTTCAGCTGGTGCTCGTTCCAGGAGGTGTTGAAAACACATTTCAGGTGAAAGAGAATCTTTGCCCAATGCAGCTGCCTTGCCTTTGTATGATACCTCTGTATCACATGGCCCCCCGCCTCCAGCATTATTGGAAGAAAGTGACACATCAGTCACACAAATGCCCCAAGCTCCTCCACACCCATGCGGCTCAGCCTCGCCCTTCCCGACATGTTAGGGTATAGATTTTCCACAAGAAAAGTGAAAAATAAAGGGAAAAGAGGAAACTTACATCCCAAATTACAGACCCAAACTAACCCATTAATCTAACCCCCAAACAGACACCCGACAGTACAAATACAACTGAGACAACACTAAAGTACACAAAAACACTTACACAGGTACAATATACAAATAGAATACACCAAAAGACACCACAAGATACAATATACACAATACAAACAAGAACAACACCAAGACACAGCCACACAGTCAAGAAAAATCACAAACTGTAAAGTGAAAGTGAAAGTGCACCCACAGTACCATGAACGTAAACAGGATTTCCTACTACATCACTTCCTGTCCCCTTTGTACCCCGTTTTCCCTCTTGCATGCATTTTTTTGACGCATACGTAGTTTGCACGAATATCTTCAACGCATAACCCAGATGTGCGGCAAAATACCACGCATTACCTGGAAACTACTTTTTTTATGTATATCAGCATGCGGAGGTGCCCTGGTGGAATTAACGCTAGGGACCCATTTATGTTTAGTATGCGTTTGCATGGTTTTTCAACACATTTTAGTCAACATTTCTGACTCAAGCTGTGTTTGTGTGAATTGTAAATATTTAACATGCATGCAGCCTGTATCTAGACCAAGATAGGATGGTATGGCCGGCAGTGTGTGTTATAGTTTTTGTATTCACATTATATTATATTATAACAATATTTGTGCTTCTGATGGAATGGCATGCAGTACATTTGGCGTAATGGTCATGTATGAATGTGTTACAAATGGGTATCAACATCAGATGGCAATCATTGATGTGCAACAGTCATGATATGTGTTTGTAATATGTGTCGACTCATTTGATGTGTGTAGTTGTTTGACTTTGGGGACATTACATTTCCCACAACAAAAAATACATAGGGAAGATCGAGGATGGCTGTTGAGGGCTATGTTGGATATGTTACCCCTCACATGTCATTAATTGTTGGCTACAACTTCATGGTGACTTATATGTAAACTACCCATATGTCAGGCATTTGTACCTGTTTGGTAGGTACAGTATTTGCAACACTGAGCCTCAATTCCAATCATAAAATTGTTAAGTACACGTCAGTTTGACTAATGTAAATTACCTATGTTCCTTCTGTGGCTGTGGTGGACCTGCAGCCTTGGCTGCATGTGTTGACATATTTTCAGAGGTGCATTGCACAAAAGTGTCCAGCTCAAGTGTGTGAGAATGTGTACCCTATGTCCATGGTGTTGAGGTTTCGTGCAGATCTAGTCAGGAGACGGTTGAGGCAACCCTTGAGTTCACAGAGTATCTTGCAAGGCAGATTTGTCCTAAAGCAGAAGATCAGCTAAAGGCATACAAGGGGAAAGGGCAGCTATGGTATGGCAGGTAATACAGAAGAGTGAATACAGAGCAACCTTGGTGTGGAAAAATATGTAACGGGTCAGTAATGGACAAACATGCAGGGCTCATCACTACGTTTGTACACAGGGTAGGGCTCATAACTTCCCACAGCAACAGGGAACATCAGTGCCTCTGTGCAGATTAATCTCACAGCTAGTCACCACACAAGCCCCATAGTAAGGTGGCGGCAGAAGTGATTCTGTGTCTGGACCCTCAGGGCACAAACATGGACTGTCCTGACACAGTAACAAATCCTGTGATACAGCCATAGCAAACTGTCACTGTTAGGCACTAATGACTACATGCAAAACTAGACAAAGGATGGGGGTTGGATTAGCCTCCTGGAAACCAGGTGCCAGAACACATCCAAAATTAAACAATTCTATGCAGTTGAGGACTGATAGTACACTTACCAGACCCAATACCCCAAGAGGAAACAGAGGGCAAGGGAACCAACTAGGAGGCAAATGCAGGCACAGGGAACAGGCTCTGGTTGACACAAATACTGAAATAGTTCTGGGTAACAGAAAGCAGGCACTGTCAGAAACAAACATGAACAAGGCTGAAAAACAGGGAGCAGAGTCTGACTGGAACTAGCAGGAACAGCACTGTGTAAACAGAGAGCAGTTTCATGCATAATCAGGACTGTACCACAGTCCAACAAGGGCTCTGGTTCACAAATGAATTGTACTCCAATGCCTGACGAGGAGATTCAGGAAATGGCAGCTTCTAAGCACTTCCAGGCAGCAGCAAGGCCAGGGCAGAGTCACATGGCTGGGCTACACGAGAGAGCTCACAGGTATGTGCAGCTTCAGTCTCTCACAAGACCTGGAGGAGAGAATCCAGTATAAGGGGACAACCAGACTTCTCCCATAGGAAGCTATGGACAGAAGACTACAGGCCTTGCATTATGGGACCTGAAGTCCATGCAGGCTAATGTAGTTGTTTTATAGCATGCCATGTGGAAAAGGGAAGCAAACAGGAGTCAGAATGGAGTCTGGGTGAGTGTTAATGATGATTCCTTGGCTACAGATAGCCCATTTACAGCGCCCCCAAGAGAAGGAAGGGTAGGGACTAAACACATGGCAGTGGCAGGACTTATTACCAGCGATGGACTGCGTAGGGCATGTGTTGTGACCATTGCTTGTCATACCTGGGACACTCATGCTATCCATTTTCAGGATTGATGCACCTCTTGTCACACAGGTTCCTTGCAGAGATAGCAAATTTCACACTTACTAATGTCAGGGGTCTCTTCATACATTCCTGTTACCACTGATATTTCACATCCACTGCTTCATGTATGAGGCACTTATTTACCTTATGATTGAAGATGTCATGGTTGTGTGTCATGTGCTACAGTAGACCATGTTGGAAAGGTGGATGTCTGTCATATGCCGTGGTCCTATGACTTCATCCTTCTTTTGTGAAATTTAAAAGATGTTTTTTTAAAAACTGTGTGTGATGTTTGCTGCACAATCATACGCATCACATGTGATGTTGCATCAGAAATAGTCAGATGTATTTTTGTGACATGCTCCCTGAGGTAATACTCACATTTATAAAGAACATGTGATGCAGAAATAAGTAACCAGAGCAGGATTGAGTGATAAAGTGAGATGTTTAATTACATATCGTTACAATGGCCCTCATTTTAACTTTGGCGGTAAAAAACACCTATTGCTGCAGCGACGGCCGCCAAAAGACTGTCGGCGCGGCTACCAGCCACCCACCGTATTATGACCACAGCTAGATTTCTGCCACAAGAATGGTGGAAATCCGGCTGTGGCCATGCGGATGGATGCCAGTAAGGTGGCTCTGCTGCCACGAGCAGTGCCACGCCAGTAGACCACTTCCAACCATATTATGACCAATAATCTGACCTGGCGGTGTTCTGCTGGCGGGCGCTACTGGTGGTAGCAGCGCCCGGTCCCGTCTCCTGCCGGAGGACCCCTTGGATACAGGTAAGTTGGGTCTTTGACGGGGGAGGGGGTGTTGTGTGTGTGTGTGGGGGTGTGTGTGAATGTGTGTGTGTGCATGAATGCGGGTGTGTGTTGTATGCTGAATGTGTGTGTTCATGTACAGACGTGTGAGTGCGTGTATGTTGTGAAATGTGAATGCATGTCCGTGTGTATGTTTGAAAGTGTGTGCGGATGTGTGTGTGTATGGATGTATGCATGCATCTAAGCATGTGGGAATGGGTGTGTGTATGCATGTTTGTGTGAAGGGGTGTAATTGCAGAGGGGTGGGAGGAGTTTGTAAATATAGGCGGTTGTGGGAATTGGAGAGGTGGGGGAATGGGAGGGTAACTGGAGAGGAAGGGCGGGGAGACCCCTATCAGAGACATGGAAGGAATTCCCTGTCACTGATATGGCCTACCACCATGCTTTTCATGGTGTTACGAATGCCACGGAAACAAAGGCGGTAGGTAGGGTCATAATCTTGCAGGCGGCACAATGGCGGCTGATGGGCTAGAGATGGATATCTCCAGCCCAGCAGCTGTTACCACTGTGGCGGTCGGAGTGGTACATTGGTGGGTTGACCTTAGCCAACCTGCCAATGTCATAATATGGCGCTAAGTACCGCCAGCCTGTTGACGGTACTTACCGCCACATTATCGCCGACCGACGGGGTTATAGTGACCTCCAATGTGTTTATAGTGACTTGATGAAAAAAGATTTGAAGTATCTGCTGTCTGCGACACATTCCTGCAGCTGTGTATGGATGTTTCCCTTTATTTTCCCTGGCATCATCCGCCTCCTCCTCCGGCAGTTCTTGTTGGGGTTCATATAGGGAGATGTTCCTCCTAACATAAATGTTGTGCAAGGTGGCACAAGTCAATATGAACTTGCAGACCATTTCTGGGGAATATAGGAGGCTGACTCCGGTGACGTCCAGGCACCTGAACCTGGACTTTAGGATGCCAAAGGTCCATTCCACAATGGTGCCTGTCCTCGGATGTGCCTCATTATAGGCACATTCTGCTGCTGTGCTTGGGTTGGGGAATGGGGTCATGATCCTTGGCTGGATACCGTAGCCCTGATCAGCTGAAAAAGAAAATAGGAGAAAGTATTTTGTTGTTCCTTGCATCAGGAATGTCATGTAGCATGGCAGTTGTAATCTTGTGTCCTCTGTGACTCACATGTGTTTGTGGCATTGTGTGAGATGTTGGGCTTCTGTGAGGTTCTTTCTGCATTGGGTTGTTTGACTTGACAACTTGTGTTTGGCTCATTGACCTAATATCTATGGTTTAGTTTCCAAACCACAGGTCAGTATGTATGTACCATGCATTGTGTAGTGAGCAACATGTTTTATTGTGCTTTCACTGGAGGGGACATGATACTTCCACACACACAGTAGACTCCAATGTGGTGGTAACATGGTTGCACTACATGGCCTGGCCATCCCATTCACTTAGACATATGTCATTGCAGATGAAATCCAGAAGTGCGGCCCTTTGATTAGGCTTTGTGACAATGCCCATGTTGGCAGCACGGAGGTGTTCAGTATTGACAATGCACAATTGTCCCATGTGTGACTTGCTTCTGTGTAGACCTTTATGGTTCCCTCCGCCAGTGGCTCATGTGCAACCGTGCACCTACACTACCGAACTTGCTCTAGGTAACCTGGCTAACTGCCTTGTGGAGATGGATGTATCTGTGCAGGAAGGGCCATCTCCCTGTACATCTGTTATCTTGATGGACAAATGGCTCTTTCAGTGTGTGCAACAGTGTGCAGTTTGCATTAGTGGCACATCAACATGCGTTCATAGCAAAGTCCCCTTCCTTATTGCTAGCTGGCAACATCACCCCAGGAGTGATGTGTGATGTTGGAACTGCCTCAGTATTTTCATGTCACCTACATATAAGTCAGCCTCATCATGCCATGTGACTCATGGTGTTTGACCTGCAGCAACGCACATTGCACACCCCTTCCACATGTACCAATTCCTTGATTCTTTTCTATTCTACTTTTTACCTAGATCAGTGGTTCCTAGCAAGTGGTCCTGGGATCCCTGGGGGTCCATGAAGCCTCCTCAGGGGGTAGGTCCCAGCTTTCAGTAATAACCCACTGGGGATTCTCAGATTCCAATAATGATTCAGTGGGTGTCCCTGGGTTCTAATAATGATAAAGTGGGTGTCAAAAGGTTGGGAACCACTGGCCTAGAAGGTTTGACTTGTGGTATCACTACAAGATTCAGACTGCCCGATGGGAGAGCACAATTAGGGGTGTATGATTGAATCGCTGAGCCTAAATATTTAGACCTGCAACAGCACAAGGCATGTAGCACAATGCTTTAAACTGGATACATTTATTTAAAGAGAGTCACTGAAGAGTAGGTAAGTAAGTAAAGGCCAAGACAGATTTAGGAAGTTGGCCTGAAAGTCGAGCTGACACATTTTTCACAATTTGAAGCCTTTGTACTGCAGATTTGTAAGCGCCTAAAAAAGAACATTGATATTGTCTCGTCTAGAAATAATCAAAGACTGCACAATTGTCCTTTGAGTAGAGGGGGAGGAGGAAGAGAATTTTCCTCAAACATTTAAGTAAGTCAGTTGGTGTATTTGGGTGATATTGTTAGCAGTGAAATGTTTGTGTGTTCTCTTTTGAATTCTGTAGATATGGTGCTCTCCTTAAAAGTTTTGGAACTTGAAATTCTAATGCAGCATTGTTCTGTACTGTGCGGTCAGGTTCAATTAGATCTTGTACT
This sequence comes from Pleurodeles waltl, assembly GCF_031143425.1. NCBI lineage: Eukaryota > Metazoa > Chordata > Amphibia > Caudata > Salamandridae > Pleurodeles > Pleurodeles waltl. The sequence goes on from NC_090440.1 coordinate 298,366,251, forward strand.
GTGCTGCATCAATAAATATGTTCCTGAACACATTTGGAGATATTCTCATTTATAACAGCAATGCAAAAGGGTTCCAATATATTTATTTTGATGATCCATGGTAAGCATAGAGTCCAGCCAAAAGCCCAGGATTTAGATCACGGCAGTGAGTGGGAAGGGGCTACAGTTCATCAGGACACCATTGTGGACCCTAAACTTAAGGCTGATTACCCACTAATAAAACCTCTGTCTTATTTCTATTCAGTTTCGGGCAGCTATTTCTCATCAGGGCACAAGTCCTAAAATAAGAAATGGGGAACTAACCAAGTTAAGCAGCATGCAAGTGGCATCGCAGCATGTGACATCGCAGGTGACACCACAGGAAGTGACATCACAATCACTTACTGTACAGGAAGTGACACCACAAAAAGTGGCATCAGATCTTAAGAACTCACATACATTTAGCAAGTCTATCATGAGCACATTTGAGTGCATTTTGAGTATAATTGCAAACAATCCTGATTTACGCAGAAGACTCACGCTTTGCACATATGGCACATATCTTACTTCTAATTAAGGTCAAACACATAGGTGGTTATGTGCCCTAAGATAGTTTAAATATTTGTGAATGATATACTGTATATGTACCATCTTTTTAGCAATGCATGTTAAAAAAAAAATCAGTTATGTGTTTTCTATATGGTTGCAATGAATGGGATTTTAATTTGTGTTCATTGTGTTTTATATATTTTCTCTCAGCCCTGAAGAATTCCCATTGCCTTTGAGACAAAAAAGCATTGGCTGTATTTGTCATTTATATTGCGGCTGTGATTGCCATCTATATTACAAGAAAGTCATAAGAATATCACTTTTACTATGGATGAGTATCTGTCTATTTGACGTATTAATTAACTGGCGTGGGCTTCATATATGGAACATGTAGCTTCTTCTTGGACACTTTGAGAGTTGGGCTATCATTTACAGAGTGCAGTGCTCATATTTTTAGTTAACAAAATCCTATCAAGCTCTCTTGAATTTCCAGAGCTACAAAGAAAGCAACCTGTCTTCCTTTCATGAAAAACAGCTTTTCAACATTTAGGCCCTCAATACGACTTTGGGGGTCTTTTTACAAGACCAGTAAAGCCACGGGTGCCAAAAGACCGCTGCATTACAACTGCCATCAGATTTCCACCCAAAATCGGGCAGAAATCCAACAGCATTCGTGCTGGCGGTCATCAGGGAGGAGGTAGTCCTGCTGCCAGCACTGCCATGACAAAAGGACGCCGCATGCCATATTACGACCCGTAATACGGCGTGGTGGTGTCCTGATGGTGGGGTGCTGCTGGCGGGTGGAAGCACTGGGACCCATCCCCTCCCGGACGACCTCCTAGACGGACGAGGTAAGTGATGCATGTGTGTCAGCAGTGTTTGTGTATGTATGTCAGTGTGTATGGGTGTGTAAGTCGCATTTGCATGAGTGAGTGGGGGTGTGTTTGTGTGCAGAAGTGTGCACGCATGCAGGTATTTGGAAATGTGTTCGAGTGTATCCTGGTGACAGGAATATTTATTCCTGTCACCAGGATGCAAGACCGCCAGCTTTTTCTGGTAGTGCAACCACCAAAAAAATGTGTTGTAATAATGCTAGCGGTATTACGGCATCTGCCGTGCTAGAGGTGCTCACCTCCAGCCCGGCAGACCACGGAAAAGCGGCGCAACGGGCAGAGTATCAGTGGTTTGGCTTCGGCCAAACCACCAAACTTGTAATTTGGGGGTCTTTACCACTGACCCAGTCGGCAGTGAGACCGCCAGCATGTCCGTGGCGGTCTTTGGACCACCAGGGTCATGATGAGGGCCTTAGTGATTGGAACTGGTAAATAAAGTACATAATTTCAAATGGTTGGAAATCATTTTCTGCTGAGGTGTGACAGTTTTAGATACTTTTGTACAAACTCAAATATTTGGGTCTTGGAGGGGCAAACAGGATTATGTATGGTTGTCCCTGTTTGAAGTGAAAATATAGTTGCAGAATCTGCCTGCTACCCACACTCCAACCTCATGTGCCAAGTATTAAAGACTTTTAATGTAAAACAGGAGAAATAAAGGGCTATCCAATTAATGCCTGAAAACGATAATGTGAAAGCAGACAGTCTGAAAACAATCCTGGCTTCCCAGCTTAAACAAATTGTGTGATCCTAAAAAAATCCCTCTCTTGTGTTTGGTTAATAGTCTATAATGTTGCATCATGTATAATAGGAATCAAGGCCTCATATAGGATGCACTTTACATTTCACTTTCATCTTGCTTTTGCCTGTCAGCCTCACTCTCCCCTCACACACCAAGAATGAAAGACAAATTGTTAACCTTTAATATGAAAGAGGAGAAATAAAGAAATATTCATTTAGTGGCTGAGTTTCACAAAGTGAATGCAGAAAACATGTGTGCTGCCCACCATCTCCATATGCCAGGTAAGTGCTGTCATGATTGAGGGCTGTCACCCTGGTGCATTACTCTAAGGAGAAGAGGTCCATCTCCCTGAGCAATGCTGTGACCTGAAGGGTCCATGTCCCAGTGCGCATTGTTATGAACCCCATATGCCAGGTGGGGACAGTGTTGAAGTTAGTGGAGCAGCGTGCAACTGTGAAGAAGAGCAAGGATTCAACTACCCAACACTCCAGGAGAACCCAAGACCTGCCACCTGATTCAGGGAGGCTTAATGCGTAGGCGTCTGAATGCCTCTACTGTTGCATGCAGACTTCTGCTCACCGCTGGGCTGCAGACGTGTGCCAGGGCACTCCAAACCTGCACTTCAGTGATAGCAGGTACGACTGAACACTGTGCTGCCAGGCCTGGGGGCAGCTTGCTCTGACAGACATGCTAACACGTGGAAGCACTTTGAATTTCCCAAAGCCATCATGGAACTTCTAAGACTTGAACTCTCTTTCTGGGCCTAGTTGGAATGCCCCTACATATAAATGGGGAATAGCCATGATCCTTTAACAGAGAAGTGGGACTTGGGAGCTGACCCATAGAGAACAGGAGTGCCTGCCTTAGGAAGATTATGTATATTATTTATTCACAAAAAATATTAATGTGTGTACGGGAAAGCCCATGCACCACCCATGTAATGCCTACCTGACACAGTGTAACGTAAGGCAGCGCAATGTGCTGCCTTGCATTAAACTACACAAAAACTATCCTATGAGGCTATTTCCTCTTTGTATGTATGCTGTCAAATGCAACATGCATGCAAAAAAGACACAACAAAGAGAAATAAGGGTATTTCTCTTTGTTTTGCTGGCCTCCAGCAGACTCACTGGTCTAGTGCAAATCAATGCTTACGAGTCTTTGCAAATAAGGTGTTGCACCAAAATACATAGGTGGATGCAAGGTAATGCCAAACTACCATCCATGTAATGCCTACCTGACACAAGGTAACGCAAGACAGGGCAATGTACTGTGTTGGCTATCATTCCTTTACAAAGCCACACAAACAGGATTTGTGTGTGGTATTGTAAACCCCAAAATATATTTTGCATCAGAGATGTGCCAGAAAAGTTACACAACCCAGATGCAAAAGCTGGGCCTCAACTAGGCCTCAACGTATACCTTTATTTTGAAATATTCTGCCCCAATTATAGGCAACAAGGAGAAACGTGACAGTAAATCAGTTCTGCCTAGTGGTTACAAAGTCTGAATTTTAAAATATCTTATCTGGTAAAGGCACCTGCTGCTGAGATCTTGGTCTTCTCAATAAAGCAGAGGGAATATTATTATTGGTAAGCTAACTCTTGTGGTTAATGCATTTGCTGGAAAGATCTATGGGCCAGATGTAGGTAGGCTTTTGCACCTCGCAAACGGCGAAAAACGCCGTTTGCGAGGTGCAAAAGCCCTCAAGCGATGCAGAAACACATTTTGCGAGTCGGAACCGACTCGCAAAATGTGTTTCCGACTCGCAAATAGGAAGGGGTGTTCCCTTCCTATTTGCGACTCGCACCGCGATTTAAGTTGATTTGTGACCGCGAAAGCGGTCGCAAATCAACTCGCAGTTACCATCCACTTGAAGTGGATGGTAACTCATTCGCAAAGGGGAAGGGGTCCCCACGGGACCCCTTCCCCTTTGTGAATGCTCACAAAATTATTTTTTCAGAGCAGGCAGTGGTCCTATGGACCACTGCCTACTCTGAAAAAAACCGAAACAAAAGGTTTCGGTATTTCTTTCTCTTTAAGGAAAACGGGCTGCAAAGAGAAAAAAAAAACTGCTTTATTTAAAAGCAGTCACGGAGATGGTGGTCTGCTGTCTCCAGCAGGCCACCATCCCCGTGAGTGCCTAGACTCGCTATGGGGTCGCAAACTGCGACCCACCTCATAAATATTTATGAGGTGGGTCTTTGCGACCCCATAGCGAGTTGCAGAAGGTGTCTGAGACACCTTTCTGCATTCCAAATTGCGACCTGCAATTTGCGAGTCGCATGGACTCGCAAATTGCAAATCGCAATTTGGAATCTTTCTACATCTGGCCCTATGTGTTTACCTAGTCCCAGTTTTGTCTCAAAGTGGCATATAGGGTTAATGCCTCCCCTGCAAAGCACACCATGTAAAATGCAGATGACAGATTTTTATTTTATGTAGATAGGTAACTGGGTTACGGCTTTTAACACAGAGATCCTTTTGGCACTTGCAGTTATATTGTATCCCTTCTAATGTAGCACAATGAGCTATGAATGATGATGTGACTTCTACACCTTGCAACCTTCACTACCTTATGTAACAAATCCTGTACATTGATTTACAAATGTGCATGATTTGTTGTCAATGTGTTGTGTACATGTGATGTAAAGTACTCTAACACCCTGCATGCGATGAATAAAGACTATAGAAGGAATGAAAAATAGCCACATTTTGATTGTTATTTTGTGTGAATACTGGGACAGAGCAACATATTTGACATTCTTACAGTGCAGACATATTGTTCTATGCAGGGCCTGAAAAGACAAAAGCATGCCTCTCCTAAGTAAGTGTGAAGTGCTGATAAGCTGTTTACCTTTCTTTCCCTTCCACTGCATTTACATGCATTTACCTCTAGATGTTAGGCTCCAGATATGTCCAAGGATGGATACTCGAACAAAAGGTCCCTTCTTACCTGCACATTGTTGCTCGGATCAAAATCAGACTACATTCAGGTGCTGCTGAATGAGTCCCAGTGTTTCAAAATTACACTGGGATGAGCTCAGCATATTTTAAAGTGTGTCCCAACTTGTTGGCAGGGTGGGCGGTGTCCACCCAGTGAAAATAGTGGATGGACACCCACGTGTACCCAGACTTGTGCCCTGTTTCTCATCTATCCACTGATCTCAACAAGGTAAACACTTAGATTAAGTGGACTCATGCAATCCTTTGTACAGAGAGAAGCAAAGGTCTAAGTATCATCAGGGTTAAACTGTGTGCTTCTACAATGTTGGCCAAAAGGCAGACATAGATAATGAACACTCTTGGGATCAGTCAAGAACTCTGCAGCTCCCATAAGGCAACTGAAAAACGGTGGACTCATAAGGCTCCAAGATTATCTGGAAGGACAGATCTTGCAAGAAGGAGCAAAACCATGATAAGGCCAAACCCTGGATACCAATATCCACTAGCCAATGGAGCAAAATTGGATGGAACACTGTACTGAAAACCGGACTCAAATCCAGGAGGATGAGTGCAGCCCAGTATCCACCTGTGATGCTCAGTAACACTTAACAGTGTGGGTTCTGTCCTGAAACCCAGGCAGAAGACCGACTGCAATGTATGCAGTAGTTCCTGGTTCCCCACAAATACTGACTATTTGTCATTTGTATGTTTTTTCTTGGATCTTTGCACAAATGGGCCAAACAGTGATAATTCATCACTCTGTTTCATTCAGAATAGGGTTTCTTAGCATCGGAGCGGCTGCAAAGTTGTTTTAAATAATAAAATGATGCAGTTAACATGGAGAAATAATGTTTAAGCCTCAGATGAAAAGGTATGATTTAAAAGCAAGTGAAAGCACCAGGCTTTCACATTTACCATGGTTAAGTTGCAAATCCTGACATAGGTCAAAAATTTGAAATGGTAAAAATTCAGTGACACAAATATATTGAGAAATGCATGACAATAGAAAATGCAAAATGTTAACCTTTCACTAGTCATAGTTTTCTTAGAATATAACAATGTAATAAAATGTTTAGCTTAATTTGAGTAGAATGTTTCATATGAAGAATAGTACATTTAGTTTAGAATTAATTCAAGCCATATTAGCTCATTGTGTAATGCAGAGGCATAACCATGAACTACAGTTGTCTTATAGTAAGTGAATGCAGTGAATCATTCTGTAACTTACCAAATGTTTCACATAATAAATCATTCTGATTGTTTGAACTGACTGAAGACTTCATAAACCTTTTTAACTACAGATATGTAAATGTTATAAATGTGTCTGTTCCTAGAGTAGTCAGACATATTCTGCACATTCACTTTGCTCTTCCAGACTCTCTGCAGAGCCATTTGCAGACGCTTCTCAGATTCCTTCTGAGAGACCCTTTCATTTTGTCTGACTGCGTCTATGCTGTTCTGAGACTCTAATGAAGATCTTGAATCTCTCTTCATGGGAAGTTCTACCTTAATTAAAATTTAAGATATCATGCTAAAAGCTTAATGTTCTTATCTCTCAAATGTAGAGCTCTTTATGGGCTTTGACAGATTTTTTTAAATAAAATTCTCGATAGCCTAGAAAAGGATCTTCTCATTAATGGAACGTGGTTTATGCACCTTTACTGATATTAATGATTACTATTGTTTATTAGTAATTGATTACTTTGATGATGTTTAATAAAGATTTATTTACCAAAATGGTGTAAATAAAGCTCTGAGACTCAGACCAACTCTGATCAATGACTGCAAAGAAATTGAAACTAAGATGAATTCGCTGATTTGGTTTGCAACCATGGTTCGCCTCCTGGGCCTCAGATGAGAAAGAGGGTCTTTACGTCCAGATGAGTTGATACAATTTACATTGTAAACCAAATATTTATTTAAAGTCTCAGCTCCACCAAAGTTGGTAGTGAAAGGATGGTTTACGAAAATAAGAAAGAGAAGCTGTAATAATTAAAAATTGCCCAGAGACAGATAGATGCCAATGTCCCATTGCCCAAGGCTCAAGCTTGAAGACTGATGGAGTACAGTTTTCCAAGGCAGTTGCTGAATTGGAGGTGTGAGTATCAATAGTGTTGTCGCGTGGGCTCTCATTATTCTAATGAGACTACTGGATTTGGGCAGCAGAATCACTTGCACTCTGGGGGACTGGGTCTGAACCCACTCCAGGTGACAACAGTCAGCCTAATCCGGATTATGCTCTGGATAAGTAGCAGTGCCTCATCTCCACCCAAGAGCAGGGATGATTGGGCAACCGAGCTAATGACACAATTGACTCCTCAGGGAAATCGTGGTCACTCAGATCTCGTCCGTTTCTCTAGGTTACATTAGTCTCACATATGCAAGGACAATCAGACAGAATAGAGTTCAATAAGGTTTTATTGAAGAAGCTGCATCCTAGATAATGCAATAACTGGGCCGATTAAGCATGATAGGATTAAAATTGTGACAAGGAGAGTGAGGCATAAAAATAACGCTATCATTGTCACTAGAATCATTAGAATAGCTCCTACCTAGGCTATGTTGGAGCACTGCATGTTAAGATCTAGTTCTGCCCTTCAGGTTCCCCTGGGAAGACATCTTCCTTCATACCTGAGCCAGAGGCCTGTAGTCTACATAAACAGCTGCAGCGAAGCACTCAGCCATCAGCATACAATTGTGGTCATCTGGCTGGAATCTCCCTCTAACATACATGGGTAAAAGTAGTGCTTTTATAATAAAACAGCTGGTGTTCCAAGAAAGGATTCCCACGTAAGAGTGTGTATGTTTCTGTGAACATTAGAGACAGAGCGTACCACCTTTGCCAGAAACCTATCTTACTGCAGCCTTGAAAAAAGCACAGAGTGAAAGAAATGTCTTGTTGAAGAACACAGTGCTGACCTAGGCAAAGGACAGCTAGATGGCGAAAATAAAACAAGAGCGCAAATGTGGCTAGTGCTAAAATAACAAAACAAAGCTGAATAAAATATGTCTATGTTAAAGTGCACAGCAGCAGGCCTAGTTGCTCAAATAACATGTATGAAGCTTTAACTAAAATGGCTACACAACAGAATAGCTGAGCAACAAAATCGATTAATGATTGTTGATTACTGTGGTTTTATTCAATTAATGGTATTGGTGGATGCGTGTGGAAAGAATTATTAATGCTTGTGATTTGCTGAAGCTTGTGTGCTTTTGCAGAAGATGATAGGGAGGTTATCAGACTAGGATAAATAAAGAGTTGATTTATGGTTTTCTTGTCTGCTAATGATTTGTAGTGAAGGTCGCGAGACATCGCTGACTGCATTTTAAAGACTGATACGTTACTCTTACTAGTCAATATTGGCGGAACCTGATGTGCAAATGCGACATTGCATTAATTTGGTGATTTTCCATTTGTCGAGATTTCACTGATGTGCATCAAACTCTTTTTGACTGAGAAAAGTCAGAGGGTGCAAAAACCAGAATATTCTCACTGTTGAATTTTTCTTTTTGTTTCCTTTACAGGGGGCAGATAAAGACTGTTATTTTATGTTGCATAGATCAGTAGTGTTTATGCTTTGTGTGAATGCGAAACATTGTAAAGGAGGGTGATTCACTCCCAGTAGCAGGTTGTTGCATCATATTGTGCTGTGCTGGTATTAGTTAGTTGGTGTGATACGCCACTCTGAGATTGGTTGAGTTGCGTGGAGAGGCAGAAGCTTACTGAAAATTGATGTATACAGTGAAGAACAAAAACATTGAAGATTTATATTTTGTTGTTTTCCATTTGTTGATTTAAACTCAAACTCGTGACATTTTTCAAAGCTATTATAAGTTTAATGAGGAGTGATGTTACTATTGCAGTAAGGGAATGTGAAGAGGAATCTCATGAGGGTATGCCTTTTACCATGTGGTGATTGAGGAAGGGTTACACACATGTGTATGACTTTGTCAATGGGGCACAATTACTGAGAAAGAGAGTCCATCAAGCTTTCTTAGACGGGATAAATTGAATGAAAATTATAGATAGATTACAAGAAGCAGCTTGTGACAAGGAGCCTCCTCCTATCCTTAAGCAATTTAAAGCACTTAATGCTTGGGAGAAGATGGCCTGTACTACAGATAGAGAGAAATACCAAAGATGAACGAACAAAGCTATGAAAGCTTTGATGCAATATGAGATGAGCAGTAGGAAATATGGAGAAAAGCAATGGAACTAAATTATGACCTATAATTACTAATGACAAAAATTGAACATTCTGAAAAACATGAGGAACCCAAAAAAAAAATATTAAAGGGGAGAAAGAAACTGTGATAGGTAGAATGCCATCATAGTCGCAACCAACTTTCCTCCGCTGACATCGTGACAAGCACCACCGATTTTTTCACATGACTGGTTAAAGCCCATGGATGCATGTATGACAATGCCAGAAGCAAGCAAGCTACTGATGTGGAAAGGGACGCCAAAGAGCGGAGACTTTGCAGGGTTTCAGTGGGACCCAAAGAGGGATGCACTACCAGAGGAAGAACCCGAGGACATCCATCTGTGTGAGAGGACCAAGAAGCAGAGAAGAGCAGGCTGGAGAAGGACGATGGAGAGAGTGCTGCGAGGGAAGCCAACTTCATCAGGAGACCCGGGACATTTGGGGAGGAAGAACGAGGACAGAGCTGTTGTGACTCCTGATCCGAGTCACGGCCTCAGGCTAGTGACTAGGGAGGGTCTTCTTAGGGTGGGGCACAATACAGGTATATTTCCCTGATTTCATTTGATAAACCACCAAGACTGCACAGATTGGAAATGAGTGAGTGCACAAAGGGGATGGGGAGCACAATGGCGATATAAGTATAAAGTAGAAACACAGTAGCTCAATGAGTAAGATAAACACACTGTCCAAATCAACTGCATGAAGAACCTGAAGCCTACACTCTGGTGTTGTGGTGGTGATAGTCATTGAGAAAATGAGGCCTTGGTACTAAAGCTATTTTCCCCAAGATATCCATCCCTGGGCATCTTCAGAACTCCTGTGGATTTATACTTATCCGATAAAATGCAATGACTTGATCACCTCTAGTAGATTGACTTCTTTAACTCACAAGTAAAATCTTAGAATCCTAATCCCTGAGTTGGAGTCATTTTCCCTACCTGGTTACAGAAACAAAAGAGGATCCAGGAGATTATATTTTGGATGAGTTATTGGCTGCACGTCTACCACAACTAGTAATGTGATAATGTGACAGTGGCTGCAGTCCCTGTTAATTCTATTATGTATAATATTTTAAGACAATTGACAATGACCCAGCCAATGACCCAGTCAATTGCAGCACAACCAGTTGTGGCACGGTCCTTGATGACACAGCCTACTGTACAACCTGTTATACCAAGTAATGCATCAGCCTAAGTTGAGACTGTACAGACACTGATGCCTACAGGTGATACTGCTTCCATTGAGACTGTAACAGCATCTGTTGCCAGGGTTATAACAGCATAGCCAGTAAAGATGTGCACACCAAATGCTTCAATTCATATAGTGCCTAATGTAGTAGCTCAAAGAGTGGGTTGAGGTGCATCTGCTACAGGATTTATCCAGACTTCACAAAATTCACAGATTGTTGTATGGACACCTCCACAGACTGTTCGATCATTGAGGCAGAAGAGTTGTCTTTATGACACAGGCAACACAAGGAGGGCAAATTTGTGATATATAAATATAATCAGGTGATTAGTTTCTTGAAAGACAGAGTTCCTCCAAAGGATATAGATAATATGAGGTGGAAGAGGATTCAGCAGGCGGTAAAAGAGTCTGCGCATGAGTATTATGAGGAGTTGTTGAAAGCAGTTCAGCAGCATTCAGGTCAAACACATCTTAAGTTAAATGACATGGGATTCTTTATTCAACAGTTTGTCCGGGATTGAGGCCAGTGTTTAGTCAGTATATACAGCAGAATGTGATTTGTTGGTAGACAGAGTCATTGGATGAGATTTTGAAATATGCCGAGTATTGTAGTGAAGAACAGTAGACAAAGAAGAAAAAGCTTAAGGAGAAGTTAATGCTGGCACAAACAAAGATGGCTCAGAAATGTTTTCAGAATCAGTCATTTGCATGGAATTTTGGTTCAATGCAAGTTTTCAGTTTTCAGAATGGCAGCTAAGGAGTTGGTTTCAAGCTGGAGTCCAAGGTGTTCAAGGAGGTATGGTTAGTGCACAAGGTTGAGGTTGAGGAGTTCCAGTTGATCCAAATGCATGTGTAGATGTTGCAATTTTGAAGAAACGGACTCCTTGTCACTTCTGTAACAATATAGGGCATCGAAGAGGGAGTATAGGCTGAATCAAGATAAAACGAATGCTAACAATCAAATGCAAGCAGTAAACCAAGTACAGGTTCCAAATGTTCTCATTGAACAAATTCAAGTGCTAGTGCAATCTCAATTTCCAATAATGCAGGACCCACAAGCCCATGTTATACAGTTCCTACTACGATAATAGAGCTGCATATTTAGGGCAGCAGCACTTCAGAAAACACTATCCCATAGCCCTCGTTATGACATTGGTGGTAAATCCCACTAACCGCCACGCAGACTGCCGCCAATTTACCGCGGCGGCGGAACTCTGTTCACCATATTATGACACACACACACACCAATCCGTCAGCAGTCAGCCACATATACAGATACACCAGCCCAAAGGTCAGTGATAAACTGGCAGTATCAAAACCCACACCATTACGCCAACAGAACAACGCCCATCACATTATGACCCACAAATCACCACAGCGGATATTCAACAGCGGTAAACTATTGGAGGTACATACCGCCATGCTCCAAATGAATTCAAACAACACACACCTGACACCCATACACACACCACACCCACACCACTATAAAACACACACCCCAAGTACCCACAGCCCTTTACCATTACAAACCATTGCCAGCAGAGAGACATCAAGACCACAGACAAAACTAGAGCCACACACTATTCACACCTATACACCACTCACGCACCCAACATCACACACCCTAACACATTGCCCAACACACCCTCACCTAAACACCTCACACAACACCCAGAGCACCACAAAGACATCCCCGTTTCACAGAGGAGGAGCTAAGGGCCATCATGGAGGAAATTATCAGGGTAGAGCCACAGCTGTTTGGAGCACAGGTGCAGCAGATATCGATAGCTAGGAAGATGGAGCTATGGTGGAGAATCGTGGACAGGGTCAATGCCGTGGCACAGCACTAAAGAACTAGGGATGACATCAGGAAGAGGTGGAACAACCTGCGGGGGAAGGTACGTTCCATTGCAGCAAGACACCAGCTCGCTGTACAGAGGACTGGAGGTGGACCCTCACCTCATCCCCTACAACTAACAGCATGGGAGGAGCAAGTCTTGGCAATCCTGCATCCTGAGGGCCTGGCTGGAGTAGGAGGAGGACTGGACTCTGGTAAGTCAACTCTGTACTACTACCCCCCTACCTGCATGCCATCACATACTCCCACCCTTACCCTCACTCCCATCACTCCACCACTTCCCACACACCCCACCATCACATCTCACTCATCCCAATGCCAAGTCCTGCATGCTCTATAAATGCATGGACACCACGCACAGCCCTGCATGGACACTCATCACTAAAACATGCACACTATAGAGAATTAACTATTCCACCATACACCAGCGTACACAAGTGAAAGTTGCCAGGGCAAATACAACCAAAGAGGGCAGGCCACGGATGAACAATATGTCAGACACAGAAAGCATAAAACATCATTTACATCCCCACAGGTACCCCAGCCAATGTCAGCGGAGAGGAGGTGCCAACACTATCCAGTCCCCCAACTGAAGAGGCCCACAGTGATGACAGCAACTTTGGTATACAGGATCTGGATGACCTACCTGGCCCATCAGGGACCTCTAGACAGCCGGTTACCCAGGCCCAGTCACACACCACCACAGAGCCTCCCCTGTCAGGACACACCACCACAGCACCCACCAAGCATACCAACACCTCTGTCCCAGGCCACCTCAATCAGCAGTGTTTCCACCTCTACAGGGTCCCCAGGCCACACCTTATACTTAAGACAATCATTGACCTGGGGTCAGTGACAGGGTTCAAGGGACAGAGGCACAGGCCAACAGGGACACTGGGAGGACTGCTGTGTGCCAGGGGTAGGACAGGCCTAGGGAACTGACTCTCCAGGATCCAATTGCAGAGATCCTGGGAGCCTATCAACATTCCCAGGACACGATGGGCCAGATCCTGGACAATGTGCAGGAGAACAGGCGACTGCAGGAGGGACAGTACCAGGGGATCAGGGAGGACTTGCAGGCCATCAACAAACCCTGGTCTCCATTGCAGGGGTGCTGGCAGACATGGTCAATATTATGAGGGAGGCAGTCATACACCAGCGGGCCTCTGCCACTAGCCAGACATCTGAACAGCATTCCACCTCCGCTACCGCTAGTGGACAGGAGACCACAGGCCACCAGCAACCCACTCCCTGCAGAAGGTGAACCACCCCGCAAATCTTCCCTGCAATTTAGATAGAAGCCAGAGACACTTGCCAAGACCCCACCACGAAATGAGACTCTCCTGATTGTCACCCTTGTGTCCCACTTAGCCACCCTGTACACCTTCAACTGCCATAGCTCCCCTTTCTATGTCTCCTTTGACAATGCACCTGTGCTACAAACATACTGGAACAATACCCTGGACTTTCCTCCATCATCACCCCATCCCATTGCACTTGCCCCTCTTTTTCGTAGCACTTCAATAAACACCCTTTGAAGAAAATACAGTTTGAGTATGTCATGTATATTAATTATGTATTCCTTGAAACAGGTACAAAAATTGCAATTCAACTGTACAGAAAATGAGCATAGATTAATGACCTGTAGCTGTCTGCAGTGATCACAAGAGGAGTATATGTGAGGTCACCAACATCTGCAAAATGAATTGGCAGAGGGAACAATAAGTGGGCATAGAAGTGGGAAATATCAGCAGGCCAGTGCCACAGAAATTCAAACAAATGTCATTGAAATGTGAAGTAACACTGTCCTACCTGTGTGTCATTTGAAGTATTGTCTGATAACAGATGTTCTGTTGTCCTCATCCTCATCTTCTGCCTCCTCATCCTCACTGTCCACAGGGTCCACTGCTGGCACATGGGCATCTCCAGTCTCCTCCTCCTGCAGGAATGGGACATGGCATCTGAGGGCCAGGTTATGCAACATGCAGCATGCCACCACTATCTGGCAGGTGAGTAGCACAGGGATCCAACTGTCAGATGGAGGCTCCTGAACCTGGCCTTTAGGAGGCAAAAGGTCCTTTCAATTATCCTTCTGGTTCGGCCATGGGCCTCATTGTAACGTTCTTCTGCCCTTGTCCTGGCATACCTCACAGGGGTCAGCAGCCATGATAGGTTGGGGTAACCAGAGTCACCTGAAATATTGAGGGACAACATTTAGCCACACACTATCCCATATGTCCCACACCATAACCATACACCAACATCTACTATGTGGGAACCAGGGCTCACCTATTAGCCATGCCCTGTGCCTCTGTAGTTGGGCCAGCACATTTGGCATGCTGCTATTCTTCAGGACAAAGGAATCATGCATTGACCCAGCATACTTAACATTGACGTGGGAGATGTACTGGTCCACAAGGCACACCATCTGTATATTCACAGAGTGGAAACTCTTACGATTTCTGAACACCTGTTCATTATGGCGGGGGGGACAAATGCAGTATGTGTTCCATCAATTGCTCCAATTATGTTGGGGATATGTCCCATTGCAAAGAACTCTGCCTTCACTGTGATCAAATCTTCAACCTGGGGAAAACAATGTAGCTGCATATGTGTTTAATCAGGGCAGACAACACTCTTGTCAGCACTATTGAGAACATTGGCTGTGACATTCCTGCTGCCAAGCCCACAGTCACTTAGAAAAAAACAGTTACAGGAAAGGGAGAACTGATAGCACTTGCACAAGAGGGGGGATCCCAGTGGGGTGACGGATAGCAGATATTAGGTCAGGCTCCAATTGGGCACACAGTTCAGTGACTGTGGCCCTCTCAGGTCTATAGGTGAGGATAATGTGCCTGTCTTCCGGTGTTGCCAAGTTCACCAGGGGTCTGTACACGGGGGTATGTCTTCATCAACTATTCATCCCCTGCGGTAGGAATCTAAGGGACAAAAGAGTAATTAGGCAGTCACAAACTGAACAATGGAGCTACAACAGAACTTTGCATCCTGTTAACTTGTAATGGGTCAGTGTGATATGTCCAGAATGTCCTAATATCACCAGTGACACAGCACTTTTCAAGAGCCTGCCCCCGCCCTGAAATGGCATCCGCCTGCCCTGTGTGGAGCGACAGGTGGAAGTGAGGTAATTCCGCTGACATTGTGCGCCGTTGCTTGAGGCGGTCGGAAACTGCCGTGCAACTCCTCATTGGTTGACATTGGGCCCTATGGGTTACAGTGGCCAATGATATGCACCGCCATAGATGTGACTGTCATGTTCTATCATATTCCTCGCTTGCTACCTGACCTTCCACAGGGGAGAACCTACACTGCATGTGCTGCTGTGACCTGTGGCTGGAACCTACCATGGCCCGTGTGACTGGGGAAAGGGCCCCAGTCTTCACATCGGAGGAGTTGGAGAGACTAGTGGATGGGATCCTACCCCAGTACGGACTGCTGTATGTGCCTCCAGACCAACAGGTGAGTACACTGTGGGCACGATGCATGTGGCATGAATGGATGAAGTGGTGTGTGTGTGAAGGCTTCATGTAAGGGGTGGTTGGTGGATGTCCTCTTGGCAGCATACAGGTTGTGTGCTGGGTCATGTGTGTGTAAATGGTGATGAAAAGGGGTATGGTGGGCCAATTGTGTAACAGGCAGGACTGTTTGTCTCATTCTATTTTCCTGTGTGTATTGCCTCTGCAGGTCAGCGCCAATCAAAAGAAGGGTATATGGCATACCATCGCCAAGGAGGTGTGGACCCTGGGGGTCCATGGCAGGTGGAGCACCCACTGTCAGAATGGGGGGAAGGACATGAGACGCTGGGCACGGAAGACGGCAGAGGCCCAGCTGGGGATGGCCTCCCAATGAGGAAGGGGTGTCCGTCGAACCCTGAACCCCCCGATGGCCCCCATACTGGTGGTGGCCTATCAAGAGCTGGATGGGCACTTGAGGGAATCACATCAGCCACAAGGGGGTGCGTATAGTGCCCATCATTACAACTAACACATGGTAGGGTGGTTTCCGGGTGGGGAATGTGTGTCAGTGGTTGCCCCTAGGCCAGGCCTGACATTGCAGCGTAGGTCCCCTGGTGACTAGGATTCAGAAGGGAAATTCTTTCTGCCTAGCTCGTAGGCATCCACTATTGATCAGGGCTGCGTGGGTCACAGGTGTGCTGCATTTGGCGGTGTGTGCCCCTCCCATGTCTTGGCCGCTAACTATTTCTCTGGTAGTGCTATGGCATATTGCGTGGGCCTGTTCCCTGTGTGTGAGTGTGCTGTGTATGCCAACGGTGGTGTTGGTGCAGCCATTGACCAAGTGTATCCTTTGTCTCTCCCTCCCCATTTTTGTTTTGTCATCCTGTCCTTATGTGCATTAGCATCCTGCGGGGAGGAGCAGATGCACTGGTGACGGAGGGAGCTGCATCCCACAGTACCCAGAAAGCAGAGTCCACCAACGGTGAGGGCACCAGTGGGATGGAGGGCGAGGGAAGCACCACGGCTGAGACTGCAGGGGACATTTCTGACACAGATTCCTCCTCCGATGGAAGCTCCCTGGTGGTGGCGGACACTTCTGTGACCACCCCAGCTACAGGTACAGCCGCCACCCCCGTACCAGCACCACCATCCCAGCAACATCTCATTGAGTTGCCCGTGCCCACTCATCCAGGAGGGTGGGCATCTCCTTCGCCCCAGGCACTTTAGGCCCTTCCCCAGTTTGCCCTCCTGCTCTGAGTGAGGAGGCTATTGACCTCCTGAGATACATCTCTGTAGGGCAGTCAACCATTGTGAATGCCATCCAGGGGCTGGCAGCCCAGATGCAACAATCTAATGCATTCCTGGAGGGCATTCACACTGGATTAGCACGCCAACAGAGATCGATTCAGGCTCTGGCCTCCTCTCTGATGGCTGCCATTGTCCCTGTTTCTACCCTCCCCCTCCAACTTTCACTGCCCAATCCCATTCTCCTCAGCCCCAACCCATCCCAAGCACACAGGCAGACGAGCATGCACACAAGACAACACCCAAGAGTGTCACAGGTAAACACAAGCACCACACTTCATCCCACAGGCACTAACACAAACACCATCAAGAAGATCCAAAGGAGCAAGAGTACCTTGTTGGAAGTTTTCAGTACCTTAATGAACTTACTACGTGAGCCAAGTTTTAGATGTCCCAATATCAGATTTGTTTGACTGGAGAAAAGAATTACCTAAGTCCCCTTGAAGTTGGGAGTAGGGATAACATTTTAGAAGAACATAGGATACAAAAATTACTGCAAATAAAGCTGTAAGAAAAAATTGACTTATTTACAAAGCAAAATAAGAACAACAAAGACTATGCAATTAAATAACTTAAAGCAAAGACTTAACACTTGCTGTTATGCTCATCGTTTTAAAAGATCTAACTCTAGACAAATGTGTGTTCTAACCAGAATTAGGTGCAAGATTATTATGGATATTACATTTTTGTTAGAGGGCATATAAGTTACAATATTATTTTAGAGATACACTTTACACCAGAGAAATCTGTATTTTCATTTACTAACACAACAGCTATACCTGACATGGATGAGAATGAGATGAAAATCTCATTCATAGACTATAAGGAAGAAGATTATTCAACACATTTATTCTAGTTCAAGAGTATACACAAGCTTTAGATATAAAGAATTGTTATGAATGTGTGCACTTGCCTTCATTGGCTGACGAGTAGGTGGCACACCATCATATTCAACCTATCATATCCTACTTTATGTAGTATTTTACTTAGTTTAGTTTATAGACAATGACACTTTGAATAGTGTAATTCTAACTTTGATACAATTCTTTCAAAAGTTGCTTTGATAAAGAGTGTGAGAAAGTCATTCTTTTGGCTCTGATCACCCCCATTTTTTTGACTGGTTCTGGTGGTTCCTGACTGTGAATGTGCCCTGGACTCTGCTAACAAAGCCCGTGGCCAGTGCTCTTTTTAAAAGGTACATGCAAATTAGGTGTAATTTTAAATGGCTCTGACAACCTACCTGTAAGTCCCTAGTATATGATAGGGCATGTAGGTTTAGGGACCCCAGTGGGTACACTGTTGCGGTGGCTGGTGTCATTTTAAAGGCAGACCTGACTTGTCGGCTGCATTTAAAATAAAATTAACCGCAAATTCGACTTTGTTATTAAAAGTACTTCCAAAGTCTTAAACTACCTTATGTTTACATATTAGTTACCGTTAAGTTTTGCCCTAGGTGCCCCAAGGCTTGGGTGCAGTGAAAATATAATCAGGGACATTATAACAATGTTTTATAATGTCTTGTCAGGGAAAAACTGCCAATTTTCCCCATAGTTTTATATTTGTTCATTAGGCTAACATTGCAAGGCTTTATTTAAAAAAAATAAAGCTTATGGCCCTCATTACAACCTTGGCGGGCGGAAGATCTGACCGCCGGGCGCCTGCCAATGCAGCCGCACTCCCGCCGCAGTCATTTTGAGATCCCCACTAGGCCAGCGGGCGGAAACCTGGTTTTCGCCCGCCGGCCCAGCGGGGATCACGGCCGCAAACAGGATCCGGCTCCAAATGGAGCCGGCGGTGTTGCGGCTGTGCAACGGGTGCAGTTGCACCCATCGCGCTTTTCACTGTCTGCATAATACTAGGGATTTCACCGCCAGCCTGCTGGTGGTGAAATCCCCCACAACAACCCTGGCTGTCCAAGCCCACCAGGGTTGTAATGAGGACCTATATCTGATTGGAAAGAGCTAAATATATTGTGTCAGATATCAAATTAACGGTTAGAACAGATTCAATAACTTGCCAATGTTAGATGTGTTATAACTATTACAGGAAAGAGTTCTATATCTCGTTCTAAAAGTTACCTAAACCGGCCATGTATTGACCTTTCGTGATTGGCCAGCCTCTGGCAGGCTGAGCCAACCTACCTTAATGAGGTACGAAGTGGCATGGGCTAAAATGGATATGGCGTAACAGCCAGAGCTGCCGAATTTGGAGCTGGGGAACCAGGTTTGAGTCTCGGCGTAGGCCCCACATCCTATGATTCTGGGCAAATCACTCAATCTCCCATGCCTACCGAAAAATTAATGTGTCCTGTTGTAACATACTGGTGCTCATGTAAAGTGCTCCAATACCTTTAGGTCAAGTTCACGCTATGTAAAACTGCAAAAAGAAAAAAAACAAATGAAGCATCTGGTGGAGAACTGTTGTAGCAGATGCCAGAGCTGCTGTGCCAGGGAGAGCAAGTATTGAGGGTTCCCCTTGTATTTTTTGCTAAACTTAGGAAGAATTTAGAAAAGGGGCTGCAAATCTAACCGGTGCCCATGTAAAGCACTCCAATCTTCTGGTTGAGTTTGCGCTATATAAATAAATAAAAAAAGAATCCCCCTTCAGCATGCAGCCTTTGTTGGGTGCAGACATCGTATAGAAACAGTGAGATGCTAGTGGAGGAAACAACACGTACCTCCACGAGAGCAAAGCAAAGAGGCAAAAGAAAAATGGAGTGCACCGATACTAAGGTATGTGGCTCATCATGCAAAAATCCATGTAAGAGGGTCAATCTCCAAGGCGGCAACACAACAGTCTCAAGGAGGGACAGACATAAAGCATTTACCTAACAAACCAAAGGAATTTTGAAAGGCAGGCCAAGGAATGAATGAATGTGTCTGGCATCTGATGAGTGTGGTGAAAGCCCACAGAAGTAGATTACAGCATATCGAGATACAGCGCATGGGCGCTGCCTAGGCTCGATCTAAAAACTAATGTGAGGAAAGGTGATGTCTTTCAGATCCACAAGACAAGAAGTGTTCAGGATGTTCACAAAGTGGCAAAATGCATTGAAATTGCAGTACTGCACACAGAACCATTGAGCTAAATATAGTGGCATGGGACGACAGTAGTGGTCCATATTCAGCACCATTTAACAATATACACAACCTCTAAATCCATGCACCTAAATGGCTGCCTTGTCACACTTTTCAGAAGGATACAAGAATGTGTTGGAACACAGACAACTCCTTAAAGCATCATGTAATACCAACACAGTTAAACCAACTTGGGTACCAAAAATAATTGCAGGTTTATCTTTCACAATGGCTGAAAGGTAGCACAAGCTATGTTATAACCCACAAAATATTACTATATTTTTTTTTTCAAGAGTGTAAATAGTGTCTTGGTACAGAGACTATGGAGAGTACCACAGTCCAATTAGACTAGTTTACATTTTTGCTCCTGTCGAATTAACTAATAAAAGCCCAACCCTTAGGTGTATGCACTTTCGTTTTAGAAGATAAATGCGGGGAAAATACAAGATCACTACACACATCACTAGTGCAAAAATATGTGCATGATCTCTAATGCTTGGTACACCAGCACGAGGCTGAGTACAGGCAGAAGATCCCAGCTCTCTATATGAATATACTCATAAATGGTGATTTTTCTGTCACTCTCCAGACCACTAAAGTACACTCTCTTTCATTAGCTAAGTACAGTTTTACTCCAGCAAAGAAACAGTGAACAATAAATGATATTTGTGATATGCATCCACTAGATATTTTATTTAATTTGTTCAAGGTGGCTTGAATAACTGCAGGCAGCATCATTACATGTGAAAAAGCATAATGTGTATAAGCGCTAAAGCTTGTGCACACTAACAGTAGCACTGAACTCCCAATTGAGGTCTCTTTTCATTTCACACAGTTGCAAGTAGGAAGCAGAGGATTTGATTTAATATACTTCACCCGCAGAGTAAAACACTTTTGGCCCTATTTACAAATAAGTTGTAAAACTAAACTCACCTTTTTTCATGTACATCCAAATGTAGTTTTATCAGGTTTTGGAATTTAGAAACTCCTAAAGAAACTTCATTTGAAAACTACGCTTGAAGAAAGCTTTCAGGCAGTGCTTAATTTGAGCCAGTGGTTGCATTTGGGGGCCATCGGCACCAGTGCTTAATTTGAGCAAGTGGTTTCCATTGTGGGGCAACAGCATTTATTTTTGAGGGTCACCACCTATTTTTCTGCCTCAAGCATTTACTGTGAGCAAGACACATGGGAAAGATGGAGAAAGAGAAATACGAAAAAGAGATCAAAAAGGAAAAAGCAAAACACTGCATGAGTGAGCTGAAGGAACAGGGAGTGGCTCTTACTGGATTAAAGATGCCCAAGATGGCTTCAGGATTACGCTGCCTCAGTATTCTGTGCTCGCACAATAACTTGCAGCATACGTGTGTTTCAGAGGAGAGCTTTGGGTATCAGCAGGTTTTTAGTTACAATTTAAAGACTGATCTGCACATATTATTGGGCACTGGCACATATTGTTCCTCCTCTGACATTTCCCGAGAGCAGGAGAGGAAAAAACTCACAAAGCAGAAAGATGGAGAAAGACAGAGAACCTGTCAAGAAGGGAGAAAACAGAGACATGTAGAAATGAAATAACAGGGCAGGGAGCATCTAGTAGCAAATAAGGGAGGCATGAAGTTGTCTCAGATCTAAACACCCTTGGTATTCAGCATGCTCATATTTTGTAGCACTGGCCGCAGTTGTCTGATCAGTGTTTTAGGCACTGGGATTTATTATTTGACAAACAAAGCACTGCTTTCAGACACATTCCTTGACAAATCAAGTGATGTATTTTTTATGATTGTGAACGTTGTTTTACCTTTTCTAAGCATCTAATGTTTTGAAGTTGAGTTTGTGCTAACATAACTGCAAGAGTACTGTCTTTTATTCTGAATTGACAATGCTCTACACCATGTGATTGCTGTTGTTACTGTTGCATTTCGTCTAACTGAGAATTGTGAGCTTTCCCAGTCTTTAGGATTGAGATGTACCAAACCAAGGACAACCTAGCTGTTCTAGACCACTCTGTATGCAATGTTGCAGGTCATTTTCTTGAATTGACCCTGGGAGCCTCTGAATCACATGTAATAATATTATGAGAGGATGTTCAAATGTATTCTGTAGTAGAATGGTTCTTGTTGCCTGTTTCTCATTGGTGAATATCCTGAGAACCGTGTATTTTTGTGGTAATGTGGGAAATCCTTTGTCTAAAATCCTATAAAAGGACCCGCATTTTCTACATTAATGGAACCTCCACTTTAGCATTCTTAGAAGGTGAATATATTCTGGATTTAGTACAGAACTTGACTTACTTCCATGTACGTGTGAACTGTATTCTTGCTGCTAATCTGACCAATGCTATTTCATGTATTCTGCCTTACAATTTTAATGTGTCTCCATTGAATGAATGAGAAGTGACCCTTAAGGTAATGCACGTTGGGACTTGTGGTCGGAGCATTGTGGTAAAATGCAGGTGACAGAATTGATGTGATATTACTACGTGGAGCTAGTTCTTAGATTTGTAGGGAAGGCAGTTATTGTGTTTTTGATATCTCTGATATTGCACGTATACGCCACTTGCTCCATCGCAGTCAGTCTGATAGCCATATGTGACACTTTGTGCTCTTTGGCTTTATTTTGACTTAAACCTTTAAAATTTCATATTTCAGGATCTACCAATTGATTTATTGTTGTTCCATTCAAATTATTTAGTAAAGTCTATTCTATTTCTCTACACTGATGTAGAATCTTCTTCTGTTGTGTTTTTGCTTTATTACAAATTGAAGCGCTACAATTTGCCTCTCAACTCTATGCGAAGCTACCAGTCTCTGAGCACAGATTATTTGGGATTTGTTTGTGACTTCTCCTTGACAAGGATTATGGTTGCTGCTTGAGTAGGGTTTCGCCCCAATAACCAGTAATCCAATTTCTTACAGCTAGCGAGGCAAGAAGTCCTTTCATCTTTCTAGCAGCTCCCAAAAGAAAATTAAGCATTATAATTTGTTATAGTGTAACCCAGTGTTTTTCTAAGGAAGGGACAGCCTTGTCACAATGAAAAATGACTTTGTAAGTTTTTCATGATCATGTGCAACTTTAAGAATACATCTCCTACTCTTTAAGAGTTCAGCACCCTGCCCTATGGGCATTTAGGACATACCTTCAGAATGACTTGGAAGTGCTGAAAAGTAAGGTTTAGTCTCATTAAAAGATTTATTTTGAGAGGTTGTATTGGCTGTTTTAATCTGCACTCCCAGGTGATCAGGGCTCACCTTGAGACATGCATGACAGTGCTACATTAGTAGGTGACACAATGAGTGATGCTGCCAACTGACAGCATTTTATTTACATGCTCTAGGTACATGTAGTTGCATATATGTGGGATGTACAAGTGAATATAATGTGCCTATTAAGTGTATGGCTATATTACCATGTTTAGAAGGGACAGCACAAGCACTTTATCACTAGTTAGCAGGATTAACATCTACTGACAACAACGGGTTCAGTTGAACAAGGAAAGAACCTGTGGGAATATGACATAAAAGATGGTAATTTCCAACATTTAGCTATAGATAAAATATGTTTATCCAGGTGTGTTCATCCTATTTCAAAAGGACAGTCAATCCCTGTTTCCAATCTCATGGACACAATTGATGCACATCGTGGCACTACAAATGTAGGCACAGGAACTGAAATAATGTTGCATCTAGGGCTGGCAGCTTTATCTATCCACAGTTCTAAATTGGGTTGTTGCATTCACTAATGCCCTAAACATCTGAACAGAATGAAGAAGATCTTGCATCCCAAATCTGCAGTCGAAGTGTTCCACTGTGCTGTCCCTTGTGGACTTCTAAACCCCCTGAAGCTGACTAGACATCTGATGGTAGAGCCTTCTACCGATCAGCCATAGCGACATCTTGGTCTTATGCCAGGTAAAACTTGCAAAGTTCCTATTAAATTATTGGTATATCTTGGTTAACCTGCACTATAATTCACCAGCTATGAAATTGAAGAGAGAGGTGCATTGGTCCCTCACATGACAGACACAATGAATTGGGCTATTTCCAAAGAGCCCAGCACATGCAGAGCTCCACATTGCTGCCAGAAAATAAATGTACATAATAATAAAGTAGGCGTGGCTGGTTAATTTATAATGAGCAAGCTAAAGACAGCCACACTAGCAAGTGGCGACAGATGCTGGAGCCTACTGGTAAGGGAACACAGTCTTTTTTATTTCTAGAAATATTTGTGCTTCTTAGATTGACTAGAGGAGAGATGTGTGAGCTAGTGCTCAGCAAGCTGTCCTTTTTGATTAATCATTACGCCGGTTGCAGGGCTAATTTATTTAAATTGAGGACAGAATTCTTACTTTTTGGCTTTCAGTTTGTGTTGTCTTTGTCTCATCATATTTGGCTGCTGAGACATTGATACTGGCATTTCTCTTACGTATTAAAAAATACAGAACTCAAATGTATAGTATTCATCGGAATGATTAGAAACTTGCATCATCCACTATATATATTGTTAATGAATTAAAGGAATTTTATTCTTCATTACAGAACCAGAACCCATTGATATTCAAATCATAGACTCTTTTTTTAACTCAAGTAAATTGCCATTAATTTCCCAGTTAGATAGATCTAAATTGGATTTATCCAACTCTAGATAAGACATTATGATGGGTAATATGCTATTGAAACCTCATTAATATCCAGGGCCAGGTGGAATTCCTGTGGCATTTTGAAAAACATTTCTTTCTCACCACACCCCTTATATTTGTCAATTATTTACTAACGTAAGTAACACAGGTATGATTTCAGCATCTTTTACTGAAGCATTCTTCATAGTTCATAGTTCTACCCAAGCCAGAAAAAGATCACACTTAAGTTTATCTCTATCACCCTAACTCTTTAATTAACTAAGGGCCATATTTATACTTTTTGACGCAAAACTGCGCTAACGCACACACACACGCACGACACATACCCGACACACACACACCATACACACAACCAGCTGCACACGAAAAACAATTTGTCCCCAAAAACGACAGAATAATGCAAGAACAACAGGAATGGATGAAAGTGATTTTAATCAGATCAACATCTAAATAACTGATTCAATTTGCCAATGAAACAGATATGTACACATATACACAAAGGGACACTACCCAGTCCAAAGTTCAAAGGGCCCACATGGCCACAGAGCACAGTCTAAGGCCCAACTCGAATCCTGATCACATCCGGATAGTACTCTGCAGGGGCATCAGTTTGTAAATTGTCAGGCACCTCAGGGGGAGGGGGAGCACCTCAGCCGGATACGGGAACAAGTCCACTGGTTCTGGATGGGGCTCCATGCCCATTGCTCTGTCCTGGGAATTGCACAGCCACAGTCTCTCAGGTGGGTGTCTTTCCCACTGGTTCTGGAGGGGACAACTTGCCCATTGCACTTTCCTGGGGAGTGCAAGGCCACAGTCTCTCAGATGGGTGTCTTCCCCACTGGTTCTGGAGGGGGCAACTTTCCCATTGCTCTGTCCTGGGGAGTGAAAGGCCACAGTCTCTCAGGTGGGTGTCTTCCCCACTGGTTCTGGAGGGGGCAACTTGTACAGCAGCCAATGGAGGGTGACCTACTTAGCGTTCGCTGGCGTTGATGGCTGCAGAGTGTTGGCGGATGGAAGTGCCTCCTGGGCAGCCTCTGCATTTGCTGATAGCTGCAGTGTGTTGGCAGATGGAGGAGCCTCCTGGGCAGCCTCTGCACTTGCTGATGGCTGCAATTCATCAGCTGGCGATGGTGGAGGTGTCACCCTAACAGCCCCCGCTGGAGTAGAGGTCTTTGTCTCCTCCAGCACATGGGGCGTGGATCCCTTACCCTTCCTAGCAGGGGTAGATGGGCTCTTCCCCTTCCTGAATGGAAGTGCAGGCTCCTTCATCTTCTTGCTTGGTGGTGCAGGCTCCTTCCCCTTCTTGCCTGGTGGGGCAGGCTCCTTCCCCTTGTTTCCTGGTATTGCAGCCTCCTTCCCCTTCTTCGATGGAGGTGTGGTATCCTTACCACCACGAGTAGGTGTTGCTACCACTGAGCCCGTGGACTGTTTGACTGAGGTGCTGGGCTGGGTCCTTGGTACCCTGCTCATACAGGCAGGACGGGGGGAGGAAAGGGGGAGGGAAAAAGTCAAGTTGTGACAGGAAAAGCTTTTTAGGGACATTGGGATGGGAGGAGGGAGAAGTAATGGGAGTGGAGGTTGAGGGAGTG
The DNA here is from genome assembly GCF_031143425.1 of Pleurodeles waltl. Classification (NCBI taxonomy): domain Eukaryota; kingdom Metazoa; phylum Chordata; class Amphibia; order Caudata; family Salamandridae; genus Pleurodeles; species Pleurodeles waltl. The sequence continues at coordinate 298,392,688 of NC_090440.1, forward strand.
TTTGTAGGAGGTGTATGTCTGCTGGATTTGGGTGCAGGTGTATGGGCTGTATGTTGATGTGAGGTGGATGGCTGTTGGGAGTGTGAGTGTTTGCATTTGTGTCCTTTGGGGGGGACAGACAGGGTGGGAGAGGACAGAGGAGACGCATGCATGGCTGTTGTTGAGGTGTCTGCCAGTGAGTGTGTGTTCTGCTTGGTGTAGTGATGCTGGTAGTAGATGTTGATGCAGTACATGCAGGTGTGAGTGTGGCCGTGACTGGGGGGGAAGTGGAGGAGAAGGAGGAGGAGGGGAGACAGTGGAGGCAGTGGATGTTGTCATGTCTGCAACTGTATGGTGTTTGCGTGAGTGCTTGTGGGATGAAGTGTGATGCTTATGTTTGCCTGTGACACTCTTGGGTGTTGTCTTGTGAGCATGCTCCTCTGTATGTGTGCCTGTGATGGGTTGGGGTTGAGGAGAATGGGACTGGGAAGTGGAAGTTGGAGGGGGGACGGTAGAAACAGGGACAATGGCTGCCACCAGAGTGGAGGCTAGAGCCTGAATCGATCTCTGTTGGGCCACCAATCCATTGTGAATGCCCTCCATGAATGCATTACATTGTTGCATTTGGGATGCCAGCCCCTGGATGGCATTCACAATGGTTGACTGCCCTACAGAGATGGATCTCAGGAGATCAATAGCCTCCTCACTCAGGGCAGCACGGCTCACTGGGGCAAGGCCTGAGGTGCCTGGGGCAAAGGAGATGCAACCCTCCTGGGTGAGTAGGCACGGGCAACTCGCTGAGGTGCTGCTGGATGGGCAGTGCTGGTACGTGGGTGGCGACTGTACCTGCAGTTGGGGTGGTCACAGAGGTGTCCGCCACCACCAGGGAGCTCCCATCGGATGAGGTATCTGAGTCTGTGTTGTCTCCTCCAGTCTCCGCCGTGGTGCTCCCCTCCGTTCCAGTGGTTCCCTCAGCGTCGGTGGACTCTGCCTCCTGGGTCCTGTGGGATGCTGCTCCCTCTGTTGCTGATGCCCCTGCTCCTCTGCCGGAAGATGCTAATGCACAAAAGGACAGGATGACAAAACAAGAAAGGGGGGAGAGAGACAAAGGATACACTGGGTCAATGACTGTACCAACACCACTATTGACATACACATCACTGTCACACACAGGGAACAGGCTTAAGCACTATGCAATGCACTACCAGTGATATGGCTAGTCTCTAAGACAAGATGAGGAGCACACACCGCCAACTGCAGCACTCCTGGGATCCACAATGCCCTGGCTGATAAGGACTGCTAACAAGCTAGGTTACCTGTATTTGCCATACACCCATTATCCTTTAGATGACCCACGCTGCAATGTCTGGCCTGGCCTTAGGGGAACCCACTAACACACATCCAACATCCAGATACCACCCCACCAGCCAAAATATGTATTGATACCCACTGTACTCACCTCCTTGTGGCCACTGTGATGCCCTCAAGCACCCATCCAGATCATGGTAGGCCACTGCCAGTATGCGGGCCATCAGGGGGTTCAGGGTCCAACATGCATCCCTTCCTTGTTGGGGGGCCATCCTCAGCTGGGCCTCCACGGTCTTCCGTGCCCATTGCCTCAGGTGATACTACTGTTTCCGACAGTGGGTGCTCTGCCTGCGATAGACCCCCCCAGGGTCCGCATGTCTTGAGACATTTCCCCACCCATGATGACATGATGCTTGCACACACATGTCCATGCATCCTTCCCACATGCATCGTCCCCAAAGTATACCCACCTGGAGACCCATACAGCTGTCCGTACTGGGGTAGGACCCTATCCACCAGTCGCTCCAACTCCTCCGAAGTGAAGGTTGGGGCCCTTTCCCCGGTCACACGGGCCACAGTAGGTTCCAGACACAGGTCACAGCAGCACATGCAGTGCAGGTCTTCTCCTGTTGAAGGTCAGGAAAGAAGTGAGGAGTCAGATAGAAAATGGCTGTCACGTCCACGGTGGTGCACACCATTACCGCTGGCGTAAATCCTTATTGGCCACTTTACTCCATAGTGCGCCATATTATCCAATAAGGAATTGCATGGCGGTGCAAGACCGCCTTCTGCCACGACGCCCAACGTCCGCGGAGTTACCTCAGTTCCACCTGTCCCTACATGAAGGACAAGTGACCATCATTTTAGCGGGGGGAACAGGCATATCGACAATTACTGTGTTACAGTTTAGATTGGCACATACTTCGCCATTAACACTGTCCCAATACATAAGTGCACCATGTGGTCTGCTGTTGTGGTCTTGTTATTCCAATTGTGACAGCCTACTCACTCTTGTGTCCCTTAGATACCTACCACTGCAGATAAATAGGAGGTGGAGACATACCCAGTGTACAGACCCCTGGTGGACTTAACTACTCTGGAGATCAGGCACATTACAGTTACCTATAGACTGGACAGGGCCACAATCACAGAGCTGTGTGCCCAGTTGGAGCCACACCTGATCTCATCTATCCGTCATCCGACTGGGGTCCTCCCTCTTGTGAAAGTGCTATCAGTGCTCCATTTCCTGGCGACAATGGGCTTGGCAGCAGGAATGTTACAGCCAATGTTCTCAATTGTGCTGGCTAGAGTGTTGTCTGTCCTGATAAAGCACATGTGCTGCTACATTGCTTTCCCCCAGGTGGAAGATTTGGCCACTGTGAAGTCAGGATTCTATGCAATGGGACATATCCCCAATATTATTGGGACAATTGACAGGACACATATTGCGTTTGCCCCCCCACCAGAATGAACAGGTGTACAGGAATCGTAAGAGTTTCTACTCACTGAATGTGCAGATGGTGTGCCTAGCGGACCAGTACATCTCCCCTGGCAATGCTAAGTATTGGGTTGGTGCATGACGCCTTTGTCCTGAGGAATAGCAGCATCCCAAATGTGATGGCCCAACTACAGAGGCACGGGGTGTGGCTAATAGGTGAGCCTTTGTCCCCAACCACTGTATGTTAGTGTATGCCTCTGCTGTTGACCCCATAGGATTGTGTGTGGCTAAATGTTGTCCCTCAATACCTACAGGTGACTCTGGCTACCGAAACCTATTGTGGCTGCTGCCTCCTGTGAGAAACGCCAGGACAAGGGCGGAAAAAAATTATAATGAGGCACATGGGCGAAACAGACGGATCATCGAGAGGACCTTCGGCCTCCTGAAGGCCAGGTTCAGGTGCCTCCATCTAACAGGTGGATCTCTGTGCTACTCACCCAAGAAAGTCTGCCAGACAGTGGTGGCATGCTGCATGTTGTATAACCTGGTTCTCAGATGCCACATACCCTTTCTTCAGGAGGAGGAGACAGGAGATGCCCCTGTGGCATTAATAGACCCTGATGACAGTGAAGACGAAGAGGCTGAGGATGAGGACAACAGAACATCAGTTGTCCATCACTTCTTCCAATGACACAGAGGTGAGACAGTGCAACTTCACATTTCTATGACTATTGGTGTATTCTGTGTGGCTGTAGCATGATGGCATTAACTTCCATGTACCTCTACTTACTGACACCTATAGTTTGTCATTTTACAGATGTTGGTGCTATCACAACTGTGTACTGATGTGCTGACTACAGCCAGCTACAGGACATTATTTACATGCTCTCACAATGTACAGTTCATTTGCAATGGATGTAACTGTTTACATAAATACACATTTTCAACACATGATATACAAGTAGTCCAGTTGTGTTCAAGGGTGTTTATTTTAGTGCTAACAAATTGAGGGTAAGGTGCAATGGGATGGGGTGATGATGGAGGAAAGTCCAGGGTATTGTTCTAGTCTGTTTGTAGCACAGGTGAAGTGTCGAATTGGCCATAGGAAGGGGAGTAATGGCAGTTCAAGATGGACAAGGTGGCTTAGTGGGACACAAGGGGGACAATCAGGAGAGTCTCATTTCCTGGTGGTGGTCTTGGCAAGTGTCTCTTGCTTCTGCCTGGGTCACAGGAAACGTTTGAGGGGTGGTTAACCTTCTGAAGGGGGAGGGGTGCTGGTGGCCTGTGGGTCCTGTGGCGGGGCCTCCTAGCCACTAGCAGCAGAGGAGGTGGACGGCTGCTCAATTGACTGTCTAGTGGTAGGGGCCCACTGGTGTGCTGTTGCCTCCCTCATGATGTTGGTTATGTCTTCCAGCACCCCTGCTATGGGGATCAGGGTGGTGTTAATGGACTGCAAGTCCTCCCTGATCCCCTGATACTGTCCCTCCTGTAGCCACCTGTTCTCCTGCACGTTGTCAAGGATCTGGCTCATTGTGTCCTGGGAATGTTAGTAGGCTTCCAGGATCCCAGAGAGTGCCTCCTGGAGAGTCGGTTCCTTAGTCCTGTCCTCCCCCTGACGCACAGCAGTCCTCCCAGTGTCCCTGTTGGCCTGTGCCTCTGTCCCCTGAATGGTGTGCCCACTTCCACTGACCTCAGTTCCCTGATTGTCTTGGGGGCTAGGTGTGGCCTGGGGTCGCTGTACAGGTGGGCACACTGCTGATTTATGTATCCTGAGGACAGAGGTATATGTACGCTGGGTGGGTGCTGTGGTGTTGGATACTGAAGGGGGAGGCTCTGTGGTGGTCTGTGAGTGGGCTTGGGTGACCTGTTATCAGAACTGGAATCTTACACAGTATTTGAAAATGAGCATTTGTAATTAAATTCTGCTAACTATGGTGAAATGTTTTATTACCATCATTATGCTTATCATTATTTATACAGAGCAAGTACACCACATACTGTATTTTTGCTATACACAGTAGAAACACTGCCTAATACCATCTGTAGGGAGTCCCCAACAATATTTGAAAAAGCTTCCTTATTTTCTCGTCATGGCCCCACAGACCTGGTTTCATTTTATTAAAAGTTAATGCCATCATGAGCAAAGAAAAATATGCTGACACAAACAAGACTAATTTATTTTGATTCCTTTGTTTTCCAATTGACATTGAAGAGTTAGAAATATTGGAAAGAAAATATTGATTTGAAATCAGTTTGGGGTACAAGACATTGGTATGTCCATGGCATTGATGCTTTATTCAGGGCTTGCTTGATTTCTAGACAAATGATAGTTTTAAACAAAATTGTACTGGAGACTATGGGCTTAATTACCAGTTTGGTGGTCGGTGGACCGCCATGGCAGCATTGGCAGGTGGACTGCCTTTGGGTTGGCAGTTGGACCGCTTTATTACGAGTCATGCAGGCCTATGGAGTAAGGTTTGCTGCAGTACAGCTGACACAACCAGGCGGCACACATCGCTACGGTCCCAAGACAGCACAAACAGGCTGATGGAGCCTGTGTTGCCACTGGACACATTATGAAGTTGCACACCGCCAATGTGACCGTGGCGGTCCAACAACCACATCTCAGCAGGCAAAAATGGGTATAATACAGGGAGATACTCACCTGCAGGCAGCCTTAGATGTCCGGTGCTGCCATCAAGCCCATCACACGTCTTCCCACTGCTAATGATCATCGAAAGTACACAAAATCCACACCGCCATGGATGCAACTTACCTTAAGTAAACACACCTACCCGAGTCATTACTCTCTACAACAGATCATCGCACCATCGTCCACATGATATAGGGATCACGCTATGGGAACCAAGTACACTTGTCATTGTGTCTCGGTCAGAATCATACACAAATAAGGAAGCATTCACAGTCTCAATAATCCCTTTTGGGCAGGTTACTCACACTGAAGCGCAACACTACACAAAAACACATGTCTGTTCATTTCAGGCATAGGGACAGTGAAATGTACACAAAATTGTCTCACACAACAGCACAGCAACATCACATCTACAAATACAGATCACACACTCATTGCACACATGCCATGGACTGACATCACATTCAACACATGAATATATGGTTGTGGCATGGAACACAAACACCACTGCCAGTAAATAACCCTGCAATGGACACACACATCACCCACACTGCAACACAATGGAAGGACAATGGATGCACAATAGACAGAGAGACAAATATACAAAGCTCACTATGCAAACATTACCTGCACAAAGGGATGGGGGCATTGGGAGCACTTAGGGAAAGAGGCTGTTTTGAGAAACATATCACTTTGCACATATCCTTTAAACAACATTTGCACAGGAACTGGATCTACATGTATCTCAGGAACAAACAATACTATTTCCAAATGTCTATCTGCACAATGTAGAAGTCTACAAATCACATACAACTCCAACTGCATGGACACACATCTACGTGAAGTAGATGCAAGGCACACACAGCTAAGTGGACACATTCTCAGACAAATGCAAACAAAGGTAGCACAATTAGGACTCTCCTTGTCTGCACAAACAAACCTCAAGCTGGCACACATTTAATTAATCTATAATCCATATCAGGGGGCACATCTAACACCATACATGCTCACATTGGACAATACAAGATGAAATTCTTTCCATACCAAACAATGCATAGTGCTATGACACCACCATTGCATTTACACCTATATATTTATACAGTCAACATAAACCCTTGTCTTGGGGCACACCAATACTGCCCACAAAGTCAGATACTGTAAACAACAGCAAGTGGATCAGCAAGCAGGCTAAAACACACACAACTGTAGGCATACAACACAAGTTATTCAGGAACAACATAAAGGTAGAAAGGGAATTGCAGGGCAAATGTTTACCCAACAAAACAACTGTTTGGTTTTATTAAGAACTTAATTTGAAATAGCCGAGGCCATTGGCCACTCTATATAGAAATGTGTAGGCACATCACTGTGCTGTCAGTCAACTCCTAATTGCCAGGGAACCTCACACAGGAAGTGTCATCAAGTGGACAGGCAGGTGCTTCAGGGATTATTTTTGAGGGGGAGGTGGGGTTTCGGATGGGTGGATTTGGATTTGGGAGGGAAGGACAGCATCTTAGTAGGGGTGGGCTCCTTCTTGGGGGGAGTGGTATGGGTGCTTGAAGGGTGTGCGGGTATGACAGGGGAAGACTTGGAGGTTGAAGAAATGGTTTGGGAGGTAGGTCGAGACCTCTTGGGTTTGGGATGGGAATGGAGGGAACAAGGGAAAAGGCAAGCTCAAACAACAAAACAGACTTAGGAGCACAGAGATGGTAATCAAAAGGGGGTGGGATTTTGGAGGTGGACGGAGTCTTTGTCTGCTGTGTTGGTGAGGATGTCTTGGGTGTGTGCATGTGACAGATGTGCTTGCGTTTCAGTGGTGTCAGTTGTGTGTTTGAATGTGAGTGTTTGTGTGTCTTGGGGGCTGGGAGAAGGAGGTACTGGGTGATGTGGGAGTGGTGGATGTGTGTGTGTTTGTTGAGGTGGTGTCTGCAGGTATGTGGATGTGGTCAATGTCTGTATGTCTGTTGGGATGGTGTCTGTGTGTATGTGGTGGGGGTGACACTGAATGCTGTGGTGGTACCTGTGGGTTTGCTTGATGTTGTGTAATGGTACGGTGGGGTGCTAGAGGTATCAGGGGAATTGGTGACTGATGTATGTATGGGTATCTATTGTTTAGTTACATGCCAGTGTGTTGTGTTACGTTCAGTCACATTGTGTTGTGTGAGGTTTTTGAGGTCCTAAATCATCCTTGTGTTGGATACACATAACTAGGTAAGTAGACATTACTGACATGTACTGACATCTCTTTCCTCATGATTTTTGTAAATGTCAGACAATTTGGATGCGCATGACAGCATGACCTATGTTTGCATGTTGTATGAGTAATTTGAGAATCATGTGAGCAATGTGTATAGTGCCACAGATCTTTCAACCCACATCTGGCCTTGCTAAACTGTTATGTGGAAGGCATATCATGACCCTCTCTGCCCTTCAGGTTGCCATGCACACCACATGCCAAATTTCTGTTAGCCACATGATGTACTGTCATGCATGGAAGTTATGGGAATGGAGTGTCATGTACGTTCTGTCTGCTCAGCCTGCAAAGACCAGGGCCTGTCAAATGTATTTGCCAGTATGAGACGTAGTCTAGGCTGTGGGAGAGTCACTGAGTCTATGCAACTTTGTCATTGTGCCTACTCCCTGGGCCAACAGATCCTGGCATGTGGCCAATATGATGCTGTAATGGCAAATCTTGCACTGAGTGCCTCATTCTCTTCGGAATGGGTACAGAGATAAATCATTAATCTAGTCCATATGTGCATTCAGTGTCATTGTTAATGTGTATCTTAGGCTCATGACACGTCCCTCACTCCCACAGTTCTGTTGTCAAATTATCACAGGTCATATTTGCCCTGTACAGGCGTATTGCATTACTGACAGTCCCACAGTGTATATAGTGTGTTGATTCCTGGGAGGCCATGTTATGTGACTCAATAGCTTGGTCACATAGCAAAATCTGTACAAGGCATGCCTTTGTTTGTTGGATGAAGTCTCGTTAGGATATACATATGTGTCCAAAGGAGTGTTCTGTGGTACAGGTACATACCACAGAACCCCACCCCCTGAAGTGGCATGAATCTGCATTTGTTATTCCACATGTCCACACATAGACAAGGAAGATATTTTCTGTACCCACCATGCCAGCCCCTTGAAGGTTACTCATGTGTAATGTTGAAGTTTGTACTCTAGAAGTTGCCTGTAGGGACTCAGAGAGTGTGAATGTGTTGGTCCATTCATGCCTAAGAAGTTTACCCGGCAGAAGCCACATAGATGTGTAGTGTTTCATTATGGATCACATCACAGTACAGGTTGCTAGAGCATGGGCTGTCTGATGTCAGTAACCATGCTTAGACATTGTAGGCCATGAGAAGGGTAGTGGGTTAGTCTGCAGATGCAAATACATATGTCTGTAGTCAATCAATCAATCAATAATTTGTAAAGCGTGCTATGTACCCGTTAGGGTTTCGAGGCGCTAGGGGGGGGTGGTGCTGCTATCGTTCGAAGAGCCATGTCTTGAGGAGTCTCCTAAAGGTGAGGAGGTCCTGGGTCTGGCGTAGTGAGGTCGGGAGTGCGTTCCAGGTCTTGGCGGCGAGGTAGGAGAAGGATCTGCCGCCAGAGGTCTTGCGCTGGATTCGGGGGACGATGGCGAGGGCAAGGTTGGCAGAGCGTAGTTGACGTGAGGGAACGTAGAAGTTGAGTCTGGTGTTCAGGTAGGTGGGTCCGGTGTCGTGTAGAGCCTTGTGTGCGTGGGTGAGGAGTTTAAAGGTGATCCTCTTGTCCACGGAGAGCCAGTGGAGGTCCCTCAGGTGAGGGGAGATGTGACATCGGCGGGGTATGTCGAGGATCAGGCGGGCGAATGCGTTCTGGATGCGTTGGAGTCGTTTGATGTCTTTTGTTGGGATGCCTGTGTAGAGTGCGTTGCCGTAGTCGAGTCTGCTACTGACGAGGGCTTGGGTTACCATCTTTCTGGCTCCTGTTGGAATCCACTTGAAGATCCTGCGGAGCATACGGAGGGTGTTAAAACAGGAGGATGAGACTGCGTTGACCTGTTTGGACATAGTGAGGGCGGAGTCGAGGATGAAGCCTAGATTTCGTGCGTGGTTGGCTGGGGTGGGTGGAGGGCCCAGGGCGGTGGGCCACCACGAGTCGTTCCAGGCCGAGGGGGTGCGTCTGAGGATGAGGACTTCAGTCTTGTCGGAGTTAAGTTTTAGGCGGCTGTTGCTCATCCATTCGGCGATGGATTTCAGTCCCTCGTGAAGGTTGGCTTTGGCGGTGAGAGGATCTTTGGTCAGGGAGAGGACGAGCTGGGTGTCGTCGGCGTAGGAGAGGATGCTGAGGTTGTGCTGGCGGGCCAGTTGTGCGAGGGGGTCCATGTAGACGTTGAATAGCGTTGGGCTTAGTGAGGAGCCTTGAGGGACGCCGCAGATGAGGTTGGTGGCTTTGGAGTGGAAAGGTGAGAGTCGGACCCTCTGGGTTCTGCCGGAGAGAAAGGAGGAGATCCAGTTGAGGGCTTTGTCTTGGATGCCGGCTTCGTGTAGACGGGTTAGTAGGGTGCGGTGGCAGACTGTATCAAAGGCGGCTGATAGGTCTAAGAGGATCAGGGCTGAGGTTTCGCCGTTGTCCATTTGTAGTCTGATGTCATCTGTGGCGGCGAGGAGTGCAGTCTCTGTGCTGTGGTTTCGTCTGAACCCGGATTGGGAGGGGTCTAGAATGGAGTTGTCTTCTAGGTAGGGAGCGAGCTGTGTGTTGACGATCTTCTCAATGACTTTCGCTGGAAAAGGGAGGAGGGAGATTGGTCGGAAGTTTTTGAGATCATTGAGGTCAGCCTTAGGTTTCTTGAGGAGAGGTTGGATTTCTGCGTGCTTCCAGCTGTCCGGGAAGGTAGCGGTGTTGAAGGAAAGGTTGATGATCTTGCAGAGTATGTGGGCGATGGCGACGTCGGCTTTGTTGAAAACGTGATGTGGGCAGGGGTCAGAGGGAGATCCTGAGTGGATGAAGTTCATGGTTTTTAGGGTTTCGGCGTCGTCTACTTGGGTCCAGGTGGTGATGTGGTCGGCGTGGGAGGAGTTGTTGGGGGTGGGGTCTGGCGGAGGTGAGGTGTTGAAGCTGTCGTGGATGGCTGCGATTTTCTGGTAGAAGAAAGTGGAGAGATCGTCGCAGAGTTTCTGGGATGGAGGGATGTCGTTGACGTTGGCGTTGGAGAGTTCCTTCACGATGCTGAAGAGTTCCTTGCAGTCGTGAGCGTTGTTAAGGCGTTCTGTGAAGTGGGAGCGCTTGGCGAGTCGGATCAATTGGTGGTGTTCACGGTTGGCTTCCTTGAGGGTAGCAAGGTTCTCGGGTGTGCGCTCGAGGATCCATTTTTTCTTGAGTTTCTGGCAGGTGCGTTTGGAGGTGGTTAGTTCGTCTGTGAACCAGGCTGGTTTTTTCTTTTCTTGGTTGGCGGTGGGTCTCTTGAGTGGGGCTAGGATGGTGGCGCAGTTGAGGATCCATTGTTGGAGGTTGATGGTGGCGGAGTCCGGGTCGGTGGGTTCGGGTGGTGGGTTTTTGGCGAGGGTGTTGGTGAGTTGGTCTTCGGTGACTTTTCCCCAGCGGCAGTGAGGCGGAAGAGGGGTGCTGTGGTGTTCGGTGTTTTTCTTGAAGGAGAAATGGACGCAGTGATGGTCGGTCCAGTGGAGTTCGGAGGTGTGGCTGAAAGAGATGTGGTTGCTTGAAGTGAAGAGTGGGTCAAGGGTGTGGCCGGCGATGTGGGGGGGAGTGTTGACCAGTTGATGGAGTCCGAGGTTGGAGAGGTTGGTGGTCAGTGATGCGGTGTTGACGTCATTGTTGTTCTCCAGGTGGAAGTTTAGGTCTCCCAGGAGGATGAAGTCTGAAGAGGCGAGGGCGTGGGTGCTTGCGAGGTCGGAGACGGTGTCGCTGAAGAGGGCTCTTGGTCCTGGAGGACGGTATATGAGGGTTCCTCTGAGGGTAGTGTTGGGGTCCGTGTGAATCTGGAAGTGGAGGTGTTCGGCTGTTTTGAGGGTGTCGTCCGTGTGGGTATGGATCTTGAGGGTAGCTTTGTGGGCGATGGCTATTCCTCCACCGATTCTGTTGGTGCGATCTCTTCTGGTGATCTTGTAGCCGTCAGGGGCCAAGGAGTCGTTCCACCAGGTTTCGGTCAGGAAGGCTACATCTGGGGCGGTGCTGTCGAGCAGGTCCCAGAGTTCGATGGCGTGCTTTCGTGCGGAGCATGTGTTGAGGAGGATGCAGTGCAGGTGGTTTGTGTTGGTTGTTACTGGCTTCGTTGTTCTGTTGCAGGTGAAGTTGCAGGTGCGGCAGGAAAAAGGTCCTTTGGTGTGCTTTGGGCTGGCTTGGAAGCACTCTGTGGAGGGGCCAGGGTTGAGGGCGAGGAGTTCGCTGGCCGAGTAACAAAGGCATGGGGCGCGGGGGCACGGGGGCGTGAGGACCAGGGGGCGTGGCGCTGGGCGCGGTCCAGCGGCGCGGACGCGCAGCGCCAGCCATTAAGAAGGGAGGGGGGAGGGAGGAGCAGCTGGGAGGAGGGAGGCGGGACAGAGCGGCGAATGGGGGCACGAGGGGGGCAGAGCCGCATGGAGGCAGCGGCAGGGACAGAACTGCAAGGGGGAGCGCCCAAGGGGCGAAAACAAGAAAAACAAGGCACAAAAAAGTCGGGCACAATTTGAAAAACAGTCACAAAAATACACTAATGGCACAAAATACAATTGGGGTACAGCAATCAGAGGGGCACAACGGGGGCAGATGCGCCGGAGGCAAGGCGCTTGAAAAACAATAGAAAAGCACTTACAGGACGGCAAAAAGTGGCACAAACAGAAGGGGCACGACGGGGGCAGAAGCGCAAGGAGGCAAGGCGCTGAAAATATAGAAAAACACTTACAGGACAGCGGAAAGCGGGGCACGGGTCAAGTGAAGCTTACTAGAGCCCACTAGATACCAGGGATGATGCGCAGGAGGATGCCTGCGGGTGAAGGAGGGCCTCGAACACGCTAGCAGCAGCGTGGGCGGGTGTCAGAGGCAGGAGACAGCAGGTTGGTGCTGCGGACGTGGGGGGCGAGCTCTAGACCTAAGTCAGGTCCCTGTACATATTATCCTGTGTTTTTACACTTGGCAAGTATTAACAAATAGAATAGACCTAACCTGGTGTTACTGGCATGGTTGTGATTTAAGCATTTGTGAAATAAACGTTTTAATCTCTTGAGTTGTCTTTTGCACCCATGCAGGTCAATGCCCATCAGGAAAAGGAACACTGGAGAGCCATTCACCAACAAGGTTCGGACCCTTGGGGTCCACAGCCTGTGGTGAGCCCACTGTCGGGAGAGGTGGGAGGACCTGAGATGCTGGGCCTGGAAGATGGCAGAGGTCTGGCCAGGGATGTCTTCTCAATGAGGGTGATATGCCCTTTGGACCATGACCCCACTAATGTCCCATATTCTGACAGTGGCCTCCCCAGACCTTGATGGCAATTTGGGGACAGCACAGCAGCCACAAGAGAGTGATTACAATGCATATTCATGTCTCTCACATTGCCAAGTGAATGACAGCTCCCCCTTGTGATTAGGAATGAACCATGTGTAACACAGTAAACGAATGATTGTTTGTGTAGACATGTCATATGGCGCATTCTGATGTGCCTTGCCTAGTGGCACAGGGACGTAGGGCACAACTGTGTACAAGCCACAAACAACTTGTTCTCCAGGGACAAAATATGGCTGTGTACATTGATCTATCAAGTTCTGTTTGTTGTTGTAGTGGTTGTATATTCTATGCAACAGACCACTACTCCTCAGTGTAAGAGGCCAATGCCTTCTGGTGTACATCAAATAGTAATCACAAAAGAAGAGAAAATTAGTCATGGTTTGCTTTTGTCAATTGCGGCAGGGACATAACTTAAAAATAATAGTTGGATCTTTGTCAGCTTACATCAATGTTCCACATGAAAAGACAAGGGTTTCTTACACTTAGCACCCACATGTCATTAAAAATTACTTGGTAAAATTGGTGTATAAATCTAATTTCCCCAGAAAATCCACAAAATTGTGCAGCAAACAATGCAAGGCATTGGGAGTGCATGTGATTAGAACCTCGTCATTAGCACAGAGTAACATAGGGTGGGGCAGCCTTCATCCTAGGCACATTAGGCTTACACCGACTAAGCTCCATACTTAATTCATTTATGTATAAATTAAAAAGGAACAGGGCGAAGACACATCCCCGCTGTACCCCCGATTTATAGTGAATTGATTTGTGAGTTCACTGTTTCTCCCAAATTTCACTCTAGCCTTGGTGCTTGTATGAAGGGCAATCAGCATATGCACAAGAGTGGGATCTGTATCTAAATCCATTAAAATTTGCCACAGATTCCCTCAATTCACATAATCAAATGGCATTGACAAATCCATAATTGCTAGAAGTAATTCAGATTTTTGGCCACTGGATACTTGCCAATGATTAAGTTCAAATTAAGACATTGGTCAATTGTGCCAAGGCAACTTCTAAAGCCACAATCACACTTAGTTATCACTTTATTAACAGAGGCCCATTCTATTATCCTGTTAGACAGTACGCTGCCCAGAATTTTTGCAGGAATGTTAATCAAGGAAATAGGTCTGTAGAATTAGGGATCTGCCCTGTTACTCTGCCCAAAGATCTATATTGCACTTAATTATATCTATTGGGAAACCATCAGGGCCCGGAGCTTTTCCACCAGTGCTCTCCTGGATCACTATAGCCACTTTTTGCAGAGATGCTAACAGTGACAATGGTGGGGATCTTCTCCCGCCCTAAGACAAGGGGAAGCTATACTATCAGCGTGATATAGTTGAATACAGTGTTTTTCCCACACTTCCCTCCTTATGTGGCAATCAATCTATGATGCATTATCATCCAAGGACCTAAGGTGGGAAACAGCCCTTCAAAATGATTTACTAACCTTCACACAAGCTGCGTAAGATATTTGATCCCCCTGATTACCAATCACTTCACTCCCATTGTTTACCTATGGCGATTTTATAAGCTTTGCACAGCTCTACCACTAAAACTTGATCACAGAGCCTGGTGATTAAAGCCCTGCGCAAAGCTCAATTCGCCTGCAAACAGTCTCAGTCAAAAAACTCTAGCTCAGCTCTAACGGGGTTTAAGAGAGAGGATCTAATCCCATCGCGTAATTCAATAAAAGCACCAATGATTGCACTAGCATCATCTGTATACAGTTGAAGACATTCTAAGACCTTTTGCAAGTCATTAGCAACCAGCCTATTGAAAAATTTAATAGGATCATCTAACTTCCAACACAACCTAAAGTTGTAATTTGAGGGTTGTAAATTCCCCAAAATGTTTGCAACCTGGTGAGTCCCCCCGGCAGACACCTTTAAAATGATTTTGTTTTCCTTGTGATCTCCAAATTCAGTTTCAACAATTTCCCCATGTAAAAACGAGCCCCTCAAGTACTGTGAAATAAAAATGCAATCAATAATTGAAGAGCTACTGCTGCCTCTATAGGTTGGCACTGCCTGCTTGGAACCCCCGGCCTACTCCAAAGCATTATACAAATCTGCTGAGGCGACCAGAGCCTCCCATTCATTCCCATGTTCAGAATACATGTTACAGCTCCAGGCAGAGATAGAGTTGCTGTCCTTGCTAAATCCTCTCATCTACTAGGGTGGCAATATACGAAAAAAGAGAAGGAAACCTTTGACTTGGAACATTGGAAAAATCATTATTATAAAAATCAATGAAAATTATCATTATTGCCCCTCTAAATATGATAGCCTAAAAATCAGATTGCAGGGTACTAGGGGCCAGATGTAGGTAGCCTTTTGCTCCTCGGAAACGGCGAAAAACGCCGTTTGCGAGGCGCAAAAGGCCTCACGCGATGCAGAATCACATTTTGTAAGTCGGTACCGACTCGCAAAATGTGATTCCGACTCGCAAATAGGAAGGGGTGTTCCCTTCCTATTTGTGACCGCATTGCGATGTAGAGTTGATTTGTGACCGCGAAAGCGGTCGCAAACCAACTCGCAGTCACCATCCTCTTGAAGTGGATGGTAACTCATTCGCAAACGGGAAGGGGTCCCCATGAGACCCTTTCCCCTTTGTGAATGAAAAAAGACGAAATTAAATTGTTTCGGTAATTTTTCTTTTTGCAGCTCGTTTTCCTTTAAGGAAAACGGGCTGCAAAAAGAAAAAAAAAACTGCTTTATTTAAAAGCAGTCACGGACATGGTGGTCTACTGCCTCCAGCAGGCCACTATCCCTGTGAGTGCCTAGACTCGCTATGGGGTCGCAAACTGCAACCCACCTCATTAATATTCATGAGGTGGATCTTTGCGACCCCATAGCAAGTCGCAGAAGGTGTCTGAGACACCTTTCTGCATTTCCTTTTGCGAGTTGCAAATTGCGAGTGGCTGGGCCTCGCAATTTGCAACTCGCAAACGGAAACCTACCTACATCTGGCCCTTAGCCAAGCAGCCAAGCCAATTGGATTTTAACCCAGATTGACAAACCCCCAAATGCCCTGCCAAACCATGAGGGTAACACAGGCAGGTAAAACATATATAACCATCAAACATGATCTGGTTAACTTCCCACACTTCCTGCAACATAAAAATGTCATATAATTGAATTGAATTCTGCTAATCAGGTAGTTCAATCTTGGACCGTAAACCTGCAATATTCCAGCTCAATATTTTCAACCCACTCTTTTTAATGTGAGACGTACTGGGAACAAAGGTGCGATCATCATTCCAATGCACTTGATCAGAGCAGACAGATGGTACAATGCCTGTGGGTAAATTTACCCAAAAAACCCTTCCACCATTACAGTTACTTGAACTTTCCCCTCTACTTCTTGTAAACCTTTGGGGCCAGAATAGTCACACTGCCAAATAGCCCATTTACCAGCCTCAAGGTACAGAAGTGACAGCAAATGCACTTCGTCAAGATCAATCAACGGAGCAACTGTATTAGAACATACAGTGGACCCCACTATCCAGTCATGACATGTCCCTACACATTCCTTACAGCAGAGGATTTGAAAAAATAGCCCAGGGATAATACATTCATTTAGGTATTTACATGGAAGCTTGATGAATATGTGTCCAAAAGGTCACTCACAAAAGATGGGTGCTTAAACTTAAATTTAAATTTAATTACCACAGTCCCCAGCTATATTGTTTCATGAGGGTCCAATCCACCCTACTGTCAGCACTATGAGAATATTGTTACAGTCTACAGGGTTAAAGAAAAAATACATGCTTAACCAACTCGTAGCCTTATTCCGGACGCTACTCAATGACTCTTTCTGATTAGTATGCAGTAGGGGCACACCTACCAGAATTAGCACGTGCAGGCAGAAGGGTTAGAAGCGGGCACTGGGCCAGCATCCCAATATGCAGCTGATGAGCTCTTACTGCGGCACAATGGGACTGATTCAGCAGAGATTGGATGATGACGTTTGGGACTTTCGATGGTTTGGGAGGGGTGGTAACTGCTGTGTGGCTTTATTCACCTGGGAAGTTGGAACCGCGTGTTAGCCGCAAGCTGAAGAATTGCAAGCCTTCCCCTGTTTATCTGACCCACAAGTGGCACATACTGAATCAACTTGCTCATTATGAGCATTAACACGATTAATTATGGCTAGGTGGCTCTCAGTCTTGTTGAGACGCTCTGTGACTGGCTGCAGAAAATGTTTGCCAAATTGCTATATAAGTCCTTCTCGAGGACATTAGTCTCCAAAGTAGTTGGCATGCAAGGTGACCTCTTTGGTGCCTTTCTAGGACCTTTTGCATTTGCCTTGGTCTTCACCCGTGTAACTTGCTCAACAGCATCTGATGCTGTTGTTTGCATTGGTCCCCCACTGGCACAGTCATTGAGTGAGAAAGTGAATGAAAAGGTGAACGTAGCAGGTCTAAACCACAATCAGTAATCATCCCAACTTCCTGGGCAGGAGGTACCACTGGGGGCAACATAGGCTCGCTGATTTCCCCCATTCAGCTGTTCAAAGAATTTGGGCCCATATTTATACTTTTTTAGCACCGCATTTGCGTCATTTTTTTATGCAAAAGCGGTGCAAACTTGCAAAATACAATTGTGAGTTACCAAACAGGAGTCTTTGGAGTCAAGGACACTGGGCCGGTGAGTGAAATAATAATGACGGATCCTCCTGGCTTTAGCAGTCATGTCACTCCCTTTTAACTTTCATTGAGAGTAGCCAAACAGGAGTCTTTCGACAAGTAAACACTGTTCTGTTTTGAGTTGCTGAAACAGTGCCTCCTGTAAGTTTGTAGTCAGGTCACTTTCTCTAGTCCACACACTATACAAATATTATCCCCAGGTGAGTGTAATTAATTTGTGAGTTGACAAACAGGGGTAGATAGGCAATGACCACTGTGCTAGTGATTGTAGTTCAAGATACAGGGCCTGCTGGGAGTTGCATTCATGTCAGTCCTGTATTACACACGCTATACAAGTATTACCCCAGGTGAGTACACTTTATGCGTGAGTTACAAAAGAAAAGTCTTTGGAGAAGAGGACACTGGACACAGAGCTTCCTGGGAGTTACAGTCATATAACTCCCTGTACTACACACACTATAAAAATGGGGTCCTCCCAAGGGAGTCCACTTCAATTGAGAGTTACCAAACAATGGTATTTGGACAAGAGAAAAGTGGGCTGGTGGTTGGTTTTACAGACACAGGGGCCTCCTGGCCTTAGTAGTCATGTCACTCCCTCTGTTTCACACATTTGACAAACCACCTGAGCAAACTTAAATTGTGAGTTGCCAAACAGAGATCTTTTGACAAGGAAACACTGTTCTATTGTTTGGAGTGTACGTCATTTGTGAGTTCAAAAACAGGGGTAGATGGGCAAGTGACCACTGTGCTGGTGCTTTCAATTCAAGATACAGGGCCCGCTGGGAGCTGCAGCCATGTCAGTCTTGTATTATACACACTATACAAATATTACCCCCTCAGGTGAATATACTTCATATGTGAGTTACCAAGCAGGAGTCTTTGGAGGAGAGAACACTGGACTGGTGGTTGGAGTGACAGTAACAGAGCCTCATGGGAGTTGCAGTCATGTAACTCCTTGTACTACACACTATACAAATGGTATTCTCCTAGGTGAGTTCACTTAAATTGAGAGTTAAGACGAAGGGGTCCTTGGCCAAGAGAACACTGGGCTGCTGGTTGGAGTTATATTTACAGGGCATTCTGGGAGATGCAGTCAGGTCACTCCCTCTCGTTCCCAACACTTCGCAACACTTGTCAAAGTGTGCACTCGCAGGTGAGTGAATAGTACTGGAGAGATTACAAACTGGTGTATTTAGGTGAGTGAAGCCTGTGCTGGTGTTTGGAGCTACAGACACAAGGGCCGCTGGGAGCTGCAGTCATGTAACTCCCTATACTCCGCACACTATACAAATAGTATACTCCCAGGTAAGTCCACTTCAATTGAGAGTTACCAAACAATGGTATTTGGACATGAGAACACTGGGTTGTTGGTTGGTTTTACAGAAATAGGAGCTTCCTGGCCTTAGTAGTGATGTTATTCCCTCTACTTCCCACATTTGACAAATGGTATTCTCCCAGCTTAGTAAACTTAAATTGTGAGTTGCCAACCAGTAGACTTTAGACATGTAAACACTGTTCTGGTGCTTTGGGTTGCTGAAACAGTGCTCTCCTGTGAGTTGCATTCAGGTCACCCTCTCTATTACACACACTTGACCAATGTTCTCCCCCCAGGTGATTGCACTTCAATTGAGAGTTCACTAACAGATGTATTGTAACATGTGACCACTGTACTAGTGTTTGTAGTAACCACTGGTCTTGTGTGTGGTGTTATAGAACTGTGCCTGCTGGGAGTTGGAGTCATGTCAGTCCTGTATTACACACACTATACAAATGCCATCTCTCAAAGTGAGTACAATTCAATTGTGAGTTGGCAAATAAAGGTGTTTAGACATGTGAACACTGAGCTGGTCAGTGGAGTGACAGTAAGAGTGGCAAAAGCTGAGCTGTGAGCATGCATGACATTGCATTTTGGTGACATTTTTAGTGTCGTGACTTACCAGACTCCACTCCCCCAGGATGGCCAATACCTTCTCCTCCCAGGGAAAGAGATGTAATGGGGTACTGATAGGGCTACCTTCAGTCATGCCACTGAGATCATTCCTCCTCTTCCTAATGTCCTTCTTTGTGCACAGAGTGGTGCCTACAGCATTCACTATGTTGACTTTCCTGCCCCATATTTCCCTTTTCCTACTGAGAGGAGTATGCTGGACTTGTGGTCCACTCTTATGATTTCATCCACCATGACTCTTAACTCAACCTCAGAAAAGTGGGGATTTTCAGAACGTGACATGGTGGAACAAAAAGATTTGGGTGACAATGACTTACCTAACAGGGGAAGTGCAGCAGGATGTGAATGGACAAAAGTGTGTGCAGGGCGGTTAATGGGATGTTAAAAAAGGGGTTCCTAATCTATTTACTCTACAAAAAATAGGTGCTTGGGTTTTGTTGTCTTGCAATGTAAATGCAAAGATTTGCATTCTGTGAAGAGTTGTGTTTTATAGTGTCCTCTGCAGGTGTGTCCAGTGTAGCAATGTATGTCAGCTGTGTTGTTTCAAATGCATCAAATGTGCTGTTGTGTATTACTTTGGTGACGGGGACTGATGTGGTTCGAACAGCAATTGGCTGACTGCCATGGGGATCTGCCAGTGCGACTTCATGCTTGTATAATATGGTCAGTGAGTGGTCGCTGTGCTGATGGCGCTGGAGGTTGGACCGCCTATTTCCAGGCATTCATGCTGCTGGCAGTCTGCTTTTTTTGTATGTCGGTCAGCGGTCCTGCCTGTGTAACTTGTATTAGGGTGGACTGGAAGACCACAACATGGGGTCTTTTTAGGATCACCAACATGGGATCTGGCGGTCGGACTGCAAAACTCGTAATGAGGCCCTTTGTGTCTTGGATTGGCTACCACTAAAAATTTAAACACACCTAGCATTTCTTCTGTTGCATGATTTGACAAAAGGCAACAGTATATTAACCTCACAGGAGAACAGCTTAATGAAATGGTGTAGAATCATACATAAAACTCTTCATTTTATGGGTCAGAGGGGTGGTTGGTACAGCCCATTGACACTAATTGGGCATTACATTCTTTTTAAACTCTTCCAAGGGCTTTAAAGAATATGTCCAGTCACAACACTTGGGTGTAGTAACTACCTACAGTTTGGGTAAGTTATGCCAGCAACGGCTAGAGAATTCCACTTTGTCTGCTGAAAGCAACATTGAGCTCTTGTTTCTGATTACATTGATTTGCCGGATTTTCCTATAGGTCCCAGATCTCCACATCTGAAACATTTTCTCTATGCTATTTATAATAATATTTTGAAAGTTTCCAAACAAGAAGCAGCTGAAAGGTAGCATCAAATTGACAAAGAAAATAAAAAAAGGAATTTGCTATTGTTTATAATGGGATGGCTAGACTGTATACTCATATTTATTCACTGCATTTGATATTGTACAAAGTGATATGTCTGCCATGTTACATGGTCAAAATCTATTGAGGTCATTTTTATAATTGAGTTGGACAATGAAGGTTTTAAAATCAAACCTAAAGCCATGGATATATCTGAATGCGACAGAATTGTCCTTGCCTTACAGTTTGTCACATTTCCAACAAGTCATGGCAAAGAAAGACACAACATACACCATGCTTAACATAGAACATTTAGAGAAATTGCCCTTTACTGCAGTTGAAACACCATTATGTACATGTCTAATTCATGGTTTTGTTTGTCTATGAATTTCTACATTTCATGTTTTACCTGAAACACTTTCAGGTAGGCACATACAAGCAGATAGGTGGAAGTTTCTTGCATGAGACATGGTTCTTCCCTTCAATTAAAAATGTGGTAATGGCTACAGGGAGTTTTTTTTAAGTAGGAAAAAATGCAGTTTCCTTGGGCCATTCATCGTTTTATAGAGAGAAAACACTGCAGAGCATGTGTAAAGGGTCACTGGCTAACTTGGTGTGTTATTTGAAGGGGTTCCCATCCCCTTGATTAAGCCAGTATTTTCGTTACTTTCAAGTGGAAGCTACTTGATTCTGAACCTTGAGTGTTGCTGTGGAATGAAGCCAGGTGTCCCTATATTGTAACAGTTTCCAGAGTTGTAACCTGCTATATGAATGTTTTGTGTCCTTCAACACATATAACATTGTAGTCAACAGTTTCTACTTCCAAAATAAACTTTGATTGGCTAAACCGACTGAAAGCCTTATTGTTTTCAAAGGACATGAAATTGACATATGCCAAAGAAATGTTTGACCTTCAGGTTGCTCAGTCATCTCGAGAAATACAATCACCACTTCACACTAACTTTATCTGCATTTAGGTGATCTTGTGCACCACACTTGTACACATTTTAAGTCAATTAATTTTGGATGTGTCTCCGCATTGCAGACTGTACTTGGAGTGATCCAGTCTCTCCTACAGTCATTATTTTCAAGAGTGTTTGGAGGCATTCCATTGGTCCTATTCCTGCTAAATGCTGTTTTTGTTCTATTCTTGTTGCTGCGCAATGGGTGTTTCACAAATTGACCAAATGATGAAGCAAATGCCACCCGTCCTTCTGTGCTGTAAACATATGGCTCAGAACTTTGGTTTGTCTTTGCTAATGGAATTGAATGACAACTGGTATTTGTCTTTCTGGACTGTGTGGTTTCAGAGTGTACAGCCTGTCTTCAACTGTCTCTAGTGCTTGCTAGGCAACTGGCACAGACTACGGACATAGACATGTTAGTGCCTCCATTGAGGATGCAAATACAGTGTTGTCCTATGTTGCTTGTTGCAAGATGCTTATTATTGGTTGCCTGTGCCAAATTAGATAGATGTTTCCACTCCAGGTTCTGTGCCACCTGGCTCCTTGTTTGAGGATATACTTCTTTCTAGCACCTCTGTCTTCAGCTGATGAGGCTGGTACTGGCAACGTTTGTTCTTTGGAACTTGTTCTCCAGGCTAGTGTGGATCTGTTGTCTGCAAATGTGGGGTTCCTCCAGGACCAAAATGACGTTCTGAACTTGGTGGACCTTTCAGACTTTTAATTTGTTTTTTTGTTTTGCTTTTAAGTTTGTTTTACTGTTTTTAAATAGTTTGCTGGAATTCTTATTTTTCATTTTTTATATGGCTTTCATTTGGGGTATAAGTATTAAAATGTAATATTATTTAAGACTATGGCCCTCATTAGGACCCTGGGGGTTGGTGATAAAGTGGTGGTAATACTACAA
Source organism: Pleurodeles waltl (assembly GCF_031143425.1). NCBI lineage: Eukaryota > Metazoa > Chordata > Amphibia > Caudata > Salamandridae > Pleurodeles > Pleurodeles waltl. The sequence goes on from NC_090440.1 coordinate 298,415,367, forward strand.
ACAGGCTGGCGATAACTACCACCAAATTACGACCATGGCAAAAAATCTCCAAAAGACAGCCAATGTACCACACGGACCGCTAGGGCAGGAACAACAGCCACCACGGTGGGAGCCAGCTACAGCCAGGTGGAAGTCAAAGTTCCACCCACCATATTACAACTACACAATTCGCCACCTTTTCTGGGGTGGTACCAACAACATCAAAAGCCTGGCGAAAACAGACCTCAGAAGGGAAAGGACTCACCATTGGAGAAACAGGGACCAACCACGCCGCCATGGAACCTGAACTGCATGTCTTCCCCATGATCTTCTACGTTCTGCTCCACCACGAACAACAATGCCGGCGAAGATGATGACAGTGAGTACAGCCGCCTAGCACACAAGGGAGGGGGGAAGAAAAAGAGAGTGACCCACAAACACACAACACACACCCCACACACACACACCATACACACAACCAGATGTATTATAAAAACAAATTTCCCTGTCACTCGTCTGAATAATGCAGGGACAAAACGATTTTGCAAAAGTGAATGTAATGAGATCAACACAGTATGAAAAATAAGTTAGGCAAGATAATGGACATATACATATGTACAGAAAAAGGGACACAGCCCAGTCCACAATGTACGTAGGCCACATGGCCCCAGGCCAAAGTCCAGGGCCACACATGTCACCTGCTTCAACATGGAGAGAACACTGAAGGGGCATCATTTGGTAAATAGGCAGGCAGCTCAGGGGGACGGGGAGCAGAGGAGCACCACAGCCGGGAGATGTTACAATCTGGAGGGGGCAACATGCCCTGTGCTTGATCCTGGGGACTGATGGACCACAGTCCCTCAGGAGGGTGTCATACCCACTGGTTCTGGAGGGGGCAACCTGCCCTGTGCTTGATACTGGGGAGTGATAGGCATGTGGGTGTCTTACCCACTGGTTCTGGAGGGGGCAACGTGCCCTGTGCTTGATCCTGTGGAGTGATGGGCCACAGTGTCTCAGGTGGGTGTCATACCCGCTGGTTCTGCAGGGGGCAACCTGCCCTGTGCTTCATCCTGGGGAGTGATGGGCCACAGTCTCTCAGGTAGGTGTCATACCCACTGGTTCTGGAGGGGGCAACAAGCCCTGTTCTTGATCCTGGGGAGTGATGGGCTGCAGTCTCTCAGGTAGGTGTCATACCCACTGGTTCTGGAGGGGGCAAACTGCCCTATGCTTGATTCTGGGGAGTGATGGGCCACAGTCTCAGGTAGGTGTCATACCCACTGGTTCTGGAGGGGGCAACAAGCCCTGTGTTTGGTCCTGGGGAGTGCAAGGCAAAAGACTCTCAGGTGGGTGTCATACCCACTGGCTTTGGAGGGGGCAGGCCGCACAGCATCCCATAGAGGCAGGATTACATACCGCCCGCTGGTGAAGCTGCTGGTGGTGGAGGCTCCTGCCCATTCCCTGGTGGGGGAGGCTCCTGCCCATCCCCTGCAACCTCGGATGGCTGCACAGTGGTGGTGGAGATGCTGGTGGGGGAGGCTCCTACCCATCCTCTGCAACCTCGGACAGCTGCACAGTGGTGGTGTTGCTGCTGGTGGGAGGAGGGTCCTGCCCATCCCCTGCAACCTCGGACGGCTGCACAGTGGTGGTGGAGCTGCTGGTGGGGGGAGGCTCCTGCCCACCCCCTGAAACCTCAGAAGGCTGCATAACCATGGTTGGTGGTGGGGTCTCCATCACAGTTCCTGCCCCAGGCCCCTTGGTCTTCCTGCCTGCTGGTGCAGGCTCCTTGGTCTTCTTGGCAGCTGGGACAGGTCCCATTCCCTTCCTGCCTCCTGGTGGGGCTGCCTGGTGCAGGCTCCTTCGCCTTCAGGACATGTGGCCTGGATCCCTTTCCACCACAAGTGTGTGTGGTTACGACTGGGCCCGTGGACTGTGTGGCTGAGGTGCTTGGCTGGGTTCTTCCTACCTTGCCCATACATGTAGGAAAATACCATCTTTCTTGGCATGTTACCCCCAATTTTACATGTATCTCAGTATGTGTTTGCCTGTCTTACTGGGATCCTGCTAGCCAGGACCCCAGTGCTCATAGTTTGTGGCCTAATGTGTATGCCTGTGTAGCGCCTAACTGTGTCACTGAGGCTCTGCTAGTCAGAACCTCAGTGCTCATGCTCTCTCTGTCTTTAGATTTGTCACTATAGGCTAGTGACTACATTTACCAATTCTAATTGGCATACTGGCCCCCCCCTTATAAGTCCCTAGTATATGGTACCTAGGTACCCAGGGCATTGGGGTTCCAGGTGATCCATACACAGGACTGCCATTGCAGCCTGCGTGAAATAATGCACATGTTATTTCACAGCCATTTTCATGCATTTAAATAACTTATAAGTCACCTATATGTCCAACCTTCATTTGCTGAAGGTTAGGTGCAAAGGGCCACTTGTACAAATATTTTGCGAGTCGCAAATCAGTTGCAGCACTATTTGCGACCTTGCAAAAAGTGAAATGGTATGTTCCAATCCCATTTCGGAATCCCAAATAGCGATGCAACCAATTACCGACTCGCAAGAATTGCTGCTTGAAACTGCGACTCGCAATTAAGAAATCACAAATTGCGACTCGCAAACCGAATGTACAAGGCAGTCGCAAATTGCGAGTAGTTGCAAGAAGCCCGTTTTGCACACCTAGATTAGCACTGATTCCAAACAGGTGGTAACCAGAACCAAAGTTTAAAAGCAGACCCAGAAGGCATCAGGGTTTCTCAAAATGGCTGCACTATACATGATTGCATGGAAGTGGAGAGCCCAGGCTGCCTAGCAGAGTAGGAGGAGGCAGAGACAGGAGAGGATGTACCGAACCAGGCAGACCCTATTTCAACAAACTGAGGACAACATTTATGGTAAATACAGACTGAGCAGCACAGTTATCTTAGAGATTATTGAACTGCTGAAACCTCAGCTAGAACGCCAGACAATGCGCGGCTGCTCTATCCCCACACATGTGCAAGTGATCTGCTCACTGCACCTCTTGGCCTCGAGTAGCTACCACAGTGTGATTGCTGTTGTTGGTGGGGTGACCCAAAATGCCCTGTCACGATTCATTAGATGGTTCTTAGATGCCATACTCGCACACATGTCCAGATACATATACCTTCCCAAGAATGAGGAGGAAATTAACAGCACCAAGTTGGAGTTCTACAGAATTGCCAACTTCCCCCATATAATAGGGTGCGTGGACGGGACACATATACCAATTTGCCTACCAGCAAATCTGGAATATGTGTTCCGCAATAGGAAATGTACCCACTCACTAAACATCCAGGTGGTATGTGATGCCCATAATGTCATTACTGACATAGTGGCTACATTTCCAGGGAGTACACATGATGCATACATATTCAGGCACAGTGGGATACACCGACACCTAAAACGTGGGGAGTTTGGCGAAGGATATTTATTAGGTACTGTGTAGTACACTCCGATGTCTTAAATACATGTCACTGCATAACCATGTGAAGCCATGCTCATATCTGCTCTTTTGTCACACAGGTGACAGTGCATATGCTCTGAGGCCATGGTTATTCACCCCATACCTAACACCTGCCAATCTGAATAAGAGGCGCTATAACATAGGACATCGACGAACCAGAACTATCATTGAGAGGACCTTTGGCTTGTTGAAGTCACGTTTCCGATGCATGCACAAAAGTGGAGGGGCACTCTAGTATGCCCCAGAGACTACATGCAAGATCGTGGCAACATGTGCCATCCTCCACAACATCAGCACCAGATGGGGGCTACATCTCACCCTTGACATCACAGATTCGGAGGATGAGGAGCAAGAGCTACCACACCGACAGCCTGGGGATGGTAACATCGCAATGGAGGGCAGACAGAGACCGGACCACTTTGCAACTCACTACTTTGGCAGGTATGTGGCAACCGTGACAACACTCACAAATGTAAGACATACATAGCCAGGTTGTGCAGTACAAAAAATAATCCCTTTAATGTCAGGAGTGTAATAATGAACTGTTGACGTCTAAACAGCAAGAAAAAAGTAAAATGTAATGTCTGACACATTTACATCATGTGCCTCAGGCAAATCCCAGATTAGCAAAATCACACCCTCCTGCGACTACGGCCACCATGGCCCAATCCTTGTTGGTCCCCTGATCCTTGGCGGGCACTGCTACTCCGCAGGATGCTTGCATCTGAGGCAGAAACGCTGTTCACGCTGGAGATGTCCTCACTATCCTGAGGGGTATTGCCAATGCCCCTTGCTGCCTGGGTGGTCTCTATTAGATCCACAGCATGACTGATGCACCCTAGTCCCCTTGCTACATCAAGTTCTACCTGTAGCTTTATGGTGCGCCTTGACAGGCAGGTAGTAGTGGTTACAAGGCGGCCAATCGACTGACTCAGCTGGTCCAAACGGGCAGCAGTGTTGCACTCTTTGCACCTTGCATGGGCCCAATCTGCCACCATTTCCCTGACCAGGTAATTGATGGAGGTGGTGAGGTTTGCCATGTTGTTGTTCATGGTAGTGAATTGTGTGTCAACATTGGCAAAACCCTGTAAGAGGGTCTGTTGCAGTCTGTGCAGGTTCCTGTTCATTAACCGCATATGTTTATTTTGCAGGCGGTGACTGCTCAGTAAGTATGCCTCTAGTCCTAGAAATTGTTCACCTGTGACATCCTCCTCACCTGCTGACTGTGTTTGACGTTGCCGTCTCCGCCCAGACCCAGCTGACCTATGTGGCCGACTCACACTCATCTGTGGCCCCGGTGTTAGGTTGCCTCTCTCAATGTCGATATCTGTCTCCTCGGTGGTCTCACGTGCATGGTGGACAAGTGGTGTGTTCATGCACTGCCCTGCTGTTACACTGGCTGCCTCGTCTGCTGTGATGGTGGCAGATTCTTCTCCCTGCACAGTAGGGTCATTGGTGGGTACTTGTGGGAGACTTGTGGGACACAGGGGATACACTGTCAGTGCCTCTAATATGTGTGGTGTATCACAATAAGGGGCCTATTTATACTCTCTTTGCGCCGAATGTGTGTAAAAAATGTTGACGCACATTCGGCGCAAACACTGCCCCATATTTATACTTTGACGTCCGACCCCGCGGGCGTCAAACTTCCACCATGTGCGTAATTTTTTAGAAGGGGGAACCAGCCTTGCGTTAATTATATGCAAGGTAGGCGTTCCCTTCCAAAAAATGACGTTAAGGCCTGTGCGCCTTATTTATACTGTGACGTCATTTTGACGCACAGGAGGGGGCAGGCCTTAAAAAACGGCACCCAGCCTGATGGGCGCCGTTTTTTAACACCTGGGTCAGGGCAGGCGTTAAGGGACCTGTGGGCTCAGAAGGAGCCCAGAGGTGCCCTCCCATGCCCCCAGGGACACCCCCTGCCACCCTTGCCCACCCCAGGAGGACACCCAAGGATGGAGGGACCCATCCCAGGGAAGTTAAGGTAAGTTCAGGTACGTATTTTTTTTCGTTTTTTTTTGTGGCATAGGGGGGCCTGATTTGTGCCCCCCTACATGCCACTATGCCCAATGACCATGCCCAGGGGACATAAGTCCCCTGGGCATGGCCATTGGGCAAGGGGGCATGACTCCTGTCTTTGCAAAGACAGGAGTCATTTCAATGGGGGTTGGGCGTCAAAAGAAATGGCTCAAATCGGGTTGAGGCCAAAATTTTGCCTCAGACCTGACTTGCCCCATTTTTTGACGCCCTAGCTCCATTTTCCCCTACGCCGGCGCTGCATGGTGTGAGTAATTTTTTTTGACGCACACCAGTCCGCAGCACCGGCTAACGTCATTCAATAAATAAGGCGCCCGCATGGCGCTTTGTAATGGCGTTAGCCGGCGTTAAAATATTTGACGCACAACTGCGTTGGCGCAGTTGTGCGTCAAAAAGTATAAATATGGGCCTAAATATTCCTCATAAGTTGAACAACTGTACTACATTACCCATAATGCATTGTTCTGTAGGTTTCAATATAGGCATGGAGCAAATCTGGAGGATGCATGCTTTGGTGTACTGTGGTTGTGTGCATGGTGCATTGAATGGTGTAAATAAGTGATTTTGCTACTTACTTTTCCCGGTTCCCGGTGCAGAACTGTCCAGGTCTCCAATTTCTACCACAGCCTCGGCTCCAGAGTGGTCTCCACCATGCTTTCAATGGCTGTAGGAGGTGGTACTGTGGATGGTCCTCCTCCAGTTTCGTGCACCTCCATCATCCGCTCTGCCACCCTTTCTTTGGTCCTGGACCTGAGGTCATGCCACCTTTTGCGGACCTCATCAATTGTGCAATGGCTGACTTCCAGCTCCTTTTCTGAAAACTTTAGTTTCCTCTTTCTCCCTGCAGTGGGTGTCTCCTTGTCCTGAGCAGACATAGTTGTAGTTGCTCCTCTCAGCTGGGTGTGCCTCTGCTGTCTGCGCTGGGTGGAATCCTCCCTGTTCCATGGGGGGTACTTCCTGGTTCTGATGTCATCACTCAGAACCAGGAAGTGTGTTTTCTCCTATTTTATTTGCAGTGTGTCTCCGCACCGAATCGCAGAATGGTTTTGTGATTTCTACCTACATCCCGTTTTGCGAGTTGGAAATAGAGATTCGCAATGAGTCGTTATTTCCGACTCGCAATTCTTTAGCTTCGTACATGTGGCCCAAAGTTACTAAATGTGATGGCACCCTCGCACTATCAAAGGTGCCCCCACATAGTTCAGGGACATTTTCCCGGACATTGTGAGTGTGGGGACACCATTACACGCGTGCACTACATATAGGTCAATACCTATATGTAGCTCCACAATGGTAACTCCGAATATGGCCATGTAACATGTCTAAGATCATGGAATTGTCCCCCCATTCCAAATCTGGAATGGGGAGCCAATTCCATGCATCCTGGGCACCCCACCATGGACCCCCATTACTGCCAAACCAGCTCTCTGAGGCTTGCACTGCAGCTACAGCTGCTGCCACCTCACAGACAGGGTTCTGCCCTCCTGGGGTCTGGGCACCCCAGTCCCAGGAAGGCAGAACAAAGCATTTCCTCTGAGAGCAGGGTGTTATACCCTTTCTCTTTGGAAATAGGTGTTAAAGGCTGGGTAGGAGTAGCCTCTCCCAGCCTCTGGAAATGCTTTGAAGGGCACAGATGTTGCCCTCCTTGCATAAGACTATTTAGGGTCTCTCCAGTGTGTTTTTCCTCAGATTACGACTCAATCACCTTCAGCATGAAGAATGCTTTTGAGTCTCTGTTTGGCAGGAACCCTTCTTCTTTTACTTCCTTGTTCAGCAGTGCGCCTTCCCTGACCGTCTCTCTAAAGTTGAATATAAGTGGGTGTTTGCACTGGGTACGGCTCTGTGGTTCTTTTACCAGCACACGCACTTTTTCCAACTGGCCTTTGTAAAAGAAAAGCAGAGTCCCTCACCACGGGGTATGACCCCATAAAGCCTAGGGCTTTATGGGATCATACCCAGTGGTGTATTTCACTGATTTAGAACTCAGCGGACGGATGACTCCATCACGACGGTGCTGGATATCCCATCCGCCGACATCTAAATTCAATATGATAAATGGGATTTAGATGTCAGCAGAAGGGATAGCTGTTACCACTGTGACGCAAGAATTCATCAGGGTTCCTCTGCACTTCTCTCTTTGACTTCTGCCAAGGATCGACCGCTGACTGCACCACAAAGCCTGCAAAACTACAACAAAGTAGCCAGAAGACTACCAGCAACATTGTAGCACCTAATCCTGCCGGCTTTCTTGACTGTTTCCTGGTGGTGCATGCTCTGGTGGCTGCCTGCCTTCACCCTGCACTGGAAGCCACAAAGAACTCTCCTGTAGGTCAACAGAATTCTCCCCCTGCTTCAGCAGGCACAAAACTTCAGCTTCACCGGTACTCTGGGTCCCCTCTCATCCTGATGAGTGTCGCCCCTGGAAAACAGGTGATGGACCCAAGTGACCCAGACTGTCCAGTAGTCCAACTGTCCGAATTTGGAGGAGGTAAGTCGTTGCCTCCCCTTCCCAGACAGTAATCCTGTGCCATGTTATCTGCAGCTACAAGGGCTTCTGTGCACATTTCCAAGAAATTATGCATGCACAGCCGAGTCTAGGTCCCCAGCACTCCGTCCTGTGATGCTCAGCTCCCTGAGTTGAGCTCCGTTGTGTCATGGGATCTCTCTTTGCAGTGTTGAGACGACTGCCGTGTTCAGACTTCTTGAACCCATGTTCAAGGACTTCTGCAGCTGCTTCCTTCCTGTCTGAGGGCTCTCTATGTTGCTGAGGGCCCCCTCTGTCTCCTCTCCCAAGTGGCGACATCTTGGTCCTTCCTGGGCCCAGGCAGCACCCTTTTTCTCCAACCGCGACTCTTGAAGCTAGCAAGGCTTGTTTGTAGTATTTTGCCAAGGAAACAAGTCTGCATCCTCCAGCACGCCGTGGGACATCTTCTGCATGAAGAAGAACTTCCTACCTCCTTTCATTGTCGCAAACCTGCAGCTTCTTCCAACCAGAGGCAGTCATTTTGCACCTTCATCCGGGGTTTAGTGGGCTCCTGTCCCCTGGACACTTTAGCAACTCTTGGACTTGGTCTCCTTCATTTGCAGGTCTTCAGGTCCAGGAATCAGACTTCAGTGATATGCAGTCTGCTGTGGTCCTTGCAAAATCCTTTATCACAACTTTATTGTGTTTTAGGGGAAATAGTAGTACTTTACTCCTACATTCCAGGGTCTTGGGGTAGGGTCTCGATTACACCCTTAGTGTTTTCTTACACTCCCAGCAACCCTCTACACACTACACTAGCCTATGGGTCCATTTGTGGTTCGCATTCCACTTTCTTAGTATATGGTTTGTGTTCCCGCTAGACCTATTGCATCCTATTGTGTTTTACAGTGTTTGCACTACTTTCTGACTGTTTTACATACCTGATTTGGTTAGTTGTGTATATTTTGTGTATGTTACTTACCCCCTGAGGGAGTATATCCTCTGAGATATTTTTGGCACATTGTCACTAACATAAAGTACCTTTATTTTTAATAACCATGAGTATTGTCTTTCTTATGATGTAGTACCTATATGGTATAAGTGGTATTGCATGAGCTTTGCATGTTTCCTAGTTCAGTATTGGCTGCTCTGCTATAGCTACCTCTGTCAGCCTAAGCTGCTAGAACACTACTTCACTCTACTAATAAGGGATAACTGGACCTGGCATAAGGTATAAGTACCATTGGTACCCACCACAAACCAGGCCAGCCTCTTACAATATGTGCAGGACGGAGGGAGGGGGAGGGAGGAGGTCAATGGTGAATAGGAACAGTTTTATAGGGACATTAGGGTGGGAAGAGGGAGAAGGAATTGGAGTGGAGGATGAGGGAGTGGTTGTTGGGGGTGTCTGTCTTCTGCTTTTGGGTGCAGGTGCATGGGCTGTATGCTGTTGTGAGGTGGATAGCTGTTGGGTGTCTTTTGTGTACTTTAGGAGGGAGGGACAGACACAGTGGGAGAGGACACAGGGGACATGTGCACGGCTGTTGCAGAGGTATCTGCCAGCGAGGTGTGTGTTCTGCTTGGTGTGGTGATGCAGGTAGTGGATGATGATGTAGTGCATGCTGGTGAGAGTGTGGACAGAACTGGGTGGGTGGTTGAGGAGGAGGGGGTCAAAGTGGAAATAGTGGATGCTGGTGTGTTTGCAACTGGATGGTGTTTGTGTGAGTGCTAGTGGGATGAAGTGTGGTGCTTGTGTTTGCCTGTGACACTCTTGTGTGTTGTCTTGTGTGCATGCTCGTCTGCCTGTGTGCTTGGGATGGGTTGGGATTGAGGAGAATGGGACTGGGAAGTGGAAGTTGGAGGGGGGAGGGTAAAAACAGGGACAATGGCTGCCATCAGAGAGGAGACCAGAGCCTAAATCGATCTCTGTTGGGCCAACAATACAGTGTGAATGCCCTACAGGAATTCATTAGATTGTTGCATTCGGGCTACCAGGCCCTGGATGGCATTCACAATGGTTGACTGCCCTACAAAGATGGATCTCAGGAGGTCAATAGCCTCCTCACTCAGGGCAGCAGGGCTAACTGGGGCAGGGCCTGAGGTGCCTCGGGTGAAGGAGATGCCCACCCTCCTGGGTGAGTAGGCAACTCGATGAGGGGCTGCTGGGAGGGCGGTGCTGGTACGGGGGCGGCAGATGTACCTGTAGCTGAGGTGGTCACAGAAGTGTCCGCCACCACCACTGAGCTTCCATCGGAGGAGGTGTCTGTGACAGAACTGTCCTCTCCAGTCTCTGCCGTGCCCTCCGTCCCACTGATGCGCTCATCGTTGGTGGACTCTGCCTCATGGGTCCTGCGAGATGCAGCTCCCTTAGTCGCCGGTGCCTCTGCACCTCCACCAGATGATGCTAATGCACATAAGGACAGGATGACAAAACACAAAGGGGGGGAAAGAGACAAGGTATACACTTGGTCAATGGCTGCACCAACACCACCGTTGGTGTTCACAGCACCTTCACACACAATGAACAGGCCTACGCAATATGCCATAGCAATACCAGAGAAATAGTTAGCGTCCACGGCATGGGGAGGGGTACACACTGGCAAATGGGACTCACGCAGCCCTGACTAGTAGTGGATGCCTACAAGCTAGGTAGCAAGAGTTTCCATTCTGAAACCTAGCCATCACAGGACCTACGCTGCAATGTCAGGCCGGGCCTAGGGGCACCCACTGACACCCCCCCACCCACATACCACCCTATCATGCGTACGTTGTAATGGTGGGCACTGTAATCACCCCCTTGTGGCTGCTGTGCTGCCCTTAAGTACCCATCCAGCTCTGGATAGGCCATCGCCAGAATGCAGGCCACCAGGTGGTTCAGGGTTTGACGGGCACCCCTTCCCTTCTTGGTAGGCCATCCCCAGCTGGGCCTCTGCTGTCTTCCATGCCTAGCATCTCATGTCCTCCCTCTGTTTCTGACAGTGGGTGCTCAAACTGCCATAGACCCCCAGGGTCCCCACCCCTTGGCGATGGCACGCCATATACCCTTCTTTTGATGGGCTCTGACCTGCTGAGGAAATACACACAGGAAAATAGCTTTAGACAAACAGTCCTACCTGTTAAACATATGCCCACCATACCTGTTTCCATATTCATTTACACACACACACATGGCCCAGCACACAGCCTGTATGCTGCCCAGAGGACATTCACCCACCTCCCTTACACAAGGCCTTCACACAACTCCATGCATTCATGCAACATGCATCGCACCAACAGTGTACTCACCTGTTGGTCTGGAGGCCCAAACAGCAGTCTGCACTGGGGTAGGACCCAATCCATTAGTCTCTCCAACTCCTCTAATGTGAAGGCTGGGGCCCTATCCCTGGTCACCGGGCCACGGTAGGTTCCTGACACAGGTCAAAGCAGTACATCCTGTGTAGGTCCTCTCCTTTGTAAGGTCAGGTACCAAGTGAGGAATCAGGTAGGAAATGGTGGTCACGTCCACAGCGGTGCATACCATCACCGCTGGCGTAGATAACCATTGGCCACTGTAAACCATACAGCTCAATTATAATCAATGAGAAGCTGTACGGCGGTTCTGGACTACCTCCCGCAACGGCGTACAGCGTCAGCGGAATTACCTCACTTCCACCTGTTCCTCCACACAGGACATGACGCCATTTCAAGGGGGGCAGGCCCTTGAAAATTGCTGCGTCACTGGTGATATTAGGACATATTGGACAAATCACACTGACCCATTAGAAGTTAACAGGATGCAAAGTTCTGTTGTTGCTTCATTGTTCAGTTTGTGACCGGCTCCTCTCTCTTTTGTCCCTAAGATTCCTACTGCTGTGGATGAATAGATGGAGACATACCCCTGTGTACAGACCCGTGCTGGACTTGGCAACACTGGAGGACAGGCACATTACCCTCACCTATAGACTTGACAAGACCACAATCACAGAGCTGTGTGCCCAATTGGAGCCTGACCTAATATCTGGTATCCGCCACTCCACGGGGGTCCCCCATCTTGTGCAAGTTCCATCAGTGCTCCATTACTTGGCAACTGGTTCTTTCCAAGTGATAATGGGCTTGACAGAAGGAATGTCACAGCCAATGTTCTCAATAGTGCTGGCAAGAGTTTTGTCTGCCCTGACAAAACACACATGCAGCTACATTACTTTCCCCCAGGTTGAAGATTTGGCCACAGTGAAGGCCGAATTCTATGCAATGGGACATATCCCCAACATAATTGGGGTGATTGATGGAACACATATTGCATTTGTCACCCCGCCAGAATGAACAGGTGTTCAGAAATTGGAAGAGTTTCCACTCTATGAATGTACAGATGGTGTGCCTTGCGGACCAGTACATCTTCCACTTCAATGCAAAGTAGCCAGGGTTGGTTCATGATCCCTTTGTCCTGAGGAATAGCAGCATCCCAAATGTGATGGGCCAACTTCAGAGGCACAGGGTGTGGCAAATAGGTGAGCCCTGGTTCCCACCCAGTAGATGTTGGTATATGGGTATGGAGTGGGCCATAAGGGATAGTGTGTGGCTAAATGAAGCCCTCAGTATTTCAGGTGAATCTGGTTACCCCAACCTATCAAGGCTGCAGACCCTTGTGAGGAATGCTAGGACAAGGGCAGAAGAATGTTATAATGAGGCCCATGGGCGAATCAGAAGGATAATTAAAAGGACCTTTGGCATCCTAAAGGCCATGTTCCGGTGCCTCCATGTGACAGTGGAACTCACCCAAGAAGGTATGCCAGATAGTGGTGGCATGCTGCATGTTGCATAACCTGGTACTCAGACGCCATGTCCCATTCCTGCAGGAGGAGGAGGCTGGAGATGCCCATGTGCCATCTGTTGAGCCTGTGGACAGTGAAGATGAGGAGCGAGAGGATGAGGATGAAGACAACAGAACATCTGTGATCAGACAATACTTCCAATGACACACAGGTAGGACAGTGTTACTTCACATTTCAATGACATTTGTTTGAATTTCTGTAGCACTGGCATGCTGATATTTCCCACTTCTATGACCACTCACTGTACCCTCTGCCAATTCATATTGCAGATATTGGTGCATAGCTACAGGTCATTAATTATGCTCATTTTCTGTACAGTTGAATTGCAATGTTTGTACCTGTTTCATTGAATACATAATTGATATGCATGACATACTCCAAACTTCTTTTTTTCCAACGGTGTTTATTGAAGTGCTAAAATATCGAGGGGCAAGTGCAATGGGATGGGGTGATGATGGAGGAAAGCCCAGGGTATTGTTACAGCCTGTTTGTAGCACAGGTGCATTGCCCAGGAGGACATAGGAAGGGGGAGCAGTGGCAGTTCAAGGTGGACAGAGTGACTGAGTGGGACACAAGGAGAGAGTCTCATTTCCTGGCGGGGGTCTTGGCAAGTGTCTCTGGCTTCTGTCTGGATCGCAGGGAACGTTTGCGGGGAGGTTCACCTTCTGCAGGGGGAGAGGCCCATTGTCCTGTGAGTCCTGTGGCGGGGCCTCCTGGCCACTAGCGGTAGTGGAGGTAGAAGGCTGTTCAGATGTCTGGCTAGTGACAGGGGCCTGCTGTAGTGTGACTGCCTCCCTCATAATATTGCCCATGTCTGCCAGCACCCCTGCTATGGAGATGAGGGTGCTGTTGATGGCCTGCAAGTTCTCCCTGATCCCCAGGTACTGTCCTCCTGCAGCCGCCTGTTCTCCTGTGCATTGTCTAGGATCGGGCCCATCATGTCCTGGGAATGTTGATAGGCTCCCAGAATCTCTGCAAGTGCCTCCTGGAAAGTCGGTTCCCTGGGCCTGTCCTCCCCCTGGTGCACAGCAGTTGTCCCAGTTTCCCTGTTGGCCTGTGCCTCTGTCCCCTGAACCATGTGCCCACTGTCACTGACCACAGGACCATGATTGTCTTGGGTATGAGGTGTGGCCTGGGGTCCCTATAGAGGTGGACACACTGCTGATTGATGTGTCTTGGGGACAGAGGTGTGGGTACGCTGGGTGGGTGCTGTGGTGGTGTTTCCTGATGGGGGAGGCTCTGTGGTGGTGTGTGACTGGGCATGGGTAACTGGCTGTCCAGAGGTCCCTGATGGGCCAGGTAGGTCATCCAGATCCTGAAGACCAGAGTCGCTGTCATCACTGTGGGCCTCATCTCTTGGGGAACTGGATATTGCTGGTACCTCCTCTCCGCTGACATTGGCTGGGGTACCTATGGGGATGTAAATGATGTGCTATGGTTTCTGTGTCTGACATATTGTCATCCGTGGCTTGCCCTTTTTGGTTGGACTTGCCCTGGCAGCTTTCACTCCTGTGCGTTGGTGTATGGTGGGATGATTAGTTCTCTATAGTGTGCATGCTTTAGTGATGAGTGCCCATCGAGGGCTGTGAGTGGTGTCCATGCAATGGTAGGGCATGCAGGGCTTGGCATTGGGATGAACGAGATGTGATGGTGGGACGTGTGAGATGTGGTGGAGTGATGTGAGTGAGGGTAAGGGTGGGGATATGTGAAAGCTTGCAGGTATGGGGGTAGTGGTAGTAGAGAGTTGACTTACCGGAGTCCAGTCCTCCTCCTACTCCGGCCAGGCCCTCAGGATGCAGGATTGCCAAGACTTGCTCCTCCCATGCTGTTAGTTGTGGGGGAGGAGGTGGGGGTCAAACGCCAGTCCTCTGTACAGCGAGCTGGTGTCTTGCTGCAATGGAATGTACCTTCCCCCGTAGGTCGTTCCACCTCTTCCTGATGTCATCCCTAGTTCTTGGGTGCCTTCCCACGGCATTGACCCTGTCCACGATTCTCCGCCATAGCGCCATCTTCCTAGCTATCGATATCTACTGCACCTGTGTTTCCAAATAGCTGTGGCTCTACCCTGATAATTTCCTCCACCATGACCCTTAGCTCCTCCTCTGTGAAACGGGGGTGTCTTTGTGGTGCAATGGTTGTTGTGTGAGGTGTGTAGGTGAGGGTGTGTTGAGTAATGTGTTGGGATGTGTGATGTGGGGTGCGTGAGTGGTGTATAGGTGTGAATAGTGTGTGGCTGTAGTTGTGTCTGTGGTCTTGATGTCTCTCTGCTGGCATTGGTTTGCAATGGTAAAGGGTTGTGTGTACTGTGGGTGTGTGTTTTATAGTGGTGTGGGTGTGGTGTGTGTGTATGGGTGTCAGGTGTGTGTTGTTTAAATTATTCAATGTGGTATTGTTTTGTTTGTGTGTGTCCATTTTGAGCATGGCGGTTTGTTCCGCCAATGGTTTACCACCGTTGAATGTCCGCCGTGGTGATTCAGGGGTCATAATGTGGTGGGTGTAGTTCTGTTGGCGTAACGGTGTGGGTTTTGATGCTGCCACTTTATCAATGACCTTTGGTTTGGCGGATTTGTGTATGTGGCTGAATACTGGTGGATTGGTGTGTGTGTCATAATATGCTGAATGGATATCCTCAGCGGCTGTGGAAAGTTGGAGGCAGCCAGCATGGCGGTAAGTGGGATTTACTGCCAATGTCATAATGAGGACCTATATGTTTGAATTATTTTATGGCAACTAGCTCTTTCGAGTATCCTTATGACCAAGGAGAGGATTATTAGATTCAACACCTTAAGTTGACATCTTTTTATGATGAACTTTTCTGCACTTTAGAGCATGAATGTGCTCTATGTGTATTTCTGAGAGACAGCAATGCCCTGCAGTATTTACAGCTAATTTCAAGGCTGTACAATTTAGAAGTCAATGTCATTTGTTTTGATTTCTTGGTGTGCTCATTAGGCAACAATTTATTATAGCTAGACGATACAAATGAGCTGCTCTGCATGGCTCTCACAGTGTAATACGCATGCTACTTTATTATAGAAAGAGTTTCCATGCTATGATTCAGAGATAGGAGCACTTCTATGCTGGGACTATCATTGAACCTCTACTAGCAGTGACTGAGAAGCAGCCCTGCTGACTCGAACCTCCATCCTTCCAAGAATGATAACCTGTACTAGCTTTAAGACACATAAGCACCAAGGTATGGGGTTTATATTATCCCATCTGATCTGGCAGAGGTACTCCTGCTATGCTCTCTTTAGTGTAGTATGAGATACATATAGGAGTATGCAAATATTAGCAACATTTGCCATGTTTGAATTATTTATATTGTTCACCATTCTCACAATGCTGATTACCGTAGTATGTGTTATCATTTTAATAATCACAGCGCATGCTTTTCATACAAGAATACAAGCATTTCAATAAATGTTTTGAAAATGCTTCCCGTACCTTTGGCGTATTTAACTTGGTCATGTATGTGTGTCTAACACAAGGGTAGATCTGTTTCCACAGATTCCTTGCGAATAAGAATATCATGTTCAAGGTTGCCAAAAAAATCTTTCCTTTGTCTGTTTAGCAGGTTTAATGTAATGTGAGCTAGCCAAGATATGACAACACTTACTGAGGGTATAAGTGGACCGAGTCTCCATATTGTGAAGTTTGCGTCAATCTAATGAGCAGTCCTGCTATATTTGTAGGAAACTTATAACATTGGTATTGCACAAAAGTTGATGGTTCTCTAAAACACATTTTTATTGCACTATTATCTATTATAGAAAAATGTTTGGAATATTATCAGAAAAATACTTTATACTTCTGATAATCTCTTTTATGAAATGCTTATGGTAAATGCAAAAAGAACAGATGATAGACGGAATGCCTAATCACATAAAACATTCAGCCCCAGACACATATCTTGGCTTAAATCCATTGTTTTTTTTTGCTCACCACACCATTCCAGATTGGATCCTGCCACATGCAAATCTGTCTTGAACCTGCTCCCCAAGGGAGCAGTCCAGCCTGAACTGCCAGGCCAACGTCCTCCCCAGAACGCAAAACAAGCCTCCTGGGACCTGTTTCTAGTATCACCCCTCATCAGCCAATCTAGCTTGAATCCAGTAAATGCATGGCTTTACCTTCTAAATGATCTTATATTTCCAGCAAGCTCTTGGACTTTCTGATATCCTCAGCTATCAACTTAATTATGTCAAACTGGAAAAATGCATCTTCATTATCAATTCCCACTTGGTGGTCCCGCATTACATCTACTAAACAAAGTGCTAATTTATCTCTGGTTGGTCTTTCTCATAATACCTCCTCTTTTCAATTGTTTTAGAAACCAGCTGCTGATTCTATTGTACTGTACATGTAATTTTTATTGATTCTATTATTATCTTTGCATGCTCCTCTTTCAGGAAGTAGCTCCAGTTTGTTTCCTTATAGATCAGTTTTATTTACTGTTTTCCATATAACTATTTCATTTTCTTTAACAAGGTACCTTAATAATTGAACAAGTTGTTTATTATTCTCTTCCTGTATTTTAAACATTTTCAGTAAACTTTTATGCATTATCCTTCTTATCCTGAATAGGAATAAAATATTTTGAATGTAAAAAAAAAAAAGAATGACTACTGGACCTTACAGGAAAGTTTTAAAACAGGGTCCAGGAAAAAAACATGTGGCATGCTTTGGCATACAGAATAAATTGCATACCATACCATTTGGGGGGGGGGCACAGCATCAGGGTTCACATTTACTGGATCACTGAGAAGAGAATGAAAAAGAAGAAAGACATGAGAGTAACACATGTGGATACATTTGTTATCTTAAATGGCAACGAAATCTGCTGCTGTATATGCCATCTCTCTGAGGAAGTTAATAGCTATTGTCAGATTTATATTTATGACGTCACAGTCTAGATTCAACGTGGGCATGCACATGACATGCACTGGTGTGTAAAAATCAACCTTTGTACCAAATTTGACAGAAATCAGAAGATTTCAAATCCTTTTTTATATTTATCAGAAATCCTGGATTTTTATTAGACTACAGGGCGTCATAGGCAAGATTCACTTGGGGTATTGCTCCTATATGATTACTATTACAAAGACGATTGCCTGTACCAACTTTCAGCTTTATTTCACAAGGTGAACGATTCTCATTAGAAAACAGGCTTAACAGCCATACTACACCGTATGCAAAGATGATTTACAATGTGCTAATCCTCAAAAAAGCCTTTTTGGGGGATTTTATATTGCTAACTATAATTGTGTACATATTTGTAATTTAATTACTTATGGTTGCATTGTGGGAAAACCTATGCTCAATACAGTAGGGCTGTATTGGTCATGATGACAGGCCAAAGATAAAGGTTGTTGTCCTGATTGGTTAATTTGAAAAGGTTATGCCAAATGCCATAGTTATAATCCATTTTTATAAAAGGTACAACAAATGCGATATGCCTCATTTATTTATTATGAAACACACCTGATAAAGCCAATGAGCCTTTAACGGCTATAGTGTTAAGCCTACAGACATGTATTGTATTACATAAAATCTCACAGATTACCTAAGCATGCAAGGATTTTGGTGTTGCCTACCCCCTCTGACAAATCCTAAGGGGTAGAAATGTGCACTGTAATACATCTGGCAGGATATTTTCAGAAGGTGTGACATGTCTACCCAGATCTCACAATAACTTAAATGCAATATATAGGATTTAAAAATAGTAGAAGGAACAAAACCAGATCAGAAAATTGTTGTAAATCCTAGGGCAGTAGAGCCAATACAATAGAGCCAAAGGCTGACTCACTGCACTTGTATCCATGATAACATTCAACATGGGGCAATGGGCAATTCTTGCAGATATTGTCTCTATTTCCCTATTGGCCCTTTCAGAGATAGCGTTTTCCCAATCACATGCAAATGAAAATGAGTGAGTTTCAGTGCCTGGAGTGATGGGCCACTTCAGCTTCCCATTTTTTTCTTCATTTCTTTGTCTCATCTTTTGATTTTCATTGTGTTTAGAGCACTTTACAGCTGCCCAGGCAGCGCTGAGAGGCTGCTTACTTACCTTTCATTTCATCTACAGTGTGCCACATGCCGCAAGATCACAACCACTAGACCAGGCCATTGTCATGGAATGGTACTGTTCCTAGTTTTACTGTTTGAGCATTCCAAGACGACCAACACTGAACTTCAAAACAACAAAACACTACATGATTATAAGAAAGCCACTTACTGCTATTTTTAATTGTGTTTGTTATTACAAGCATATGCCTGCCATGTTTTGGCAACAACATGTTTTCCTTTTCTACTTTCATTCTTCAATCATGCATATGTTGTTGAGTTATTGTGTAAGTGTATTCTTTTTGTGTAAGTGGATGAATGCAAGAATGAGTCAGTGGGTAGATGAAGGGAAGCATGAGTGATAAGATGAGCCGCAGAGTATATGTATAATCATTTATTGAAATCCTAAACCTATCATTCTATTTAAAAGCCATACTTATTTGCACTGCCAAAGTCTAGAGATGTAATAATGCATATATATGTGTAGTTGGAGGTGTGCAACACTAGGATGAACAGATTTGAGAATTTGCATGTGACAATGATTAAAGGTGCACAACATAGATTTCCCTGTGGAACTAAGGGACATATTTATCAAAAGGTCATACAACACCATGCGGCAAGACATATTGCTGCACTGCATGACAGAGAGAGAGCGGTAATGTGCCATATCTCCTAAGATATGATGCATTCCTGCTCTCTGCAAGTGCTGGCCCCCTGAATGCTTCATACCACCAACACATGCACTCTTGCACTATGATGCAATGATGCCTGCATTAGAGGCAGGATTGTTTTTGTGCAGGAAGGAACAACTTCCTGCACAAAAAAATCCTTACAGGCATTTTACTTTTTCTATGTATGTTGCAGAATACAGCACACTCAGAAAGAGCAAATAATAGGGAAAAATTAAGATATTTCTCATCCTTATGCTTCTGTTGGGAAGGTGTACCATTTTGAGGCAATCCCAGGTTTACTACCCTTAGTAAATTTGGTATTGCATCAACACCCATGGGTAGATGCATGTGAAGGCCTGTGGTCTACTCTTCGAACACCTTCACAACTCAATTTGCGCTGTCTTGAGTTACTCTGGATTTACTATGCCACACAGAGCCATGAAAGGTGACTTTGGGGGTCATTCCGACAGGGCTGGGGACCGCGGAAGCACCGCCAACAGACTGGCGGTGCTTTCTGGGCCATTCTGACCGCGGCGGTAAAGCGCCGGTTTACCCCTGGCCCAAGGAATCCGCCATGGCGGCGCTGCTTGCAGCACCGCCATGGGGATTCCGACCCCCTTCCCGCCATCCTGGTCCTGGCGGTAAATACAGGAACAGGATGGCGGGAACGGGTGTCATGGGGCCCCATGGGCAGTGCAGGGGCCACCTAACAGGGCCCCATAAAGATTTTCAGTGTCTGCTGTGCAGACACTGAAAATCGCGACGGGTGCCACTGCACCCGTCGCACCCCTTCAACTCCGCCGGCTCCATTCGGAGCCGGCTTCATTGTTGAAGGGGCTTTCCCGCTGGGCCGGCGGGCGGCCTTCTGGCGGTTGCCCGCCGGCCCAGCGGGAAAGTCAGAATGACCGCCGCGGTCATTTGACCGCGGTACGGTCTTTTGTCGGTTCCCGCCAGGCGGGTCGGAATGACCCCCTTTGTGTGGATTAGTAAATCTCACTTAAGCATTACTTTTGGTGATGCAAGGGCAACACAATGGCTTAGCAAATCTGGCACAACTCATTTTATTATACCAGGAGTAACACAACAAGAACTAATGTCATGTGAGCCACATAATGGAATACAATAAGAGTACAAAACAGTGATAAATTAAATGCTTGAAATAGACTCATCCACTGGTAATCACACTAGGCCACATCCCAATCCATCATTATTTTGCACACCATGGAACCTCAGTTTCAACCCACCTATATGCAAATCAGTCTTGACCCTGCTCCAATATGAACAGCAGTCTGAACTGCAAAGACAGATCCTCCCTGTACCAGAAAACAAGCAACCCAGGACTGCTTTCACCCTAGTTATGGGCTCACCAGCATGGGACCCATGCCTGGGCATACCCATCCCACTTAGTGTGACAAAATAAGTATACAAATTGTGATGGATGGAATGCTTGAGATAATCTTAGTTACTGGTAATCCCTCTGGACTGCATCCCAATCCATCATTTTTTTGCACACCATGCCACCACAGTTTGGACCCAGCTATATGCAACTCATTCTTGACCCCGCAATCCAGGACCAGTTTGTCCTAGTTAAGGGTTCATCAGCTGGAATAAAGCACTGGACTTACTGGAAAATTCTATGGTGTGTTGTTGAGAAGATTTAAGAAAGCCATAACAGTAAATGATTCCTTTTGTAGTGCTGGAAATGTAAAAATCCGGAAAAGTGCTTTGGCTGCTGCAAGTATAACTTCTGAAATAATACAGTACACTCAAGAAGAACTGTGTGTTGCCTGAACAATGATGCAATAGTACTGCCTCTTAATGAAGATAGGGCTAGGATGGTTGGGCTGAGCTTGTTGTTTCTTAACCTAGTATACTAGCCTGGAGGCTCTCAATGGGTTCTGCATGAACCTAGGTCCTGATTTATTCTTTTTTTGCACCGCATTACCGTCATTTATTGACACTAAAGCGACACAAACTTACAAATGACAAATGTATTTTGTAATTTTGCGCCGCTTTTGCATAAAAAAATTACAGTAATGCGGCGCGAAAAAAGTATAAATCAGGGTCTTCATTAGCGATTAACAAGGTCTGATAGAGACATAAAATAGGTCCGGGCCCCAAAATTAAAGAATGAAATACCTAAAAAAGCTGTTCATGTTTGTAAATTGGGGCAGTATTGAACTTTTAAAGACATGCTGTATATGTGTTTTGCAAATTATGGAAAACTGCATGGACTTAACTTGCTGTAGGCTGTATGTTTGAATATCAGAAAAGTCAACAGATAACGTATCCTAGCAGGCAATATAACAGGTCCGCAAGCAGCCAAAAAAATGCCTTAACACTAACCTGTCAGCCCAGCCCTTCAGGCATTGCTTGATTGCGCCATAGGCCAGGTCGGTCCAGGTGAGACATACACCAGGACAAGTTTACCAAATACCTCACTCTGCGCAGTAACACATTTTTCGAAAACAGGAAAGACATTTTTCTTCCCTAGTTAAAGGAATCATGCAGGCAAGGGATATCATCATAGAACAGAGCAGGCACGCACATGAGCTGTTTTATAATCAGGTATATCTCCGTAAAAGACGTTCATTTAATGGTAATACACTTTTTATGTTCATGTTGGGCTGGAATGTACAGATATGATCTTGCATGTTCAAATGCACCTGATCAAACTTTGTTCATAATTGATGCTTGTAAAAATTGTAAAGAACAGTTGTTAAACAAGCACGATTTGCAATTATTGTAGAAGTAGTAATCAGCTAAACGACTGCTTGCATGGGGTAAAATTGTAATGACATTCAGCGCACAGTGACGGGCTCATTAGCGCAAATCGCGTGTGGTGGTAAAGTGAGACAAATGTTTTCAAGATCGTTCATCACTGTAATAGTGACATATGGTGTGGGAATAGAGATGGAAGGTGACGTTTCACTTGCTTCCAAGCATAGTGAAGCAGCAGGTAAGAAAGGATATTTGTGTCTCTGCTGTTGCTCAAACATTTTGCAGGTGACTTGTGCTGTGTAGTTGTAATAGCTACACAGAGCATATTTTGTGCCAGCAGGACATTCGTGTTTTGAAACTGGGCCCGCATTTTCTTTATTCCAGTCCCAGTGGAACATGTACATTTTGTGAATTTGGGAATAATGACACATTAGCACATGATTTTTTTTTTTTGCAGAGCAATGGTATATTCGATTAAGGGAGGTTTCACAAACGATCGACGCTGCTCTTTGGCAATGTAATCTTAATATCACAGGACTCGTACTTCATTGAATGTTTCCGAAATTAGATTCACCACAACATATATCAAATATTATAAATGTGAGCCCTGTACACTGAGAGACAACGTTCAACAGAATTTTGTAATCTATCTGTTGCGGACACTTTTTGGACGGGCGGGGGGGTGAAAACTTACTGTAGCAGCAGCCACAATTTATGTCCAGGTAAAGCCACAAGCCAACACCATGGTAACCTATGCTTGACCCTCTGTTAGCTTGGCACAAAGCAGTCTGGTTAACTTACAAGCAATATGCAAAAGTATTTATGCAGCACTTCAAACAGTAATGAAGTTAACAAACAACACAAGAAAAATCTCACACTAATTTTGAAAATAGAGTAAAATATAATAATTTGTTTCAAACCAAAAATCTAATCAGTAGGGTAGGAGATATGCAGTTTTAAAGGTTTAAAGTGAAAGTAGTGCCTAGAACCCCAAATTGCGACTGGGACAAAGTCACAAGTCCAGACAGACTGCGATGGAGAATGGGACAGATACAGGGACCAGATTAGGTCAGCTGAACAAAGTACTTGTGAAGTTGCAAAGAGGCTAAATGGTTAGTGAGCTGCTGTTTAAAACTGAACGAAGATAAAACCGAGTTAATGAACTTGGAGAATACCCCCTTTCCAGGGTTATGATTAGCTGGTCTACCTGATGGGGAAATCCACCTGTCCATAACTCCCTTATTAATAATAAAGGAATGTGGCTTGACAAAGTAAAGAAACTTGCTGCAGCCTGCTTTAGGTTTATTGGAATGATCCAGAAGATTTTGAAGCTTATTCCTGAATGCTCAAGTAGAATTGTAATACAATCCTTGGTGGTCTGTCTGGATTATGACAATTCCTTTTACTGTGGCTCACCAAATATGTTTAAAAAAAACTACAGGTAGTCTAAAAGTCGGCAGCCAGCATTCTCCAAATCCGTAGCCGCAAACCTGTGAAGGAGGCCATGGAAATGCTTCACTAGCTGCCCATTGAAGTGAGGCTCATGGTTAAATCAATATGCCTTGCACATAAAGCTATTAACAGCAAGGGACCCCTCAAGATCAGAGGCCTCCCCCCTTTATCTACCAACCAGATCCTTAGGATCCGCACACAAACACATATTGAGAATTCCTAGAATCAGGAGGATGAGATGGGGAGGTAGATTATTTACATATCAGGAACCCAAACTCTAGAACTCCATGCAGCTGATTTGAGGCATTTTGAAGAGGAATCAATTTTTAGGAAAAGGCGTAAAGCCTGGCTGTTCCCTCAGTAGTTCTCCTATTGCTCTGTTACTATCTTACAGGTCTGCATTGCTTACCTAGCACTGGGAAGCCTTAGGGCAGCCATGCGCTCTATAAATACCTGAACGTAAACTTAAACCTAATGAGAGCTCCTGTGTCATCATCGAGAATGCCATTGATGGAGCAGATATGATAATTAAGAAATGTATTAATGATTTATATGTGTGTATACTAATGAGAATATGCATAGAGGAATTGATAGTAGGAAATAATGTGTGTGTTTGGAAATGTGCCCTCGGGGAGTGATCACCATATGTACTAAAGTGACTAAAATATGCAAAATAATGAACAATATGAGAAAAATGAAGTAATATATCTATAATGAAATGTATAACCTTTGTTTTGTATTGTTAAGTTAGCTTTACCAGAGGACAAGTTTCACTGGGCCTTGCTCGCTCTGAACAAGGGGAATTTGAACGCCTTGCAAAGGACTGGTAACTGGAGACAGAGACCTTGAACCGCGCCGAGTTCAAGTTGCTTAGCTAGAACATTCTGCAATGTTACGACGGACAGGAGATGGTGAAGACAATTTGAAACAATTATGTGTAGTGTAGGCTAAATGTACTTTCCCAGGACTTGAACAATGGAAGCACTGACTAGAGAACCATATGCAACAATTTTGATACCTGAAGAGCTGGATGATGTCCTCATCACAAGAAGAACCACTCTGCATTTTGTGAAATATAAGAATATGTTTTGGTAAATAAAAACTATAGGTTAGAGTCATATCTTCTGACCGATTGACCAATTTGCAATTAGTGGGATGGACTGGAAGACCCTAATAAAAAGTAATGACAAGGGATGAGGAATCAGAACTGCTGGGAGAAAATTGATGACATCAGGAGACGCTGTCCAAGGTGCTTATATTGGGTTCATACTCTGTGAGCCTTATCTATAGCTGACTATTTGATGACCTGAAGACGAAGACTGACTTGTTGCTGATCCATCTTGGATAGGTAGCTATGAAAATGTGACTGACAATTTTGTGCCTTTTCTTCTAGGTACGAACTGAGCTGTTTTATAGAGATTCTCACTTCTGTAGAATTTTTCTAAATTGATGTTTTCACTAAATTGTTTGACCCACATGCTAGTGCTAATCTTGGTTAGGTAGGTTGTTAGGGTGACGTTGACGGTGACAAATGACTGACAAACTTAATTGCTGAATTACATTATTAATGCTGATATTCATAGCTTATGGTGTTGCTTTGCTGCATATGTTTTCTTCAAGAGATAATGTCTTATAACTGATGAATCAATAAAGAATTGATTTGAATAAAGATTGAATTAACAGATGATTAGAATTGTAGGCAATAGGGAATAAAATGTGATAACTCTTTTCCTGAGTAGTGGTTATTCTTGAGTATTATGGTTTAAATTTGTTTTCCATAGAATGTATCTTGATTATTAATGTCACTACATGGCTAGGATACTCCATGCGATTCAAAAGGTTCATTGACCTATACGCGTCCCCTTGTAAGTTTACTTCTAAGGACCTGGCGCACTAGCACCATTGATGAGAGGGTTGCGATATAAAGTCCTGTGTCAGAGATCTGTCATGCAATGGCATATTCAAAGAAGCTGCAGGGTTGCGATGCAGACACCTATGTCATCGTTGAGGATGATGATCAACAAGGGGGTTGTGATACAAAGGCCTGAATTGGGGATGCATCGCACAGCAGTGGTTCTGTCGAGACCGCAGGCTGCAATGCAAAGTCCTGAATCTGGAATGCGTTGTGCTTTGGCAGTTCTGAAGTGCAGCTGCAAGGAGCTCTGTTGGTTCTACCAACAACTTCAAAGCTAGTCTGGTATTGCTCCTTTAAGTCCACTTTCAAGGGTCCAGAATTGGGGTGGCACCACTTGGAGGACAAGACTTACAGGTAGAGTACAAGTTCTGGGTCCAGGTTGGCTGTCCCTGAGGCTCTGATCAGGAGGCCAGCCTAATAGCACATGGAGTCACTCTGGTAGTCCTGTAATCAAGATGCAGTACTAGTCCTTCTTACTCAGGCAACAGGACAACAGGGCAGCAGGGTAACAAATTAGCAGTCCTGCTGGCAGAGCAGCACAGCAGTCCTTCCGAGTCTTCCACACATCCAGAGGTGTACTGAAGAGTTGGGCCTATGGGTTGATTATATTTGGTGGTCACTTTGATGATAGGAGAATGTGGTAGATGGCAGATCCTCCCCATAATCAAGTCAGAGATGGCCCATCCTGCGAACACCTATGCTCCTTTGTCTCGCTATTTAGGAGCAATATACAAAGACCAACTGCTGGCTACATCTAGTCATGTGACCCAGGAAAAAGGCTGCAGGCAGCAGATGATTGGGACAAGAAATTATCCACCTTCTGAAAGTGGTATTTTTAAAATTGAAACTTAAAATCTGACTTTACCATTGAAGAGGGTTATAAATTACAATTCTGTAGACACCAAACTTGATATTACCACCTGCTGCAAGTTGAATGTTATCACTTAATAAATATAGTAAGCTAACTCAATGTTATCCTATGGAAACAGTAGGCCTTGCAGTAGTGAAAAATGAATTTAAGCATTTTCCTCTACCAGGACAAGTAAAAGTTAAAAGTACATGTCCAGCATTGTAGATACACTGCACCTTGCTCTTTTGGCTATTCAGGGTTTAGCCTAGGGGTGACTTATATGTATGATAAAGCAAGTTTTAGGCCTGGCAAAAGCTTAATTTTGCCAAGTCTAAATTGCAGTTTAAACAGTACACACAAGCTGAACTGACAGTCCTGAGACATGTTTAAAGGGCTACCTAGATGGATGCTACTATCAGTGAAGGAGGCCCACTAATAACATTTCATTTATAGGCCCTAGGGCCACATGGTACAGCTTTTCTAGGGACGTAAAAGTAAATTAAATGTGTCAACTGAGTGTAAGCCAATTTCCCCATGTTTGAAGGAGAGAACAGATACACTTTATCACTGGTTAGCAGTAGTAAATTGGACAGAGATCTAAAGCCAACAAAAACAAGATCAGCAAAAGTGAATGGTCAAGCAAAAAGTTAGGAGGAGAACCACCATTAGGCTGACAGGTCTAACAGTGATCAATGAACAAACACTGGCTATGTCATACCATTTTTTAGACAGTTGGTGAGTAAACCGTTTACCCTATAGTGCAACATGGATATGTCTTCTACTGTCATCTACTGTCCTGTAGGTACTTGGTGGCTGTGAGAAATAAAGTTGTTGGTTCGGGGGGGGGGAAGCCCTATTAAAGCAACAGCCACAATATTTGACATAGTTAACCATGAAAATTAATTAAATTAACCTGGGTTTCATCCTTTGGCAGCTTGGAACAAAAGCAATCATGCTTAACTTAGAGGCAATGTGTAAAGTATTTATGCTGCACTTAAACGGTAACAAAGTGAATACACAGCACAACAAAAAATCCCACCCTAAACTAGGAAAATAGAGTAAAATGTAATAAATGATTTGACACCAAAACAACCAAAATCAAATCAGTATAAATAATAGTTTCTACCAAAAGGGGTGTATTCTGGTGGGAGAAATGGCGCACCAAAAAACCTGCTTGGATTATATTAATTCAACATCTAAATCTGCAACGGTGCACTACAATGGGGAATACACCCTGCAACCCCCAAAATTGACTGAACGATCAATCAATTACCTTTACGATAATGCTGAGGCACCCGTTGAACATGTATACAAATATCCTAAAGACATAGGCTTTCACCTTTTTTACAAATTCCTGTATAAGTGAAAAACACAACAAATATTTCACAGTAATCGGCTCAAAGAAAAGCAGTAATACAAACACGTAACAGATCATAAATTTCCTAACTCTTTAAATTCTATTCAAACATATCAATACTCCCCCCTCTAATCGTAATTAATTCCCCTTTCCCTTCAGATTTAGAAAATGTAAGTCCATTCCCTTTAAGGTTCACTGAACAGTCAGATAGTGATCCATGTAATCTCCATAGTCCATTTAATTTAGTGTTAAGTGTTCCTTGTAGGAAAGTAGCCTCTTTCTAGCCTTGTTACCCCCACTTTTGGCCTGTTTGTGAGTATATGTCAGGGTGTTTTCACTGTCTCACTGGAATCCTGCTAGCCAGGGCCCAGTGCTCATAGTGAAAACCCTATGTTGTCAGTGTGTTTGTTATGTGTCACTGGGATCCTGGTAGCCAGGACCCCAGTGCTCATAAGTTTGTGGCCTATATGTGTTCCCTGTGTGATGCCTGTCTCACTGAGGCTCTGCTAACCAGAACCTCAGTGGTTATGCTCTCTCTGCTTCCCAAATTTGTCACTAACAGGCTGGTGACTAAATTTACCAATTCACATTGGCATACTGGTACACCCATATAATTCCCTAGTATATGGTACCGAGGTACCCAGGGTATTGGGGTTCCAGGAGATCCTTATGGGCTGCAGCATTTCTTTTGCCACCCATAGGGAGCTCTGACAATTCTTACACAGGCCTGCCAGTGCAGCCTGCGTGAAATAATGTCCACATTATTTCACAGCCATTTACCACTGCACTTAAGTAACTTATAAGTCACCTATATGCCAAGCTTCACCTGGTGAAGGTTGAGTGCAAAGTTACATAGTGTGTGGGCACCCTGGCACTAGCCAAGGTGCCCCCACATCGTTCAGGGCAAATTCCCCAGACTTTGTGAGTGCGGGGACACCATTACACATGGGCACTATACATAGGTCACTACCTATGTGTAGCGTCACAATAGTAACTCTGAACATGGCCATGTAACATGTCTAAGATCATGGAATTGTCACCCCAATACCATTCTGGTGTTGGGGGGACAATTCCATTGTCCCCCGGGTCTCTAGCACAGTACCCGGGTACTGCCAAACTGCCTTTCCGGGGTCTCCACTGCAGCTGCTACTGCTGCCAACCCCTCAGACAGGTTTCTGCCCTCCTGGGGTCCAGGCAGCCCGGGCCCAGGAAGGCAGAACAAAGGATTTCCTCTGAGAGAGGGTGTTACACCCTCTCCCTTTGGAAATAGGTGTGAAGGCTGGGGAGGAGTAGCCTCGCCAAGCCTCTGGAAATGCTTTGATGGGCACAGATGGTACCCATCTCTGCATAAGCCAGTCTACACTGGTTCAGGGATCCCCTAGCCCTGCTCTGGCGCGAAACTAGACAAAGGAAAGGGGAGTGACCACTCCCCTGACCTGCACCTCCCAGGGGAGATGCCCAGAGCTCCTTAAGTGTGTCCCAGACCTCTGCCATCTTGGGAACAGAGGTGTTGGGGGCACACTGGACTGCTCTGAGTGGCCAGTGTCTGCAGGTGACGTCAGAGGCTCCTTTTGATAGGCTCTTACCTCTCTTGGTAGCCAATCCTTCTAACCTGGTAGCCAAACCTCCTTTTCTGGCTATTAAGGGTCTCTGCTTTGGCAAATTCTTCAGATAACGAATGCAAGAGCTCACCAGAGTTCCTCTGCATCTCCCTCTTCACCTTCTACCAAAGGATCGACCGCTGACTACTCAGGGCACCTGCAAAACCGCAACAAAGTAGCAAGACGACTACTAGCAACATTGTAGCGCCTCATCCTGCCGGCTTTCTCGACTGTTTCCAGGTGGTACATGCTCTGGGGGTAGCCTGCCTTCACCCTGCACCAGAAGCTCCAAAGAAATATCCTGTGGGTCGAAGGAATCTTCCCCCTGCTAACGCAGGCACCAAAAGACTGCAACACTGGTCCTCTGGGTCCCCTCTCATCCTGACGAGCGTGGTCCCTGGAACTCAGCAACTCTGTCCAAGTGACTCCCACAGTCCAGTGACTCTTCAGTCCAAGTTTGGTGGAGGTAAGTCCTTGCCTCCCCACGCTAGACTGCATTGCTGGGTACAGCGTGATTTGCAGCTGCTCTGGCTCCTGTGCACTCTTCCAGGATTTCCTCTATGCACAGACAAGCCTGGGTCCCCGGCCCTCCTTTCTGCATTGCACAACCTTCTGAGTTGTCCTCTGGTGTCGTGGGACTCTCTTTTGTGACTTCACATGGACTCCAGTTCACTTTTCTTCTAAGTGCCTGTTCAGGTACTTCTGCGGGTGCTGCCTGCTTTTGTGAGGGCTCCCTGAATTGATGGGCGCCCCCTCTGTCTCCTCTTCCAAGTGGCTACATCCTGGTCCCTCCTGGGCCACAGCAGCACCCAAAAAACGTTATCATGACCCTTGCCACTAGCAAGGCTTATTTGCAGTCTTTTTGCATGGGAACACCTCTGCAAGCTTCATCGCTACGTGAGACATCCATCCTCCAAAGGAGAAGTTCCTAGACCTCTTCTTTCTTGCAGAACTCCAAGCTTCTTCCAACAGGTGGCAGCTTCCTTGCACCCTCAGCTGACATTTCCTGGGCTCCTGCCTACTCTCAACACTTTCGCGACTATTAGACTTGGTCCCCTTGTCTTACAGGTACTCAGGTCTGGAAATCCATTGTTGTTGCATTGCTGGTGTTTGTTCTTCCGGCAGAATCCCCCTCTCACGACTTCTGTGCCCTCTGGGGGTAGTAGGTGCACTTTACACCTACTTTTCAGGGTCTTGGGGTGGGCTATTTTTCTAAACCTCACTGTTTCCTTACAGTCCCAGCGACCCTCTACAAGCTCACATAGGTTTGGGGTCCATTCGTGGTTTGCATTCCACTTTTGGAGTATATGGTGTGTGTTTCCCCTATACCTATGTGCTCCCATTGCAATCTATTGTAATTCTACACTGTTTACATTACTTTTCTTGCTATTACTTACCTAATTTTGGTTGTGTACATATATCTTGTGTATATAACTTATCCTCATACTGAGGGTACTCACTGAGATACTTTTGGCATATTGTCATAAAAATAAAGTACCTTTATTTTTAGTAACTCTGTGTATTGTGTTTTCTTATTATTTTGTGCATATGATATAAGTGGTATAGTAGGAGCTTTACATGTCTCCTAGTTCAGCCTAAGCTGCTTTGCCATAGCTACCTTCTATCAGCCTAAGCCACTAGAAACACCTCTTCTACACTAATAAGGGATAACTGGACCTGGCACAAGGTGTAAGTACCTCTGGTACCCACTACAAGCCAGGCCAGCCTCCTACATTCCAAAGCTTTTGTAGTCTTCTACTTGAACAAAATATCCAAAATCCTTACAACGACCTCACAGCCAACACATGTTTCGTCGCTTGACTTCTTCAGGGCTGAAATGTAGTCGCTTCTTATAACAATATATCTAGATCCCAAAAATCATCAAAAACAAAACACACTCAATGGAGTCATGATTAAATCAAAGAGACACACCCCGTCCAACATTTAAAAAATACCATTGATCCAAAATGGAACTTCGTACTCCACAACCCATTACATTGATTAGTATCCAATGACCCAATCATAGGTCAGAAAAACACCTTATTATTTCATAAAAGCACCCATAGTGATGATAGTCCCTACACATGCAACCAAGAACACCATAGTGTGCATAAATAAATTGAAAATCTAAGAGGTTACATAAAATGAAAAACAAATGTGAATCAACAAGAAGAAGAATGAAATGTGACCCATTTACTGTCACGTTCTAACTAAAAACCACAAAATGTAGATTTTCCAAGTAGTTTATGATGGAAAGTCTTAATTTTATTAAAGACACGGAGGCGAGTATTATGCTTTCTTTTCCTGCTTTATTTTAAATAGCAGCCAAGAGGAAAAGCACCAATCCCAGAGGATTGCAAACAAGCAACCAATGGGATAACGAAACTAAGAACGTTGACCAATCAATGCAGTGCATCACATAAGGTATACCTATCCTGACTGCAGGCAGCCCTCTTTTCGGTTGCGAGACAGTCAAGAAACAGATTTAAACAAAGGTACTATACAACAAATCAAACATATTGCTAGAATTAGAGCAAAAAAGTCTTGAATTCTGTCCAAATTAGGAGTGTACAGGTCCGAGGTTAGTGAAAGACGTGGTGAACAAGATCCTCGTGAAGGAAAGGCATCCGCTGACTTAAGTTGAGGAGGATGTTGAAGTGTTGGTATTGGCTAGAAAGGGAGGGAGATAACAAGATTAATACAATAAGTGGTGGGATAATACTCGCCTCCGTGTCTTTAATAAAATTAAGACTTTCCATCATAAACTACTTGGAAAATCTACATTTTATGACAAGACCGGAGGCTCCTATTATGCTTGTTTAAAGCATGTCAATTACAATAGAAGTTGCTGAATTAACAGGTTTACAATAAAATGTACGAAAGGTAGAATCATTAGACCAATCTGCCGATCTTAGAATATCCTCCAATCTTGAACCAGCCCAAAAGGCTTTTGATGCCATGGCACCTCTAGCAGAATGGGCGCCAAATTTTGAAGTATCAATGCCCGCTAGAGACATTACCCATTTGACCCAACGAGCCAAGGTAGGAGAAGAGACCGGTTTATAAGTTTTCCTAAAGGAGATTAACAGTTGGGAAGCAGAAGATGTTCTAAGATCGGCCGTTTTTTGTTCATAAACCTTTAAACAGTTTCCTACGCAGGGTTTTGGTTGATTTGGAAAAAAGGGATAAAACACAGAGGTAATATTGGTTTTGGTACGACGGGACACATTGAACAGAATACCAGACGGAGTGAATTGATGAGCCGAGATATCTCAGGCTCTTACATCTGACAAACGTTTTATAGAGACAAGACACAGCAACATTGTTAATTTGGCTGAAAGCATTTCAGAGATAAGGAGTCATTATCTTGCCAAGAGATAAACATTTGAAGGACTAGGTTGACGTCCCATATGGTGGAGTATTTGGGAATTGGTGGATTGGAAAATTTCACTCCTTTTAATAGACGACAAATCATAGGATGTTCTTCTACTGATTTCCCGTTTATAAGAGGAAGATGTAGCGACAATGCTGATCTATATAGATTAATAGTTCTGTAAGATTTGCCTGCGCTAGCCTAAGAGGCAAGGAAATTAGCTATTAAGGTTAGATCTGTTGAAAAGGGATCGCATGATTTTCCCAGACACCAGCTAGACCAGATAGACCAAGCTGACTTGTATGCTTTGGAAGTGCCTGGAGCCCAGGAGCTGTTGATATAAGCTGAAGCTTCGAGTGAAATTCCTGGATAAGACGATGAAGACCTGAGATTTTCCAAGCGGATAGAAACAGGGTTTTGTTGACAATGAGATCGTGGGGAAGACCTTGAGGATTGAGAAGTAGTGAGGGAAAGGAGGGTAGCAGGACGGGAAAGTCGACGGCTAACTCCAGGAGAGTGGGAAACCATACTTGAGCTTGCCAGAACGGGACTATTAAGACTATAGTGGCTTTTTGTCGTCGGAGATGATTGAGGACTCTGTTTATCATTATGAACGGAGGGAATGCATAGTGCGTTGCAGGATGCCACTGTTGGAGAAAGGCATCGGTCGCTAACGCAAGAGGGTCTGGTCTCCAGCTGAAGAAACGAGGTAGTTGAGTGTTCAGACGGGATGCAAACAGGTCTGTGTGGAAGGGACCCCATTTGTGATGGATAGAGTTGAAAACTGAAGAGTGAAGTTTCCAGTCGCTGTAATCTGAAAGGTGACGAGAAAACCAATCTGATACTGAGTTGAGAGAACCTGGTAAGTATTCTGCTTGAACTGAATTTTTTTCTGTGAAGGCAGAAATCCCAAAAGCTTTTTGCTAGTTCTGCTAGTGGTTTGGATTTAGTACCG
Organism: Pleurodeles waltl; assembly: GCF_031143425.1. Taxonomy (NCBI): domain Eukaryota; kingdom Metazoa; phylum Chordata; class Amphibia; order Caudata; family Salamandridae; genus Pleurodeles; species Pleurodeles waltl. The sequence continues at coordinate 298,449,105 of NC_090440.1, forward strand.
CCAAGGTGATTTATATATCTTACCGCTGTAAGATTGTCCATACGAAGAAGTACGGAACAAGAAACTTTGTTTTTGGTGAAAGTCCTTATTGCAAAGGATCCTCCAAGCATCTCTAAATAATTGATGTGCAATGAAGACTCCTGTCGAGACCATGTGCCTCCAGTCGATACGTGACCACACCTTGCGCCCCAACCTGTTAGGCTTGCATCGGATTCTAACACAAGATCTGGGACTGAGGCAAAGATGGTCCTGCCGTTCCAGGCTTCGAGGTGATCCAGCCACCATTGGAGTTCTGTACGGGATTCGAGATCGAGGGGGATGAAATCTGAATAAGCAAGACCCTTGCGAAGATGACGAATTTTTAAACTCTGAAGAGCCCGATAGTGAAGAGGACCTGGAAAGATTGCTTGAATTGAAGAAGAAAGAAGACCTACAATTCTTGCAAGAGACCTGAGGGAGAGAGAAGTCTGCTGTAAAGATAGGGTTATCTCGGATTTGATGTGTTTTATTTTTGAGATCGGGAGTTGAAGGAGACCTTGAGGGGAATTGATCAGGAATCCTAAGAATTCCATCTCCTGTGAAGGGGTAAAAATTGACTTCTGCTGATTTACTAGAAAGCCTAGGTCTGAAAGAAGAGAGATGGTGTAAGCGAGTTGGGACTTCAGAATAGAAATGTCTTGATGCATTAGAAGAATATCGTCTAAGTATATTATTAATCTGAAACCTTGAGATCGAAGAAGAGCTACTATAGGTTTCATTAGCTTGGTGAAACACCAAGGTGCTGAAGAGAGACCGAAGGGAAGACAAGTAAATTGATAGGTATTGAGATTCCATTGAAATTGAAGAAACTTTCTGTGAGAGTAGTGAACTGGAACTGTTAGGTACGCGTCTTGGCGATCTAGACGGACCATCCAGTCGTTGAGCAGTAGGGAATCTCGTAGATGGAGAATGGTTTCCATCTTGAAGTGTCTGTATACAACAAAGTGATTGAGTTGCCTGAGATTGATGAAAGGTCTGATTTTCTTGTTTTTTCTTATTACTAAAAACAGTGGGCTTATGAAGGCTGAAGGAAGGGGAAATGCCGGTTGAATAGCCTGTTTTTGAAGGAGCTCTTGTATTTCTGCAGAGATTAAGTATGACATTTCTTTTGAAAATTTGAGAGGGAGCAGTGGGAAGTTTTGATAGGGAATCTCGTAAAATTCTATTAAATAACCTTTGATTGTGTTGAGTACCCAGGGATCTGAGGTAATCTCTATCCATTTGTGGAGAAAAATTTTAGACGACCCCCTACAGAAGGATGGCCAGAAGGAAGGTTTACCTGAATTGTTGTAGGATCTGCGTTGGCTCCTCCCTCTGTATCCTCTGGAGTGCTGGGGATAGAACTGGGGACGAAAGTCTTGTTGCTGTTGTTGCTGGTAAGCAAATGATCCTCTGAAGCCTTGGTTTCTGGAAGGGCGGTCGGTGGAGCGGCTTCTGCCTCTACCGGCCCTGACAAAAACCAGAGAATTAAAAACCTTTTTAAGTGATTGTTGGGCTTTGTTAATTGAAGCAAAAGTGGTAACATATTTACTTAGTTCCTTGATGAAATTGTCCCCGAACAGTAAGCCATCGGCTTTAGCTCCTGGATCTTTAGGCGCCAAATTTGCAAGTTTAGGGTCCAGTTTAAGCAGAAGACCTTTACGGCGTTCATGCGTCATGGCTGAGTTGGCATTACCCAACAAGCAAAAAGCTCTCTGAATCCAGAGAGAGAGTTCTTCTGGGTCAATAGACTCATCATTGGTTCTAGCTGATTCAGCTAAATCAAAAATGCGGGATAACGGTCCGACCAGATCCAGTACTTTATCTTGACATAGAGCCCATGCTCTGTCCACCCCTTTGCGTGGGTCTTTGCCAAAGTTGGAGAAGAATGTTAGGTAAAGACAAATATTATGAGGAGCAATGAAAGATATACTTATCTTGACTGCGAGCAGCAAGAAAAGAGGGCTGCCTGCAGTCAGGATAGGTATACCTTATGTGATGCACTGCATTGATTGGTCAACGTTCTTAGTTTCGTTATCCCATTGGTTGCTTGTTTGCAATCCTCTGGGATTGGTGCTTTTCCTCTTGGCTGCTATTTAAAATAAAGCAGGAAAAGAAAGCATAATAGGAGCCTCCGGTCTTGTCATAAAATTACTAACCCAATCCAAAACATCCAATCAAACTTTACCTCCAAAGAAATGTATTCCAAACTCTATGTCCTTAGACAGACTGCGGACCCACAATCAATGGTTTTCGGAGGACTGCCTCCCCAATAAAGCGCCACTCCAGACGCTGTCCTCCACTCTATAAACAAACATAGAGTAAGCCTTTACATTATCACTCCATGCACAGCCTAATCTTGTTAGGCAGAGTTAAGAATACCAAATAAGCTGTCCCATTATAAAATATTTTACAGTGCCCACTCGAAAATCAAATAAAGTACTTTGTGTAAAAACAATGTTTCTCTTCCCGGGCGCCTGCCGAAATCATCAAAGCCTCCGTATATCCCCTCAGACGGACGTGTGAACACTATACGCGACGCGTCCGTGTAGCCGAATTTTAAATGTTTTCAATCATCAAAATAGAAGAAGGACTAGTTTTCAGTCGTCCTTCACTGGAAATAAAAGAGGGACTGCGCCTCTAACTGCAATATCATCAAAGCCCCTGTGAATCCCCTCAGACTGACGCGTTAATGCTATACGCGACGCGTCCGTGTAGCCGCCGTTTTAAGTTTTTATTCCAATCATCAAGATAGAAGAGGGACTCGTTTCAAGTCGTCCTTCACTGGAAATAAAAGAGGGACTGCGTCTCTAACTACAATATCAGTCGAAACTAAAGAAAGAAGAAATCTAAAACACAGAAAATAAATAACGCAGGTCCTACATATACACATGCAACCAAGAACACCGTAGTGTGCATAAATAAATTGAAAATCTAAGAGGTTACATAAAATGAAAAACAAATGTGAATCAACAAGAATAAGAATGAAATGTGACCCATTTACTGTCACGTTATAACTAAAAACCACAAAATTACTAACCCAATCCAAAACATCCAATCAAACTTTACCTCCAAAGAAATGTATTCCAAACTCTATGTCCTTAGACAGACTGCGGACCCACAATCAATGGTTTTCGGAGGACTGCCTCCCCAATAAAGCGCCACTCCAGACGCTGTCCTCCACTCTATAAACAAACATAGAGTAAGCCTTAACATTATCACTCCATGCACAGCCTAATCTTGTTAGGCAGATTTAAGAATAACAAATAAGCTGTCCCATTATAAAATATTTTACAGTGCCCACTCGAAAATCAAATAAAGTACTTTGTGTAAAAACAATGTTTCTCTCCCCGGGCGCCTGCCGAAATCATCAAAGCCTCCGTATATCCCCTCAGACGGACGTGTGAACGCTATACGCGACGCGTCCGTGTAGCCGAGTTTTAAATGTTTTCAATCATCAAAATAGAAGAAGGACTAGTTTTCAGTCGTCCTTCACTGGAAATAAAAGAGGGACTGCACCTCTAACTGCAATATCATCAAAGCCCCTGTGAATCCCCTCAGACTGACGCGTTAATGCTATACGCGACGCGTCGGTGTAGCCGCCGTTTTAAGTTTTTATTCCAATCATCAAGATAGAAGAAGGACTCGTTTCAAGTCGTCCTTCACTGGAAATAAAAGAGGGACTGCGCCTCCAACTACAATATCAGTCGAAACTAAAGAAAGAAGAAATCTAAAACAAAGAAAATAAATAACGCAGGTCCTACACTACAAAATGATACACTATAACTTATGCTGCCCTCCCCCAACCAACAAAAGCCACCCCTAGGCATTCATTATTTCTATGGCTTAAACGAGAAAATAACTTACCAATCATACAGTAGATTATCAGCAACTGGTTCACACCACCTGTCCATAGCATGATACAGTCGTCTATGTAACGACCCCAATAAAGAATATATGTCTGCCATTGAGCAGCTCCCGGACCCCAGACCCACCTCTCCTCAAACAAGCCCATAAGGAGTCCTGCATAAGAAGGGGAAAATCTGGAGCCCATGGCCACCCCCTGCTGTTGCGCCACAGCCGTGAATGCGGGCCGCGGCGGCGCAACATTCTGTTGCTGCAGCGGCCCGCGGGGGGCCGCAGGGGAAGCCGCGGCTCCAGTCAAGGGTCGCGGCACTCAGCGCTTCCCTTTTCTGCGGCCACGGATTCCGGGGAGGACGCGGCAGGATCAAAAGACCCGAATCGGGCCTCGACACTCACCGCACTTGCTGCGCTTAGCGCGCTTGTGCTATTTTTCTTACAGTGGGATTCCCATTACCCCTCCTTTTCACCACTTACCGGCCACACAAGCAAAAGCCGGATTTTTGCACATGACTCCCTTTAATGCCTATCCTTCTCTTTCCCAGCATGCTGCTCACTTCCCCTCTTCCCAGCATGCATTGTTTCTCCTTGTTTAGACCCATGTTCTTTAATCATTGTAATAACCTCTTCCCCAATCCAAGATGGTAGTGTTTCTACTTCCTGTTTTCTACTTCCTGTCTAGGGGTATATAAGGGGAATTCAGCTTCTTGTTCATTGCGTTGCAACACTCCTTTGGTGGTAGTCACGCTCCGGCTGGTTTCCTCTTGTGGATCCAGTTATTCTTGACCTGTCTTCGTCTCCAGTTTTCCTGTACTCTCGGATCTTCAGTTCTAACGTTCTTGTGTGCTCCTTCTGTTTCAGGGAGTTCCTGTTGGAGTTTTTGTTACCCTTTTGGGGTTTTTCCTCTGGGACTCCTTCTGGAGGGCACGGACTGTAGTGGCTTGCTATTGTCAAACAGCACCGTGGCTACCGGAAGGGGTCGCCCCTACCTCGGCCAGAGCAGAACCTGCCGGAATCGGGGTCGTTCCCCAACTCTCATCAACTCCGACGGTAAGCCCAGTGTAAACCGTGACAGATTGCAACGCCCAAAAATCCAGTTGCAGTCCAGAACCATGGATAATCCAGTGGTGAATACAGAACCCACCAGCCAGACCCTGCTCATGACCATACAACAACAGTCTCAAGAACTCCAACAGCTACGTACTGAAAACACCGTCTATCGACAAGCCTTTGCATCCAGGACCACTGATGTTCCCTCGGTATCTGCCACTACACCTCATTTCTATGGAGATCCTAACAAATTGAGAGAATTCCTGGATGCCTTGACGGTTTATTTTGCTTTTCACCCCTCACAATTTGTGCAAGAAAAAACAAAGGTGGGGTGTTTGATTAGCGCCCTATCTGGGCCAGCCTTGGCGTGGGCCACTCCTTTAGTGACAAGAAATTACCATTGCCTGTCTAATTATTCCAACTTTGTCACTACTTTTAAACAGATGTTTGAGCGCCCTGGACTTGAGTCTTCCGCAGAAGAAGCTCTCTGCGATATCCAACAAGGAAATCAAGATGTATTACAATACATCACCCGTTTCAGACAATTGGCAGCAGAAACGTCCTGGGTGGAACGTACCTTGGTGACTCTGTATCGCAGGGGTCTCAGAGAAGACATTAAGGATGAACTGGTGCACTCTGCTAGAATAGAGAACCTTAAAGGGTTGATGGATCAGACCCTGACAATAGAATATCGGTTGAATGAGCGAAGAATGCAGAAAAAGAAGTAGTTTGCCATCACATTCACTGACATCTCGCACCTTCCTCCATCGTACCGAAGAAGTCTGTCCTGAACCTAAGGGGGCTACTGAGGAAGAGCCGATGCAAATCGATACAGCTCGAGGACCTTTATCAGCTAGTGAACGAGAACACAGACGAAGGAAGGGACTTTGGGGGTCATTCTGACCCCGGCGGTCAAGGGCCGCCGGGGCCGGGGTCGGCGGTAGCACCACCAACAGGCTGGCGGTGCTCTGCCGGGCATTCTGACCGCGGCGGTACAGCCGTGGCCAGAAGCGGAAAGTCGGTGGTGTACCGCCGACTTTCCGCTGCCCATGGGAATCCGCCTGCGCCGCCATGGGGATTCCGACCCCCTCACCGCCATCCTGTTCCTGGCGGTTCCGCCCGCCAGGAACAGGATGGCGGTGAGGGGTGTCGTGGGGCCCCTGGGGGCCCCTGCAGTGCCCATGCCAATGGCATGGGAACTGCAGGGGCCCCTGTAAGAGGGCCCCACTTTGAATTTCAGTGTCTGCTCAGCAGACACTGAAATTCGCAACGGGTGCTACTGCACCCGTCGCACATCCTCCACTCCGCCGGCTCCATTCGGAGCCGGCATCCTCATTGAGGGGTGTTTCCCACTGGGCTGGCGGGCGGCCTTTTGGCGGTCGCCCGCCAGCCCAGTGGGAAACCCAGAATACCCGCGGCGGTCTTTTGACCGCGCAGCAGTATTCTGGCGGTTCCCTCCAGGCAGGTGGCTCCCGCCGCCCGCAGGGGTCAGAATGACCCCCTTTGTCTGTATTGTGGTGCAGCTGGTCACCTAATTCGTACCTGTCCCGTTCATCCAGCCAAGCCTTTGGGAAACGCCAACTCCCGTCATCAGTGAGAGGGGTGAGGACGGGATGTCGTGAAACACCTTCCATTTGTTCTTCCAGGGAGGAAGGAACTGCTCTTTTCCTTATACCAGTTATACTTCACTTAACTGATGGCTGTGAAGAAATAACTTTGGCCTTATTGGACTGCGGGGCCAGTGGTATCTACTTAGATGAAGCATGGGCAAAGGAACGACAGATAGCACAAATACCTAAGGAAGTACCAGAACAAGTTCACACGGTGGATGGATCACTCTTGGCCTCAGGAACCGTACAGTACACCACCCCTACTTTCTGTCTCCGATTCGGGAAACACCAAGAAAATCTTTCGTTTGATTTAATTTCATCACCACAGCACGTCATGATCCTGGGAATTCCATGGCTCACACAGCACAAACCTTACATCAACTGGGAAACAAGAACTATTTCTTTATCCTCTCACTTCTGCCAACACCACTGCTACGTAGCAGGTGATTATTTGTCCCCAAAAGGTCTATTAGCAGCACCCCCTAAGGTGGGATGTTCTATTAACGTCCTACAGGGAGTACCCAGTCATTATCAAGAATATACCGATGTATTCCAGAAGCCAGAAAAACCTGAACTGCCACCCCATAGAGAATACGATTGCGCCATTCCTTTAGAACCAGATACAGTGGTTCCTTTTGGGCGAATGTATTCTCTAACAGAACCTGAGAAGCAGATTCTTAAGGAATACCTTGAGGAGAACATACAGAGCGGATTGATTGCTCCCTCCTCTTCACCTGCAGGGGCTCCCCTCTTCTTTGTGCCTAAGAAGACGAATGATTTTGATTTGCATCCCTGTATTGATTTCAGAGGATTAAACAAGATCACTATTAAGGATCGGTACCCGTTACCCCTTATTAAGGACATCCTGGAAGCGGTCAGAGGGGAAAAGAGATTCACCAAGTTGGATCTCAGAGGAGCATACCATCTTTTATGGATCAAAGAAGGTGATGAGTGGAAGACCGCTTTTAGAACACCTTTCGTTCACTACGAATATCGAGTAATGCCATTCGGACTCACCAATGCCCCTTCCATTTTTCAAAGGTTCATGGACTCTATTTTTTCCAATCTTCTACAACAAACAGAGGTTGTTTATCTCAACGACATTTTAATATTTTCTGTCCACCCAGAGCAACACTCTAAACATGTTCTCCAAGTTCTAGAGAGACTCAGACAACACCATTTATTTTGCAAACCCGAGAAGTGCAAGTTTGATCAAACAGAGGTAAAATACTTGGGATATTGCATTAACCAAACTGGGGTCGCCATGGATTCAGACAAGGTGCAAGCTATATTGGATTGGCCATCTCCCTCTTCCATCAAAGAGACTCAGGGGGTCATTCTGACCCTGGCGGTCACCGACCGCCAGGGCCAACGACCGCGGAAGCACCGCCAACAGGCTGGCGGTGCTTCCATGGGCATTCTGACCGCGGCGGTACAGCCGCGGTCAGAAACGGGAAACCGGCGGTGTCCCGCCGGTTTCCCGCTGCCCCAGGGAATCCTCCACGCCGGCGCTGCTTTCAGCGCCACCATGGGGATTCCGACCCCCTTACCGCCATCCTGTTCCTGCCGGTTTTCACCGCCAGGAACAGGATGGCGGTAACGGGTGTCGTGGGGCCCCTGGGGGCCCCTGCAGTGCCATTACCTATATGTTGTTGTTAGACTTTTTCATCCTTGGCGTGGTCTCTCTTAATTTGTTGCCTCTGTTCCCAGGTTGTTCATGTGTGCTGGACTCTGTTTTTTGCTGTTTATGTTACTCTGGGAACTTTACCACTGCTAACTAGTGCTAAAGTGCAAGTGCTCCTTTACAAAATGTGTATGAAATTGGCTTATCCATGATTGGAATATTTGATTTACTAGTAAGTCCCTAGTAAAGTAGGGTACAGTGTATGGTTAAGGTAGGACATACAGGCCCTCATTACAACCTTGGCGGTCGGAGTTAAAACGGCAGTAACACCGCCAACAGGCTGATGGTAAAAAAAATGGGATCACGACAACAGCGGAAATCGCCAACATAGCCAGCCACTTTAACACTCCGACCGCCACGGCGGTAGCAACAAACACTGCGGCAGTCACCACCAATAGGCTCACCCCCTTTGATACAGTGCCACAGGGCATCCCAGCTAGTGGAGATGCCCGCCCCTCCGGCCACTGCCCCCTCTTTTGGCGGCAAGGCTGGAGGAGTTAATGAGAAAAACAAGGAGGAGTCACCCCCCAGTCAGGACAGCCCCTAAGTGTCCTGAGCTGAGGTGACTTACTTTTAGAAATCCTCCATCTTGTAGAAGGAGGATTCCCCCAATAGGATTAGGTATGTGCCCCCTCCCCACAGGGAGGAGGCACAAAGAGGGTGTAGCCACCCTCAAGGACAGTAGCCATTGGCTACTGCCGTTCCAGACCTAAACACACCCCTAAATTTAGTATTAAGGGACCCCCAGAACCTAGGAAACTAGATTCCTGCAACCTTAACCGGAAGAAGGACAGTTGACCTGAAGCCCTGCAGTGAAGACGGAGACGACAACTGCTTTGGCCCCAGCCCTACTAGCCTGTCTCCCAACTTCGAAGAAAACTGGAACAGCAAAACATCCAACAGGGACCAGCGACCTCTGAAGCCTCTGAGGACTGCCCTGCACCCAAAGGACCAAGAAGCTCCTGTGAACAGCAGCTCTGTTCAACCATCTGCAACTTTCTGCAACAAAGAAGCAACTTTAAAGACTCCACGTTTCCCGCCGGAAGCGTGAGACTTTCCACTCTGCACCTGACACCCCCGGCTCGACCTGCGGAAAACAAACACTTCAGGGAGGATTCCCTGGCACATGCGAACCCATGAGTAACCAGAGACGACACCCCTGAGCCCCCGCAGCGACGCCTGCAGAGCAAATCCAGAGGCTCCCCCTGACCGTGACTGCCTGGAACAAGGGACCCGATGCATGGAACCAACACTGCACCCGCAGCCCCCAGGACCTGAAGGAACCGAACTTCAGTGCAGGAGTGACCCCCAGGCAACCCTCTGCCTAGCCCAGGTCGTTGCTACCCTGAGGAGCCCCCCCTGTGCCTGCCTGCATCGTTGAAGAGACCCCCGGGTCTCCCCATTGATTCCAATACAAAACCCGACGCCTGTTTGCACTCTGCACCCGGCCGCCCCTGTGCCGCTGAGGGTATACTTTCTGTGCCTGCGTGTGTCCCCCCGGTGCACTACAAAACCCCCCTGGTCTGCCCTCCGAGGACGCAGGTACTTACCTACTGGCAGACTGGAACCGGGGCACCCCTGTTTCCATTGAAGCCTAGGTGTTTTGGGCACCTCTTTGACCTCTGCACCTGACTGGCCCTGACCTTCTGGTTTGGTAACTTTGGGGCTGCCTTGAACCCCCAACGGTGGGCTACGTTGGACCCAACTTTGAACCCTGTAAGTGTTTTACTTACCTGTGAACTTAACATGTACTTACCTCACCCAGGATTTTTGCAGTGTCCCCTTTTAAAATAGCTTATTGCCATTTTTGTCAAAACTGTCCATGCTATTGTGATTATTCAAAGTTCCTAGAATACCTGAGTGAAATACCTTTCATTGGAACTATTACTTGTAAATCTTGAACCTGTGGTTCTTAAAATAAACGAAGAATATATATGTTTCTATATCAAAACCTATTGGCCTGGAGTAAGTCTTTGAGTGTGTGTTCCTCATTTATTGCCTGTGTGTGTACAACAAATGCTTAACACTAACCTCTGATAAGCCTACTGCTCGACCACACTACCACAAAATAGAGCATTAGGGTTATCTCTTTTTGCCACTATCTTACCTCTAAGGGGAACCCTTGGACTCTGCGCACATTATTTCTTACTTTGAAATAGTACATACAGAGCCAACCTCCTACAGGATGTATCTCTCCACTGGTTCTGAAGGGGGCTTTGTGCCTAGAGTCCTTCATCCTGCTAAGGATTGGGTGAGTGATGTATCTCTCCACTGGTTCTGGAGGGGGGGGTGTGTGCCCAAGGTGCTTCATCCTGCCAAGGATTGGGTGAGTGGATGTATCTCTCCACTGGTTCTGGAGGGGGCTTTCTGCGCAGAGTGCTTCATCCTGCCAAGGATTGGGTGAGTGGATGTATCTCTCCACTGGTTCTGGAGGGGGGGGGTTTGCCCAGCGTGCTTCATCCTGCCAAGGATGGGGTGAGTGGATATATCTCTCCACTGGTTCTGGAGGGGGCTTTGTGCACAGTGTGCTTCATCCTGCCAAGAATTGGGTGAATGGATGTATCTCTCCACTGGTTCTGGACAGGGCTTTGTGCCCAGAGTGCTTCATCCAGCCAAGGATTGGGTGAGTGGATGTATCTCTCCACTGGTTCTGGAGGGGGCATTGTGCCCAGTAATGCTGCACCTGGGGTGTGGCAGTGAACATCCTCGTACCTGGGTGTCTGAGCCACGCGATGTACCTGGAACAGGTAGCATGATTCTCCATGGAGGCAGAGCCACACTCCATCCTGCGGCAACTTAGGCTGCCAACTGCTGCTCGTGCCAGTGCTGGAGGTGGTGTCTCAAGTGGCATGTCCAGTGTCTAGGACGTCACCTGCAACGTCGGACCACTGCCCACTAGGGATGCTGCTGACTTCTGACAGAGAGGTACCGGCTGGGCACGTGGCAGTGAAGATGGTGGTACAGGTGGCGGTGGCTGCGGCAGAGATGCTCCCGGTGCTGCCCGTGGTGCAAGTGTCTGTTGTGGTGGATGGAGACACCATACCGTCTCCAGCAGCCTCGGATGGCTGATCCTTGTGGAGGATGCTGCAGACTGACGTTGTGGCAGCGGTGGTGCAGGTGGCGGTGCAGGTGGCGGTCGCTGCGGCTGTGGTGACTGTGGTATAGGTCACTGGCATCCCTGACGAAATGCTGGTCACCAGCCCCTCACCAGGAGGCATCGTGCCCTGAGGTGACTTGCCCTTTGACATGTGGCCCTTCCCCACCTTGGCAGTCACTGCTGGGGCCTTGGCACTGTCCAGGCGCAGATTTGGTGGCTGAAGTGCTGGGCTGGGATCTAGACATCCTGGCTCTAGGGGAAGGATGGGGGGAGGTGTAGGGAAGAGGTTAATGTTAGCTAGGAAACTTTTTCTAGACACACTGGGACGGGAAGATGGATGGGGTGTGGGAGTGGAGGAAGAGGTATTGGTTGTAGGAGGTGTACATATGCTGAGTTTGGGTGAAGGTGCATGGGCTAGAGACTGCTGTGAGGTGGATGGCTGTTGAGTGGGTGTGTGTCTGCGTTTGTGTACTTTGGGAGGAGGGCTCACAGACTCACTGAGAGAGGACACAGGGGACGTATGAATGGTAGTGGGATTTGTGATTGCACATGAGCGGTGTGTTGTGATGGACGTGTTTGTGATGGAGGCAGTGGCTGAAGATGTAGTGCATGCAGGTGTGAGTGGAGACAAGACTAGGAGGGAGGTTGAGGACATGGAGGAGGGGGACATAGAGGAGGAAGTGGATGTTGGTATGTGTGCATGGGTATGGTGCTTGTGTGAGTGCCTGTGTGATGTGTGGTGCTTATATTTTCCAGAGCCACATTTGTCTGTTGATGTGTGTGCATGCTGGTCTGAAGGTGTGCTTGGGATAGGCTGACGTAGAGCAGATTGGGTCGGGGTAGTGGAAGTTGGAGTGGGGAGGTTGGACACAGGCACAATGGCTGCCATCAGTGCTGAGGCCAGAGCCTTAAATGCTGTATGTTGGGCCGCCATGCCAGAATGAATTTCCTCCAGGTATGCATTTGTTTGCTGCAAATGCCTCTCGACCCCCTGGATGGCATTCAGAATGGCTGACTGCATAACAGTCAGGAATCTCAGGAGGTCAATAGCCTCCTCACTAAGGGCATCAGGGCTGACTGGGGCAGGGCCTGAGGTGCCTGGGGCGAAGGAAATGCCACCCTCCAGGGAGAGGGGGCACGGGAAACACGCTGATGAGCTGCTGGGAGGGCTGTGCTGGTACGGGGATGGGGGCTGTACCTGCTGTCGGTGTGGGCACAGAGGTGTCCACCACCGCCAGAGAGCTTCCACCAGAGGAGGAGTCGCTGTCGCTGGTTTCCCCTCCTGTTCCCGTCATGGAGCTCGCCCTCCGCCCCACTGGTGCCTTCACCCTCCATGGATTCACCCTCCTGGGCCATGTGGGATGCAGCTCCCTCTGTCACTGATGCCTCTGCTCCTCTGCCAGATGATGCTAATGCACACAAGGACAGGGTGACAAAACAAGAAGGGGGGAAAGACAGAGGACAATGCCAGCAACACCACTACCGTTAGCGGGCACAACACACACACAGAGCTGCCCTGTGCACTAGGCCTTGCCCAACCAGTCACTATGGTAGTCACCACCCCATGGCGTACACTGCCTAACCCCAACATATGCACACCTGACACCCACAGGACCCTGCACACTAGTAGCTGTCCAATTGTACCATTGGGTTAGGGGTGCTTCTGAGCCTGCAAACAAGGGACATAACCTGCCATGACCGCCCTGGCCTAGGGGCACCCACATCCCACCCCCCCCACCCAGATTCCTCCTAAACTGCACAGAGTCAGCTTTATGACACTGTACTCACCCCCTTGTGGCTGCTGTGATGCCCTCAAATGCCCATCCAATCCCGGATCGGCGCCCGCCAGGATGCAGAACATCAGGGGGGTCATGGTGCGACGGGCACCCCTTCCATGTTGGAAGGCCAGTTCCAGCTGGGCCTCTGCCATCTTCTTGTTCCAGCGGCGCAGGTCCTCCCATCTCTTGCGACAGTGGGTGCTCCGTCTGTGATAGACCCCCAGGGTCCGCACTTCCTTGGCGATGTCACACCAAATACCCTTCTTCTGGTGGGCGCTGACCTAGAGGGAAAGTACAGGAGAAAAGGAAATTACTCACCCGTCCGGACCTTCATACTCATTGCCCACCATTTCCCACCCATGCCCTGATGCACATACACAGACCATCCTAACATGCAGCCCTCAGCCCCCCCAACATGTGGCTTCCATCCACACCACTCCAAAACAGGCGTTGCCCACGCATCATGCTCACAGTGTACTCACCTGTTTGTCTGGAGGACCGTAGAGTAACGTGTACTGGGGGAGGACCCCATCCACAAGTTTCTCCAACTCCTCCACAGTGAAGGCAGGGGCCCTTTCCCCAGACACTGTAGCCATTGTCGCTTCCAGACTCAGGTCACAGAAGCACTAGCAGAGTAGGTCGTCTCCTGGTATCAAGTGAGTGAACAGATAGAAAATGGCGGTTACGTCCGCAGCGGTGCGTACCGTCACCGCCGGCGTACATGGCCATTAGCTCCTGGAACCCATAAGGCCCAATGATAACCAATGCTGAGTTGCGTGGTGGTCTTCGACCACCTACTGCCACACTGCAAAAGCTACAAAATGCCAGCGCAGTTAACTCATTTTCCCTTGTCCCTCCTCACAAGTCAGGCAGCTGCCATTTCAGGGGTGCACATGGCATGGCACCTAACTGCGTCACAGCACATATTGGCACATATACGGACTAACTATTCCACACACAGATTTACTAACATTACTGCAGACACAGTTGTGGTACCTATGTGGTAAATGACTCTCTGCTCACCGTTCTCCTCCATAGGCTACAACTGCTGGGGCAGATGATGAGATGGCGGCATCCTCCGGTGTACAGACCCCTGGTGGACCTGTCGACAACAGAAGACAGACACATCATAATCACCTACAGACTTGATCGTGCCACAATCTAAGACCTGTGTGCCCAATTGGAGCCAGACCTGATGTCATCTATCCGCTAGCCCACAGGTATCCCCCCTCTAGTGCAGGTCCTGTCAGTGCTTCATTTCCTGGCAAGTGGCTTGTAAGGAAATGCCTCCTTGGCATGGTTACCCCCTAACCTTTTGCCTTTGCTGATGCTAAGTTATGATTTTAAAGTGTGCTGGGTCCCTGCTAACCATGCCCCAGCACCAGTGTTCTTTCCCTAGACTGTACCTTTGTCTCCACAATTGGTACAACCCTGGCACTCAGGTAAGTCCCTTGTAACTGGTACCCCTGGTACCAAGGGCCCTGATGCCATGGAAGGTCTCTAAGGGCTGCAGCATGTCTTATGCCACCCTGGGACCCATCACTCAGCACATGCACACTGCCCCACAGCTTGTGTGTGCTGGTGGGGAGAAAAATGACTAAGTCGACATGGCACGCCCCTAAGAGTGCCATGCCAACCTCACACTGCCTGTGGCATAGGTAAGTCACCCCACTAGCAGGCCTTACAGCCCTAAGGCAGGGTGCATTATACCACAGGTGAGGGCATATGTGCAGGAGCACTATGCCCCTACAGTGTCTAAGCAAATCCTTAGACATTGTAAGTGCAGGGTAGCCATAAGAGTATATGGTCTGGGAGTTTGTCAAACACAAACTCCACAGTTCCATAATGGCTACACTGAAAACTGGGAAGTTTGGTATCAAACTTCTCAGCACCATAAATGCACACTGATGCGACTGTGATATTTATTGTAACATACACCCAGAGGGCGTCTTAGAGATGCCCCCTGAATGCCAACCCGACTTCTAGTGTAGACTGACCAGTTTCTGCCAGCCTGCCACACACCAGACATGTTGCTGGCCACATAGGGAGAGTGCCTTTGTCATTCTGTGGCCAGGAACAAAGCCTGTACTGGATGGAGGTGCTTCTTACCTCCCCCTGCAGGAACTGAAACACCTGGCGGTGAGCCTCAAAGGCTCACCCCTTTTGTTACAGTGCCCCAGGGCATCCTAGCTAGTGGAGATGCCCGCCCCTCCGGCCACTGCCCCCACTTTTGGCGGCAAGGCTGGAGGAGATAATGAGAAAAACAAGGAGGAGTCATCCACCAGTCAGGACAGCCCCTAAGGTGTCCTGAGCTGAGGTGACCCCTGCCTTTAGAAATCCTCCATCTTGATTTTGGAGGATTCCCCCAATAGGAATAGGGATGTGGCCCCCTCCCCTCAGTGTAGCCACCCTCAAGGAAAGTAACCATTGGCTACTGCCCTCCCAGACCTAAACACACCCCTAAATTTAGTATTTAGGAGCACCTCAGAACCCAGGAAATCAGATTCCTGCAACCTGAAGAAACAAGAAGGAATGCTGACCTACAAGCCTGCAGAGAAGGAGGAAGACGACAACTGCTTTGGCTCCAGCCCTCCCGGCCTGTCTCCAACTTCGAAAACCTGCTCTAGCGACTCATCCGACAGAGACCAGCGAACTCTGAAGCCTCAGAGGACTGCCCTGGACTAAAGGACCAAGAAACTCCTGTGAACAGTGGCCCTGTTCAAAACCAGCTACTTCTTTGCAACAAAGAAGCAACTTTCAAAGACTGCACGTTTCCCGCTGGAAGCGTGAGACTTCACACTCTGCACCCAACGCCCCCGGCTCGAGATCCAGAGAACAAACACCTCAGGGAGGACTCCCCGGCGACTGCGAGCCCGTGAGTAACCAGAGATGACCTTCCTGAGCCCCCACAGTGACGCCTGCAGAGAGAATCCAGAGGCTCCCCCTGATCGCGACTGCCTGTAACAAGGGACCCGACGCCTGGAACCAACACTTCACCCGCAGCCACCAGGACCTGAAGGAACCGAACTTTGACACAGGAGAGACCCCCAGGTGACCCTCTGCCTAGCCCAGGTATTTGCTGTCCCAAGAAGCCCCCCTATGCCTGCCTGCACCGCTAGAGTGACCCCCGGGTCCCTCCATTGTTTCCTACCTAAAACCCGCTGCCTGCTTTACACACTGCAACCGGCCGCCCCTGTGCCGCTGAGGGTGTGTTTTGTGTGCCTACTTGTGTCCCTCCCAGTGCTCTACAAAAGCCCCCTGGTCTGCCCCCCGGTGGACGCAGGTACTTACCTGCTGGCAGACTGGAAACGGAGCACCCCTGTTCTCCATAGGCACCTATGTGTTTTGGGCACCTCTTTGACCTCTGCACCCGACCGGCCCTGAGCTGCTGGTGTGGTAACTTTGGGGTTGCCTTGAACCCCCAACGGTGGGCTGCCTATGCCCAGGATTGAGATTTGTAAGTGTTTTACTTACCTCCTAATCTAACCTTTACTTACCTCCCCCTATGGGACCCCTTCCGCTTTGTGAATTTCCCCAAAACTATTTTTTCAGAGCAGGCAGTGGTCCAACGGACCACTGCCTACTCTGGAAAAATGAAACCAAATGCTTTCATTTTTTCTTTTGTATTGCAACTCGTTTTCCTTTAAGGAAAACGGGCTGCAATTAAAAAAAAAAAAAAACTGCTTTATTAAAAAAGCAGTCACAGACATGGAGATCTGTTCTCTCCAGCAGGCCACCATCCCTGTGAGTGCAGGTAATCGCAAGGGGGTCGCAAATTGCGACCCACCTCATTAACCCCTTCGCTGCCAGGCCTTTTCCCCCTCAGGTGCCAAGCCTTTTTTTGGCTATTTGGGGCAGTTTGCGCTTAGGCCCTCATAACTTTTTGTCCACATAAGCTACCCACGCCAAATTTGCGTCCTTATTTTCCAACATCCTAGGGATTCTAGAGGTACCCAGACTTTGTGTGTTCCCCTGAAGGAGACCAAGAAATTAGCCAAAATACAGTGAAAATTTCGTGTTTTTTTTAAAAAAATGGGAAAAAAGGGCTGCAGAAGAAGGCTTGTGTTTTTCCCCCTGAAAATGGCATCAACAAAGGTTTTGTGGTGTTAAAATCACTATCTTCCCAGCTTTCAGGAACAGGTAGACTTGAATCAGAAAACTCAATTTTTCAACACAATTTTGGCATTTTACTGGGACATACCCCATTTTCACTATTTTTTGCGCTTTCTGCCTCCTTCCAGTTAGTGACAGAAATGGTTGTGCCACCAATGCTGGATTCCAGAAAGCTAAATATTTCTGAAAAGTAGACAAAATTCTGAATTAAGCAAGGGGTCATTTGTGTAGATCCTGCAAAGGTTTCCTACAGAAAACAACAGCTGAAATAAAAACATATTGAAATTAAGGTGAAAAAAACAGTCATTTTTCTCCACGTTTTACTCTGTAACTTTTTCCTGCGATGTCAGATTTTTGAAAGCAATATATTGTTACGTTAGCTGGACTCTTCTGGTTGTGGGATAATATAGGGTTTGTAGGTTCATCAAGAACCTTAGGTACCAAGAGCCAATAAATGAACTGCACCTTGCAATGGGTTTTCATTCTATACCGGTATACAGCAATTCATTTGCATTTCCAAAAAGGCCACAAGATAAGGTGTTGAGAAGCAGTGGTTATTTGCACATCTCTGAATTCTGGGGTCCCCATACTAGCATGTGAATTACAGGGCATTTCTCAAATAGACGTCTTTTTTACACAATGTCTTACATTTGAAAGGAAAAAATGTAGAGAAAGACGAGGGACAATAACACTTGTTTTGTCATTCTGTGTTCCCCCAAGTCTCCCGATAAAAATGGTACCTCACTTGTGTGGGTAGGCCTAGCGCCCGCGACAGGATATGCCCCAAAACACAACGTGGACACATCACATTTTCAGAAAGAAAACAGAGCTGTTTTTTACAAAGTGCCTAGCTGTGTGTTTTGGCCTCTAGCTCAGCCGGCACCTGAGGAAACCTAGCAAACCTGCACATTTTTTAAAACTAGACACCTAGGGGAATCCAAGATGGGGTGACTTGTGGGGCTCGGACCAGGTTCTGTTACCCAGAATCCTTTCCAAACCTCAAAAGTTGCCCAAAAAAACACTTTTTCCTGTCATTTTGGTGACAGAAAGTTCTGGAATCTGAGAGGAGCCACAAATTTCCTTCCATCCAGCGTTCCCCCAAGTATCCCGATAAAAATGGTCCCTCACTTGTGGGGGTAGGCCGAGCGCCCACGACAGGATATGCCCCAAAACACGACGTGGACACATCACATTTTCCGAAAGAAAACAGAGCTGTTTTTTACAAAGTGCCTAGCTGTGGATTTTGGCCTCTAGCTCAGCCGGCACCTAGGGAAACCTAGCAAACCTGTGCATTTATGAAAACTAGACACCTAGGGGAATCCAAGATGGGGTGACTTGTGGGGCTCTGACCAGGTTCTGCTACCCAGAATCCTTTGCAAACCTCAAAATATGGACAAAAAAACACTTTTTCCTCACATTTCGGTGACAGAAAGTTCTGGAATCTGAGAGGAGCCACACATTTCCTTCCACCCAGCGTTTCCCCAAGTCTCCCAATAAAAATGGTACCTCAATTGTGTAGGTAGGCCTGGCGCCCGCGACAGGATATGCCCCAAAACACGACGTGGACACATCACATTTTCAGAACGAAAACAGAGCTGTTTTTTACAAAGTGCCTAGCTGTGGATTTTGACCTCTAGCTCAGCCGGCACCTGAGGAAACCTAGCAAACCTGCACATTTTTTATAACTAGACACCAAGGGGAATCCAAGATGGGGTGACTTGTGGGGCTCGGACCAGGTTCTGTTACCCAGAATCCTTTCCATACCTCAAAATTTGGCCAAAAAAAACACTTTTTCCTCACATTTCGGTGACAGAAAGTTCTGGAATCTGAGAGGAGCCACAAATTTCCTCCCACCCAGCGTTCCCCCAAGTCTCCCGATAAAAATGGTACCTCACTTGTGTGGGTAGGCCTAGCGCCCGCGACAGGATATGCCCCAAAACACGACGTGGACACATCACATTTTCAGAAAGAAAACAGAGCTGTTTTTTACAAAAGTGCCTAGCTGTGGATTTTGGCCACTAGCTCAGACGGCACCTGGGGAAACCTAGCAAATCTGCGCATTTTTTAAAACTAGACACCTAGGGGAATCCAAGATGGGGTGACTTGTGGGGCTCTGACCAGGTTCTGTTACCCAGAATCCTTTCCAAACCTCAAAATGTGGCTAAAAAAACACTTTTTCCTGTCATTTCGGTGATAGAAAGTTCTGGAATCTGAGAGGAGCCACAAATTTCCTTCCACCCAGCGTTCCCCCAAGTCTCCTGATAAAAATGTTATCTCCCTTGTGTGGGTAGGCCTAGCGCTCGCGACAGGATATGCCCCAAAACACGACATGGACACATCACATTTTCAGAAAGAAAAAAGAGCTGTTTTTTTACAAAGTGCCTAGCTGTGGATTTTGGCCTCTAGCTCAGCCGGCACCTGGGGAAACCTAGCAAACCTGCGCATTTTTTAAAACTAGACAACTAGGGAAATCCAAGATGGGGTGAATTGTGGGGCTCTGACCAGGTTCTGCTACCCAGAATCCTTTACAAACCTCAAAATTTGACCAAAAAAACACTTTTTCCTCACATTTCGGTGACAGAAAGTTGTGGAATCTGAGAGGAGCCACAAATTTCCTTCCACCCAGCGTTTCCCCAAGTCTCCTGATAAAAAAAAATGGTACCTCACTTGTGTGAGTAGGCCTGGTGCCCGCGACAGGATATGCCCAAAACACGACGTGGACACATCACATTTTCAGAACGAAAACAGAACTGTTTTTTACAAAGTGCCTAGCTGTGGATTTTGGCCACTAGCTCAGCCGGCACCTGGGGAAACCTAGCAAATCTGCGCATTTATTAAAACTAGACACCTAGGGGAATCCAAGATGGGGTGACTTGTGGGGCTCTGACCAGGTTCTGTTACCCAGAATCCTTTGCAAACCTCACAATTTGGCTAAAAAAACACTTTTTCCTGTCATTTCGGTGATAGAAAGTTCTGGAATCTGAGAGGAGCCACAAATTTCCTTCCACCCAGCGTTCCCCCAAGTCTCCTGATAAAAATGGTACCTCCCTTGTGTGGGTAGGCCTAGCGTCCGCGACATGATATGCCCCAAAACACGACGTGGACACATCACATTTTCAGAAAGAAAAAAGAGCTGTTTTTTTACAAAGTGCCTAGCTGTGGATTTTGGCCTCTAGCTCAGCCGGCACCTGGGGAAACCTAGCAAACCTGCGCATTTTTTAAAACTAGACAACTAGGGAAATCCAAGATGGGGTGAATTATGGGGCTCTGACCAGGTTCTGCTACCCAGAATCCTTTGCAAACCTCAAAATTTGGCTAAAAAAACACGTTTTCCTCACATTTCAGTGACAGAAAGTTCTGGAAACTGAGGGGAGCCACAAATTTCCTTCCACCTAGCGTTCCCCCAAGTCTCCCGATAAATATGGTACCTCACTTGTGTGGGTAGGCCTAGCGTCCGCGACATGATATGCCCCAAAATACGACATGGACACATCACATTTTCAGAAAGAAAACCGAGCTGTTTATTACAAAGTGCCTAGCTGTGGATTTTGGCCTGTAGCTCAGCCGGCACCTAGGGAAACCTACCAAACCTGCGCATTTTTGAAAACTAGAGACCTAGGGGAATCCAAGATGGGGTGATTTGTGGGGCTCGGACCAGGTTCTGTTACCCAGAATCCTTTGCAAACCTCAAAATGTGGCTAAAAAAACACTTTTTCTTCACATTTCGGTGACAGAAAGTTCTGGAATCTGAGAGGAGCCACAAATTTCCTTCCACCCAGCGTTCCCCCAAGTCTCCCGATAAAAATTATACCTCACTTGTGTGGGTAGGCTTCGTGCCCGCGACAGGAAATGCCCCAAAACACAACATGGACACATCACATTTTCCCAAAGAAAACAGAGCTGTTTTTTTAAAGTGTCTAGCTGTGGATTTTGGCCTCTAGCTTAGCCGGCACCTAGGGAAACCTACCAAACCTGCGCATTTTTGAAACCTAGAGACCTAGGGGAATCCAAGATGGGGTGACATGTGGGGCTCTCACCAGGTTCTGTTAGCCAGAATCCTTTCCAAACCTCAAAATTCGGTGACAGAAAGTTCTGGAATCTGAGAGGAGCCACAAATTTCCTTCCACCCAGCGTTTCCCCAAGTCTCCCGATAAAAAAAAATGGTACCTCACTTGTGTGAGTAGGCCTGGCGCCCGCGACAGGATATGCCCAAAACACGACGTGGACATATCACATTTTCAGAACGAAAACAGAACTGTTTTTTACAAAGTGCCTGGCTGTGGATTTTGACCTCTAGCTCAGTTGGCACCTGAGGAAACCTAGCAAACCTGCACATTTTTGAAAACTCGACACCTAGGGGAATCTAAGATGGGGTGACTTGTGGGGCTTGGACCAGGTGCTGTTACCCAGAATCCTTTCCAAACCTCAAAATTTGGCAAAAAAACCCACTTTTTCCTCACATTTCGGTGACAGAAAGTTCTGGAATCTGAGGAGCCACAAATTTCCTTCCACCCAGCGTTTCCCCAAGTCTCCCGATACAAATGGTACCTCACTTGTGTGGGTAGGCCTAGCACCCGCGACAGGATATGCCCCAAAAGACGACGTGGACACATCACATTTTCAGAAAGAAAACAGAGCTGCTTTTTACAAAGTGCCTAGCTGTGGATTTTGGCCTCTAGCTCAGCTGGCACCTAGGGAAACCTGTCAAACCTCCGCATTTTTTAAAACTAGAGACCTAGGGGAATCCAAGATGGGGTGACTTGTGGGGCTCTCACCAGGTTCTGTTACCCAGAATCCTTTGCAAACCTCAAAATTTGGACACATCACATTTTCAGAAAGAAAACCGAGCTGTTTATTACAAAGTGCCTAGCTGTGGATTTTGGCCTCTAGCTCAGCCGGCACCTAGGGAAACCTACCAAACCTGCGCATTTTTGAAAACTAGAGACCTAGGGGAATCCAAGATGGGGTGATTTGTGGGGCTCGGACCAGGTTCTGTTACCCAGAATCCTTTGCAAACCTCAAAATGTGGCTAAAAAACCACTTTTTCTTCACATTTCGGTGACAGAAAGTTCTGGAAACTGAGGGGAGCCACAAATTTCCTTCCACCCAGCGTTCCCCCAAGTCTCCCGATAAAAATGGTACTTCACTTGTGTGGGTGGACCAGGTGCCTGCAACAGAAAAAGGCCATAAACTTGTAGAGATTGAGGGGATAGCACAGCGAGTTAATAAGCACATATTCTTCTTTTATACATCTTTAGCCTGACTCTGCTTTGGGGACCCACACAAGTGAGGTGTCATTTTACTTGGGAGACTGAGGGGAACGCTGGGGAGTAGGAATTTTGTGCTGGAGCGGTGATCGTACAAAGAAAAGTCAGGAAAATATGCTTTTTTAAGCAAATTTTGAGGTTTGCAGAGGAGTCTGGGTAAGAAATGTTGGGGGATCCACAAAAGCCACACCTCCATGGACTCCTTGGGGTGTCTAGTTTAAAAAAATGTCTGTGTTTGGTAGGTTTTCCTAGATGAAGGCCGCACCCAGGACCAAACACATAGGTGCCCCCTCCCCCCCAAACACAGGTAGTTTTGTAATATAGCATTTTGATGTGTCCACATAAGTCTGTGATGTGCCAAACACTAAAACTGTGAAAAGGAACACACTTAGGTTATGTGAAAAAGACCCCTCACCCACCAATCAAGTTGGTGGCATGCTTCATCATCGGGGTCCCACCTGAGACACCTAGCGTGTTACAAGTATGCTGCGACGCCTGATTACAGCGGAGCAGGTTTTGTCATTTTTAACCACACATACTGGTTGGATTTGGCACGAGGGTGAGTGATGGTTCAGCAGATAAAAAATGTATTAACAAGAAATTTCACAAAAGTGAAATGCACTGTTAATAACTGAAAGGTAAAAAAACTGAACCAATGACTCACAGCTCGTGAGATGTAAAGCCACGGCAAGGCACCAACCGCTTTACAGTCCATTCACACACCTTTCATACATGACATGCACAAGACCATTCACGCCGCCAGCCACGGGCCCAGCACATTACAACACTCGCATCGACAGACAGCGCCACTCAAGGGCCCATCACGTTCATACGCCCACATGCCTGATACAGCAATCACACCAATGATGTGTGTGGACTGGCGTTTGGCTGGCACCGCCAGCCAAGCGCCACCCCACGCACACTGCCAGCCAAGCGCCAGCCCAAACACACCGGCAGCCAAGCGCCACCCCACGCACACCGCCACTAAGCGCTACCCCTCGAACACCGCCAGCCAAGCGCCACCCCACGCACACCGCCAGCCAAGCGCCACCCCACACACACCGCCAGCCAAGCGCCACCCCACGCACACCGCCAACCAAGCACCACCCCACGCACACCGCCAGCCAAGTGCCACCCCACACATACCATCCCTTTTTTTGTTTTTAAACAACAAAGAAACCACTAATCATAAATAAGTACAAAACTACAAACACAAAAGCTCTAACTGAATACATGACTAATGCCAACTGATCATATAACAATATAAAACAGCAGTTTACGCTCACGGAATTTCCCAATAATTCTTCTGTGTGTGGTAGCTCCTGAAACAGCCACCCACACACAGCCCAGGCTTTGAAGGACAATCAGGGCAGTACATCCTAGTCTCCTTCCTGATACCTCTTTGAGCACATCTCTTAGCAGGAAAGTTTTTTGGCCGTGGGAGGAATGTGCTCAGCAAAGTGACGATCTTTCAATCTAGCCACATCCTCCACCACTGCTTCTCTAGGAATTCTTGCCTGTTCCAGCACAACAAGGCTATCTATGATAGACTCCTGAAATTTCACAAATGTCATCCTTGACTCTGGAGAACTATCCTTGAACACAACAAAAGCATTAAAAGTTTTCTTATACCAAACATAAGACTTACGAGCAGCAGTGTAAGGTTCCAACCTCTGATCTACTCTATCAACACTACCCATGTGCTTATTATAGTCTAAGATGCACACAGGTTTGCGCACTTCGGCAACCTGACCCCAAACAGCCACAGTTGAAGTACTTTCATCATGGATGGTACTTAGCATGTATACATCCCTCTTGTCTACAAATTTCAGAGCTAGCAGCTCATCATTCCGCAAGGCACTGTCCTGTCCCTTCTCAAGTTATTTACAGACAAGCTCTCTTGGATAGCCTTTCCGATTAGAGCGGATTGTGCCACAAGCAACAGTGTCCACTCTGAACAACTCCTTGAACATCTGAACTCCAGTGTAGAAGTTATCTACATATAAATGGTGACCTTTGTTAAACAGTCGTCTACCAAGTTCCCACACAATTTTCTCACTAACTCCAAAAGTGGGGGAACAACCAGGGGGGTCAATATTGGAATCCCTACCAGTGTAGACCCGGAAATTATAAACATATCCTGTACTACTTTCAGACAGCACATACAATTTAATTCCACACTGTGCCCTCTTGCTAGGAATGTACTGCCTAAAAACCAAACGACTCTTGAACAGGACCAAAGACTCATCTACAGATATTTCTTGCATGGAACATAGATCTCTGAAAACCGATCTACCAAATCATAAAGGACAGGTCTAATCTTAAAAAGACGGTCAGAATCAGGGTGATTTCGTGGCAAGGCTAAAGCATTATCTACAAAATGCAACATCCGAAGAAGAAGCTCATACCGGTTACGACTCATGATGGCAGGAAATATAGCAGTTACCATTAAGGGACTAGTAGACCAATATGAAGACATCGATGACTTCCTTATCAGCCCCATCAAAAAAGTTAAACCCAAGAACTTTTTCAACTCTTCCAGATTTGTGGGAATCCACCGGCTAGCTCTCGAGTGTGGCCTAAGTCTGGCAGCGTTGTCCCTCAAAAACTGCTCTGCATACAAATTAGTCTGCTCAACAATCTCTTCCAAAAATATATTGTCCATAAAAAACTCAAAAAAGTTGACGGGCAAAACGTTTTCCGTATTAACTCGACACCCTGGAAAACCAGTAAACGCAGGCAACTGTGGCTGCTCCATGTTTGGTGCAACCCACATGTCAGGTCTTCCAATGGGAAGCCTTTCAGCCGCTGGCTCCTGTACCATCGGCACATCAGTGTCCTCGTCTAAAACAGGCCCTTCATCAGCATTGAGAGTGGCTTCATCATCAGATGATTCCTCTCTGACAGAAAATTCACTTCCAGAATCTTGCACTTCCTCCTCTGCCTCAGATGCAGAGTCAGTCTCATATTCATGGTCAGAAGATGACTCAAAAAGCACACTAACAACCTGCTCGGCGGTCATCCTACGGCTAGCCATGATCCTTCCTACAAAAATTAACTGGACAAATACACCACCAACAACCAGCACTGTGTAAATAAGTAACAAAGTGTAGCTTTATCACTAAGAGTTATAAACTCAAAAACTATACTGCTCACTTGCCTGAAAAAGCTTTACTCACCAGCAACTACTCTGCACAGCCACAGCAATCACCAATGATATCCCACTAAAAAGAGAAAAAAAAAGCAAATTAGACATAAGACAACACAATAATCATTGTGCATAAATCTAAGGACAATTTCACACACAATCCTGCATTCAGTTAACCACCTACAAACATGTCATTCATGCATGGCAACAATACTCACTTGGAGTAAATTTATTTACTTACCTAAAACATGCAACTATGCAAACTGCAGGACAACTACTGCCAAAACTGCAACAAGCCACAGCAAAGTCAGCAAAAGCTTTGAACTAGAACTAAAAGGAGAAAAACTGTTATTATCATAAAAGCAAATACTTCGCCAGTTAACAAACACCCCGCTACCAACCATTTCTAAATTTTCTCTAGTGTCTAGTGTTCTCTGCTTGGGGGAAGATGGGCATAAAAAGAAAAATAGGCCAATCTGCCCCCAAGGGGGGCAGAAATGCCATAGAATATATTGCCCCTTTTGGGGGTGACCCTTGCCCAAGGGGCCAACCCCACCACACAAAGCACACACATGATCCCTGGCGCTAAGTAGATTCTGGATAGGACTTTAAAAAAAAAAAAAAAAAGGCCGATCTGCCCCCGGGGGGGGGGGGGGGGTGGGGTGCAGAACTGCTCAATAGTGCTTTTTGGCCCTTGCCCAAGGGGGCACCCCCCAACACACAAAAAACAAAAGAAAGAAAAAAGAAATCCCTGTCATCTTCATGGTTTCTGCCCCCCCCGGGGGACAGAAGGGCCTACAAAAAATAGGCCAATCTGACCCCCCTTTGGGGGGCGACCCTCCACACAAAGCACACACACACACATACATTATCCCTACTGCTATGGGGATTCTTCCCCCCTTGGGGGCAGAAAGGCCTAAAAAAAATGGCCTATCTGCCCCCAAGGGGTGCAGAACTGCCCAATAATGCATTTGTGCCCATGGGGGCGACCCTTGCCCAAGGGGCCAACGCCCAACACAAAAAAAAAAAGACCACAATAAAATCCTTGGGCGCAGATCGGCCTAAAAATAAGACCAATCTGCCCCCAAGGGGGGAAGAAATGGCGATGAATACATTGGCCCCCCAAGGGGAGTGACCCTTGCCCAAGGGACCACCTCCCCACACAAAGCACACATACACACATATAGTATCCCTGGCGCTATTGGGATTCTGCTCCCAAGTAGCCTAAAACAAATAGGCCTATCTGCCCCCAAGGGGGGCAGAACTGCCCAATAATACATATGGGCCCCTGGGGGCGACCCTTGCCTAAGGGGCCGCCCCCCAACACAAAAAAAACAACAACAATAAAATCCCTGGTGTCTAGTGGCTTATAAGGCCAATCTAAGGCAGAAATGACGAAAAATGCATTGGCCCCCTAAGGGGAGCGACCCTTGCCCTAGGGGTCGCTCCTCCACACTAAAAACAAACACACTCACACACATACACAAATCCCTGGTGTCCAGTGGGCATTCCTGCTGCCCGATCGCATTGCGATCGGGCAGCAGGAATGCTCAAAGAGGCATCAAGGGAAAGGAAAACCCTTTCCTTTCCCTTGATGCCTTTTTCAAAGGCATCCTCCCCCCGCCCGGAGGTGAAAACTCTCCTTCTTCTTAGACGCGCTGGAAGCAAATGGCTTCCAGCGCGTCTTTCACCCTTTCATGATGTCAGCACGCGATCGCGCGCTGACGTCATGGGTGGGTGGTGGGGGCGGGGGTGGAAGGGGAAGGGATTCCCCTCTCAGCCCTGGCCTGGGGGGGTGAGGGGGCGGCCCTCGGGGGGAGCGCTAGCGCTTCCCCCTAGGGCCGGTCCCAGGACTTAATGGTTACGTCCATGGCGCCACACGGGCGCAGCCATGGATGTAATTATTACGTCCTTGACGACGAATGGGTTAATATTAATTAGGTGGGTCTTTGCAACCCCCTTGCGATTCGCAGATGGTGTCATGGACACCATTCTGCATATAATTTTGAGAGTCGCAAATTGCGAGTCGCTCCGACTCGCAATTTCCGAGTCGCAAAATCATCTCTACCTACATCTGGCCCCAAGTCCTTGATTTGGACCCCTCTGTCTTGAAGTGATTGCAGAGTATGTGCCTCAGCTTTTGCCCAGCGTATCAGGTCTCTCTTCCACTGATGTATATTCGGTGCGCTAGGTGCCTTCCATTACATTGCTATTAGGCGCTTGTATAGCACCAGCGCTAAGTCAATGCATCTGTGCACCTGTTTCCGTCCTTTGGAACCCTAATAGGCATGACTCAGGTGTAGGGAAAAAGGGTGTCTCTAACCATTCAGCTATCATTGATGTTATGTCTCTCCATGCATTCATAACTGGGGGACATTCCCAGGTTGTAGGAAGTTGGCTCTGTATATACTATTTCAAAGTAAGAAATAATGTGTACAGAGTCCAAGGATTCCCCTTAGAGGTAAGATAGTGGCAAAAAGAGATAATTCTAATTCTCTATTTTGTGGTAGTGTGGTCGAGTAGTAGGCTTATCAGAGGGTAGTGTCAAGCATTTTTTGTACAAACACAAGCAATAAATGAGGAACACACACTCAAAGACAATTCCAGGCCAATGGGTTTTTATATAGAAAAATATATTTTCTTAGTTTATTTTAAGAAACACAGGTTCAAGATTTACAACCAATACTTTAAATGAAAGGTATTTCACCCAGGTATCTTAGGAACGTTGAATCATCACAATAGCATATGCAGTTTTGGCAAAAATGGCAATAAGCTATTTTAAAAATGGACACAGTGCAAAAATCAACAGTTCCTGGGGAAGGTAAGTATTTGTTAGGTCCACAGGGAAGTAAGACACTTACAGGGTTCAAAGTTGGGTCCAAGGTAGCCCACTGTTGGGAGTTCAAGGCAACCCCAAAGTTACCACACCAGCAGCTCAGGGCAGGTGAGGTGCAGAGGTCAAAGTGGTGCCCAAAACACAGAGGCTTCAATGGAAATAGGGGTGCCCCGGTTCCAGTCTGCCAGCAGGTAAGTACCCGTGACTTCGGAGGGCAGACCAGGGGGGTTTTGTAGGGCCCCGGGGGGGACACAAGCAGGCAAAGAAAGTACACCCTCAGCGTCACAGGGGCGGCCGGGTGCAGAGTGCAAACAGGCGTCGGGTTTTCAATAGGTTTCAATGGGGAGACCCGGTGGTCTCTTCAGCAATGCAGGCAGGCACAGGGGGTCTCCTCAGGGTAGCCACCACCTGGGCTAGGAAGAGGGTCGCCTGGGGGTCGCTCCTGTACTGGAGTTCGGTTCCTTCAGGTCCTGGGGGCTGCGGGTGTAGTGTGTTTTCCAGGCTTCGGTGTCCTTCAAGCAGGCAGTCGCGGTCAGGAGGAGCCTCTGGATTTTCTCTGCAGGCGTCGCTGTTGGGGCTCAGGGGGGTCAACTCTGGCTACTCACGGGCTCGCAGTCGCCGGGGAGTCCTCCCTATAGAGTTAGTTTTCTGCAGGTCCAGCCGGGGGCATCGGGTGCAGAGTGGAAAGTCTCACGCTTCCGGCGGGAAACGTGTGGTCTTTAAAAGTTGCTTCTTTGTTACAAAGTTGCAGGTTTGTTGAACAGGGCCGCTGTTCTCGGGAGCTTCTTGGTCCTTTTAGATGCAGGGTAGTCCTCTGAGGCTTCAGAGTTTGCTGGACCCTGGGGGACGCGTCACTGTTCCAGTTTTTTTTTAAGTGGGGAGACAGGCCGGTAGGGCTGGGGCCAAAGCAGTTGGTGTCTCCGTCTTCTCTGCAGGGCTTCAGGTCAGCAGTCCTTCTTCGTCTTCAGGTTGCAGGAATCTAGTTTCCTAGGTTCTGGGGAGCCCCTAAATACTGAATTTAGAGGTGTGTTTAGGTCTGGGAGGGCAGTAGCCAATGTCTACTGTCCTTGAGGGTGGCTACACCCTCTTTGGGCCTCCTCCCGGAGGGGAGGGGGCACATCCCTATTCCCATTGGGGGAATCCTCCAAAATCTAGATGGAGGATTTCTAAAGGCAGGGGTCACCTCAGCTTAGGACACCTTAGGGGCTGTCCTGACTGGTGGATCTCCCCTGGACTTGCCGCCAAAAGTGGGGGCTGTGTCCAGGGGGCGGGCATCTCCACTAGCTGGGCTGCCCTGGGGCATTGTAACACGAAGCCTGAGCCTTTGAGGCTCATTGCTAGGTGTTACAGTACCTGCAGGGGGGAGGTGTGAAGCACCTCCACCCACAGCAGGCTTTGTTTCTGTCCTCAGAGAGCACAAAGGCACTCACCACATGGGGTCAGAAACTCGTCTCTCAGCAGCAGGCTGGCACAGACTAGTCAGTCCTGCACTGAACAATTGGGTAAAGTACAGGGGGCATCTCTAAGATGCCTTCTGTGTGCATTTTGTAATAAATCCAACACTGGCATCGGTATGGGTTTATTATTCTGAGAAGTTTGATACCAAACTTCCCAGTATTCAGTGTAGCCATTATGGAGCTATGGAGTTCGTTTTTGGCAGACTCCCAGACCATATACTTAATATGGCCACAACTGTACTTACAATGGCTAAGAATAGACTTAGACACTGTAGGGGCATATTGCTCATGCATCTATGCCCTCACCTGTGGTATAGTGCACCCTGCCTTAGGGCTGTAAGGCCTGCTAGAGGGGTGACTTACCTATGCCACAGGCAGTATTTTGTGTGCATGGCATCCTGAGGGGGATGCCATGTCGACTTTGCCTTTTTCTCCCCACCAACACACACAATCTGCAATGGCAGTGTGCATGTGTTAGGTGAGGGGTCCCTTAGGGTGGCACAACATATACTGCAGCCCTTAGGGACCTTCCTTCGTCACAGGGCCCTTGGTACCACTGGTACCTTTTACAAGGGACTTATCTGTGTGCCAGGGGTGTGCCAATTGTGGGAACAATGGTACATTTTAGGTGAAAGAACACTGGTGCTGGGGCCTGGTTAGCAGGGTCCCAGCACACTTCTCAGTCAAGTCAGCATCAGTATCAGGCAAAAAGTGGGGGGTAACTGCAACAGGGAGCCATTTCCTTACACAGGTCATATGGAAAAAGGTGACTTCGGCGACTCCGCATCGGTCGGTATGGTGATAGATATGTTTGGTGTAGGTAGTTGAACTGCGTAGATCTAAGTCGGGGTTGCGTGATACTGCGTATGTCATTGTCATAGCCTGGCCCCAAGCATGTTGTGAGAGTGGTGTAGCTAGAACCTCGTCCTATCTGTTTCTTGCTTGTTCCTGCTTATGTTCGGAGTGTGTTGTCAGAATTCCATATAACCCGGATATGTTGATCGTGGTATCTAGATTATCCATTAAATCATGTAGGATAGGGTCCGTCTTAGGTTCATCATCCCCGCAATTCCATGCGGATCGCACTAGTTGTCGCAATGCGCCATGCGCTATGAAGCATCCCTCTCCTAGATCATGGGCACTGGCAAGTGCCGCATACGAAAAGAGGTGTCCCTCCCCATATATGTCCCCTACTGTTTGTATGCCTTTTTCGGGCCATGTTGCCAGGCCAAGTTTCACTGCTACCTTTTCGATTTTTGGGCTAGGCATCAGTGGAATCCTAGGGGAGTACTGTGGATTCTTACTCCCGGCTAATACGAACCGGTGCCAGATCCAACGGGCTACGTTTAATAAAATGTTGTTCGTATGTCGTGGAGCATCCCGAGCCAACAGCCAACGTAATATGTCAGTATGGCCTAAGTCAATGTGTACCAATCAAACCAAAACCCTTTCAGGGATAGAGCGACGCATAAATTATGCAAAAAACAAAGGAGAACTCTGGGAAGTTCCCAATTTTAGGTGGAGAGCTGCTCTAGTAAGGAGCACCCTGCAACTCCAGCAACACTCTAGATTTGCTCACCTCAAATGTATGCTTATCTAGCAAAGTCTTTAAGCATAGGATTAGCACAGTGC
Organism: Pleurodeles waltl; assembly: GCF_031143425.1. NCBI lineage: Eukaryota > Metazoa > Chordata > Amphibia > Caudata > Salamandridae > Pleurodeles > Pleurodeles waltl. Next base: position 298,480,656 of record NC_090440.1, read on the forward strand.
TATCCTCGCCGAGCTAGATAGTGACAAAGTCTTTTGCCATTTGTACAGCAAAATCTTTAAGCATAGGATTGACATAGTGTCATCCTTGCCGAGCTGTAAAATGACAAAAGCCATTTACCACTCCAGGCACAGTATTACAGCTTTGGACTGGTCAAATACCATCCAAGCCAACCTGGAATGAGTAAAGCAACCCCTGACACGTGTTTCGCTCTCATTAGAGCTCTTCAGAGGAGTATAGCTTTGTCCAGACACAAGGGGGCACCCAGTATAAGTCAAACCAAAACCCTTTCAGGGATAGAGCGACGCATAAATTATGCAAAAAACAAAGGAGAACTCTGGGAAGTTCCCAATTTTAGGTGGAGAGCTGCTCTAGTAAGGAGCACCCTGCAACACCAGCGACACTCTAGATTTGCTCACCTCAAATGTCTGCTTATCTAGCAAAGTCTTTAAGCATAGGATTAGCACAGTGCTATCCTCGCCGAGCTAGATAGTGACAAAGTCTTTTGCCATTTGTACAGCAAAATCTTTAAGCATAGGATTGACATAGTGTCATCCTTGCCGAGCTGTAAAATGACAAAAGCCATTTACCACTCCAGGCACAGTATTACAGCTTTGGACTGGTCAAATACCATCCAAGCCAACCTGGAATGAGCTTCTACACACGTGGGATTATGTAGCCATTTGATCACCCATTGTAGTTGTGCGGAAGCGTAGTACAGCTTGAATCGCGGTGCCCCTAGCGCTCCCTGCTTGAGTGGTGGGTGTATATTCGATAAAGCAACTCGTCTGCTGCCATTGCCCCACACCAGGTTGATCAGTAGGCTGGTCAGGATCTTAAAAAAAGAGTTGGAGAGTACTAGTGGGAGCGCCATAAAGTAATATAATAGCCACGGTAATACTATCAACTTCGCTATGGCTACTCTGCCAATGGGTGATAGTCGGAGCGAGCACCAGAAGGGCAGGGAACCCCTGACAGACCTGATCACCCGTCCTAATTTGCCCTCCTTCAGGTCCAGGGGGTCGTGGTACACATTTATCCCTAAGTATTTAAAGGTGGTGTAGCACCATTTCAGGTCGCAGGGCGAGGGGTCGAGACGGTGGTTCTCCGGTACCGCACGCATCTGGAATAAACAGGATTTCGACCAGTTCACTCTTAATCAGGAGAGGTCTCCGAATTGATCTAACAGTCCGAGTAGGTTGGGAAGGGATTCAGTGTGATTCCATAGGAATATTAGTGCGTCGTCCGCTTATAGTGATACAATGCGGTGTGTGCGCCCGTCCGGGATGCCCCATTCCGGCGCTAAGGTTCATAGCCGAGCAGCTAGTAGTTCGATAGCAAGAGCGAACAGTAGTGGTGACAGTGGGCAGCCCTGTCTAGTTCCTCTTTTAATATTGAACCTCTCAGAGATGGTGTCACCTGTCTTAACCCTCGCTGATGGTGCTGAATATAGGACCTTGACCCATCTGATGTATGTCTTTCCAAACCCCATTCGGTTCAGTGTCTCCATCAAGAAGAACCATCCTAGAGTGTTGAATGCTTTTTCGATGTCTAACGATACAGCTACCTGCTTGTATTCTCCTTCTGGAGTGTCTCCCATCAGGCACAAGAGGCTCTGTATATTAATTAAAGTATTACGGCCAGGTATAAATTTCGACTGATCTGGGTGTACTAGGTCCGACAACAAAGGGAGCAGGCGATTTGCTAGTATTTTACCGAGCAGTTTGCAATCCAAGTTCAATAATGATAGTGGTCGATATGAACGAACATCAAGTGGGTCGCGGCCCGGTTTGGGCAACACTGCTATTATCGCCTCACGTTGGGATTCTTGTAGTTGGCCATTCTCGAGGGCCTCCCCCAGCATGTCCAAGTATGGCGCTAGGATTTGTGCCGAGAAAGTACTGTAGTACTCCGTTGGAAGGCCGTCATTACCAGGTGGCTTACAGTGGGCTAATTGCCGCAAAGCCTGTTGTATCTCTTCAAGATCAATCGGGTTCTCCAGAGCTCACGCCTGTGTGTCAGTGAGGCATGTTAGTTGTATCTCCTTGAAGAAATCTCTTAATTGTTCTGGCGGGGGGGCTTGGCCTGTATAGCGTGCTATAGTAGTCTCTAAAGGCGTCGTTTACTCTGCCTGAGTATTAATTATGACCCCTGTGTCTAGGCGGATGGCGCCTATGGGAGTGTTCCACCGTTTGTTCTTTAATAGCCATGCCAGCAAACTCCCCGGCCTATCCCCCTCTGCATGTATGTGAGCCAGATAGTGACGGTAGTCATATTGCCTGAGGTGATGGTCTGCCTCATTCCACTGCGTTCGCAATCGCCGAGCTCCGCTCCTGTTATTGTACCTTCCGCGAGTTTGCACTCCGCCATGCGTACGCAACATTCATATTTTTGGAGATCTTGTGTCAGTGTTTGTTGCACACCCCCTGCCACTGATATGCATGTGTCTCTTATTACCACCTTGAGTGCATCCCATTCTGTTGCACGAGAATTTGTTGTCCCACTATTGAGTGTGAAATAGGATGTGATATGAGTGGCTAGTTGTTTTCTGAATGGAGGGTCTAGCAGTAAACTTGGTTGGAGGTGGCAGGTTGGGATGCGTGCACTTGATCTTCCCCATCGAATATGTGCTATCAGTGGGAAATGATCCGATATTACCCTTGCTGTGTATGCAGTGCCTGTGAACCTATGTAGCAAACCATGGGAGCTAAGTATTAAGTCTATGCGGGTGTAAAGGTAGTGTACCGGGGAACAATAGGATTACTCCCTGTCTAGTGGGTGTAAGTTTCTCCACACGTCTGTCAGTCGACGTTCTGTCATCCAGGATTGTAGGATTTGAGAGTTTTTCCTGACGGGAGCAGCTATTAAGGGGGGGTGCGATCTGTCCATATCCACATGTGGCACACAATTCAGGTCCCCCCCATATACTAGGCAGAGTTGGGTCATTTGTCAGGCATGGGATAGTGTTTAACAGGAAATCTCCCTGTTTAACATTTGGGACATACAACCCTATTATCGCCAGCGGTTCCCCGTCAAGCGAGCCCTCTAACTGAACAAACCTTCCTGCCTCATCTATTGTGCTGCGTGTCACTGTGTAAGGGACCCCTGGGGCTATCCAGATCAGGACTCCCCTGGCATAAGTTAATGTCCTGGTACCGTGCACTAGTACTGGCCATCTCTTTTTTATTGTTTTAAGATCCGCTGGAGTAAGATGCGTTTCTTGCAATATGGCTATGTGTATGTGATGGTGTTTCAAATATGTGTGTATCCTACCTCATTTAGCCATACCCGCCATGCCTTTCACATTCCAAGTTAGTATGTTATATGTGGTACTCGTGTGTAACATGGTCTGATGTATCACCTCTTGTGCGCTAGTTTATCACAGGGGCAGGGAGTCCATCCCCACCCCCCGCCCAGAGCCGCCCCTGCGCAAACCCACACGCACCTCCCCATCTCCCTCCGAATGGCTGTAAGAAATAATAGAAGAAAGAAAATAGCAAAATACACTCTTTCAGTGGAAGGGGAAAGGAAATAGAACATCTATAATAAAAAAAAGAACTTACTGGGCAGAGCCCCAATTTTAACAATTTGGCACAACTGGTGCCTAAGTGAGCATCTATACAAGTCTGTTCCATTCTGGGACCGTACAGATAGTGGGGAGCGTAGAATGATAGAGGTTGTGAGCATTTGTGTGACCCACCTAAGACGTATTGTAGCCCTGCGTGGCCTCAAAAGAGAATATATCAGTCTTGGCTAGTGTATCTGCGGTTTCTGGTGTCGCCACCGGGCCCATCTGATCGGTGACCATGTCCATCTGTTTCTGCGGCCGAGGGGTCTGCTCCCAGCCATCTTACACTGGATAGTCTTACATTATGTCCTCATCTAGGCCTTCCTTTTTTCTTTCTTCGCTTCTTTTCTTCCACATTCACTTCTCTACCCCTGTGGCAAGTGTCTCGGTCCAAGGACATCGTTGGGGGGATCTCAAATGTCATCCGCCATGCGTGGCGTGAGGTCCGGGCCACCCATCAGTGGAGAAGGGGGGGAGCTGGAGCCGCTGCGTGATGGGCTGTTGTTGTTGGGTCCTGCTTCACTTCTGGTGTCTGATTGCGAGCACACGAATGTGCTGGCTTCCTTGAATGCCTGCGCCTGATTGACCTCCACCTGTGATTTTGTTGGACATGCCATCAAACTTTTCTTTTTCTTCCTGCGGGAGCTGGGTTTGATCCTTTCCTCTTGTGCAGTGTCTTCTTTTGATGGATCAGCTAGGCCCTTGGCATATATCCATGTCCATGCGTCTTCCAGGGTTGGGAAGATAAGGGTCTTTTCACCATTTATCACTCAGAGGCAAGGCGGGAACATGAGTGAATAAATGATTTTATGTTTGCGGAGTAACTGCTTAATTTTGGCAAACGATGCTCTTTTACACTGCACTTCCATTGTGTAGTCTGGGTAGGCCGCGATGCTGCAGTTCTCCAGACTAACTGGGCCCCTGTGTTTGTAGTTTAGGAACGCGCTATCAGTGGTCGAGGTGGGGCTCCAGGTCGCAGTGGTCTGCCCGGTATTCTGTGTGCTCTTTCTACCACCGGTACTTTAGAGATGTCATGTTCCTTCATTATGTCTTTCAGCCAGTCCTCTAAGAACACCTCGGCTTTAGGTGTCTCTGTTCTCTCTGGGATACAGTGGAATCTAACATTATTACACCTGGAGCGGCCCTCTGCGTCTCCGGCTCTGCGCTGAAGCTGTGTTGTTTCAGTTTCCATCTGTTGGATTCTAGATTTCAAACTTGCGACCTTTGGTTGAACGGTTTCCAGTGCCAGCTCTGTATTAACAACCCTGTCCGTTAGTTTGCGGTGGTCCGCCTGGAGTAGCGTCACCTCCAAGATGACAGCGTCTATCTTTCCTTCGAGCTAAGCCTTAGTGTCCATTACTGCTTGCAAAAGTTTATCAAATTGCAGGGAGTGAGTAGGCAGCGTTTCACTCACTTGGAGTAGTGTTGTGATCTGTGCGTTTGAAGTGTTCGCAGTGGGCGGATCCCCTCCGTCCATGGGGGTCGCCGCCTTACTCTGTTTTGGTTTGACCATTATATCCCTTTTGTGGTGGTGGCTATTGATCTATCCACTGCTCCAGTTTTCCCTCTCCGGGTGGTCCTAGGCCAAAACACCTGCTGTTGGGGCCTTGTATCCCGCTGTCAGAGTCACCAGATCCTCGGGGTCTGCGCACGTGCCCAACACGTCCACCACAAGACAGCTCCAATACTCTGATTAGAATGTCACAGAGTCTAAGAGAGTCCAAGTGGGGAAAAGGGTATTAGGTAGGGAACAGCTGGGAAGGAGACCTGTAGGAAGCAAAAGGTTAAAACACACACTATCAAGATGATATCATATTAATCATTACTAGACTATAATTCTAAGCATTGTCATACTGGAAACATGGATAACTTAAGCATGGACTAAATAACTAGACCTCAAGATGTCTGGTTACCTGTGAAGGAATCAAGAAGGATTAATACAACTTTTCAATGAACCTCTCAATGAAATGTTACACAAGGATTAGAAACATCAGAACCTTCTAGAATTACATTTTCAAATTCAAGCATAGTCTTTTGCATAAGGACAAGAAAATAATCTGAATCAATTCTATAACACCATAGGAATTGTACTTAAGGGACCTATTATGCACATACAATATAACATCTAGAATTCTAGCACTTTAGTTTCTTAGAATGCAGGAACATGAATTGCGCACATTGCGGATTTCCACAAGAGTTTGTAAATGCCATGAAATGGTTGCGCACAATGAATAACATGAGTTAGGCATAAGAAATGAATTGCATGGCTTGCTGATTCGAAGGCGAGCAAGTAATTGCCATGCAATGGTAGCGCACAATGAACATCATGAGTTAAGCACAAGAAAGGAATCACGCGTCTTGCCGATTCAAATACCACCATCTGAAGGCCACTAAATGGTAATACACAATGAATATCATGTGTTCAGCACAAGAAATAAATTGTGCGTTTTGCCGATTCGAATGCTACCTTGCGAATGCCATGAAATGGTAGCGCACACTGAATATTCGTAAATTAAGCACAAGGAATGAATTGCGCATCTTGCTGATTCGAAGGCCACCATATAAATGCCATGAAATGGTAGCGCACAATGAATAACATGAATTAAGCACAAGAAATTAATCGCATGACTTGCCGATTCAAATGCTACCTTGTAAATGCCATAAATTGGTAGCGTACAATGAATATCAAGAGTTGTACACGAGCAAAGAATCGCGCGTCTTGCAGATTCGAGTGTCAGCATGTAAATGCCATGAAACACCAAGCACACATTCACACGCACAAGAGCAAAATTGTTTTATCATGCAAATTAGGCCCAAGAACTCGAAAGCCTTCAAGAACGGGATTGGGGGCCCAGCCCGACCTCCGTCTTACCGCCCTGATCGAGAATCACCAACAAAGTGAAAGGGCAAGGCCTGGAAGATCAAAGTAGGCCTCCGGAACTGGAGCCAGGAAGTTGCTGCTGCTCTGCACCGGGACCTCTGAATAGTGAGCACGTGGAGCTGGGCTGGCTCCCTTATATTAAGAGTCTTGGCCCAGCCCACAAACCACACCCAGGCATGCTGCAGGGAAAGCTTCTAGAAGGCCCTGGAAAGGGACCACACTCTGACACACTCTGAAAGCCTGCAACAATACATTGCAAATGAACAGTATTTATAAGCCCCTGGAACATAAGTCTTCAGGATTAAACTCTGCAATGCAAAAGGTGAAACAACAGCATATCAGCACAATGCATAAATTACGTTATCTTGAAAGTGCTGGGTTTTTGCATTCTAGTTGCCCGTAGAGCGCGCACTGCCCTGATGTTGACAGTACTCCCCTCTCCCAGACGCGTTCTAGGGCCTGGTTTGTTTGGATTGAGATGATGAAAGCGCCTCACAAGTACTGGAGCATGACTATCAGATGTGGAAACCCAGGAGTTACTTTCAGGGCCATAACCTTTCCATGAGATTAAGCACCATAGGTTACGCCCTCTCAGTTTGGAATCTAACACCTTCTTGACTTCATATTCTACTTCCCCATGTACTAGAACTGGAGCTGGATGAGGGCGGACCTTCTGGACTGCCTTTTTCAAGAGGGAAGTGTGGAACACTGGATGAATCCATAATGATCTTGGCAATTGCAATTTATAGGTCACAGGATTGATTTGCTGTAGGACAGTGTAGGGACCTATGAATTTGGGGTTAAACATGTGCTTCTTCTTGAAGTCTATATGTCTTGTAGAAAGTCACACTTTATCACCTGGTTGATTCTGCGGTCCCTCACAATGTTTCTTATCATAATGCTTTTTGATATTTTTGTTTGGCCTTTTCTAAATACTGTTGAATCAATTTCTGGGTTTGATGAAGATGTTGAATGGTTTCTGACACAGCTGGAGTAAGAGAACTTTCTTGAGGGATCGTGATGAGAAATGTGTCAGGATGGTAGCCAAACAAGCCAAAAAAGGGTGTAACATCAGTGGAAGTGTGGAATGAGTTACACTCAGCTAACCAGAGCATTGATGTCCAAGAATGAAGTGCTTTCTCAGCGTAAGCACGCAGATATTGCTTTAAAGTCTGATTTAGTCTCTCAGTTTGACCATCTGTTTGAGGATTGTGGCTAGTAGATAGTGTGGATGTGACTTGAAGTGTTTTGCACCATGTCTTCCAGAAATTGGAGGCAAATTGCGACCCTCGATCGGAGAGGATCATTTCTGGCAGTCCATGATAACGGACCACTCTATTCAGTAAGATAAATGCCAGTTCACTTGAGGTGGGCAATTTTTTACAGGCAATGAAATGTCCATATTTCGTGAGATTATCTACTTACCACAAGGATTACTGAATGTTGTTGAACCACTGGTAATCCTGTAATAAAGTCTAAAGAGATATGCTCCCAAGGACGACTTGGAGTTGGGAGTGGATGCAACAACCCTTTCGGTTTCGAATGAATTGTTTTAATGCAAGCACAGACTTCGCAGTTGTTTACCATTGCTTTTACATCTTTTGTTAGGGTAGGCCACCAAAAGTAGCGTTGGATTAATTCAAAAGTTTTAGGAGTGCCTGGATGACCTGCCGTAGGTATAACATGCAAACAATGAAATACTATCTTGCGAAGTTTGGTAGTGAGCACGAACAACGAGCGTCATGGAAAGGTAATCCTTGCTTGATTGACCGTTTGGGATCTGCTTGGGCCCATGTCTGCCATTTCTCAATGGTGAAAGAATTACCGATGTCTTCAAAGAAATCTTCAGTTTTTATGATGCATAGGACTTTGTCTGGAGCAATGATAGCTCTGGAGGTTTGAACTGCAGGCAACGTGGTAGACTCTTGGCAGAACAAGGCATCAGCTTTGCGATTGTCTTTACCAGGACGGAAAGATACCACAAAATCAAATTCAGCAAAAAACAGCATCCAGCATAATTGCTGAGAAGTCAAACGTCTGGCGGAACTCATGAACTGGAGATTGCGATGATCAGTATATACTGTGACAGTGTATTTGGCACCCAACAAATGATGTCTCCATTCTTTGAAGGCATCACAAATCACCAGAAGCTCTTTTTCAGCAATGACATAGTTCTGTTAGGCCTTGTTCAGTTTCCGAGACATGTAAGCTACGGGATGAAGTTGGCCAGTGTCTTTGTTTCGTTGTGACAAGACTGCACCTATTGCCACATCTGAAGCATCAGCTTCCACTATGAAGGGATGGTCCGCATCAGGGTGAGTCAAGACTGGGGCAGTGGAAAAAGCTTCCCTCAAAGTTGAAAAGGCTTGGTCAGTTTCTGGGGACCATACAAATTTATTATGCACACACAATATAACATCTAGAGCTCTAGCACTTTAGTTTCTTAGAATGCAGGAACATGAATTGCGCACATTGCGGATTTCCACAAGAGTTTGTAAATGCCATGAAATGGTTGCACACAATCAATAACATGAGTTAAGCACAAGAAATGAATTGTGTGTCTTGCTGATTCGAAGGCCACCAAGTGAATGCCATGAAATGGTAGCGCACAATGAATAACATGAATTAAGCACAAGAAATGAATCACACGTCTTGCCGATTCGAATGCTACCTTGTGAATGCCATGAAATGGTAGCGCACAATGAATAACATGAATTAAGCACAAGAAATGAATCGTGCGTCCTGCTGATTCGAATGGTACCTTGTAAATGCCATGAAATGGTAGTAAACAATGAGTAATACGGATTAAGCACAAAAAATGAATCGCACAACTTGCCGATTCGAATGCTACCTTGTAAATGCCATAAAATGGTAGCATATAATGAATATCAAGAGTTGTACACGAGAAAAGAATCGCGCGTCTTGCCGATTCGAGTGTCAGTATGTAAATGCCATGAAATACCAAGCGCACATTTACACGCAAAAGAGCAAAAAAATGTATCATGCAAATTAGGCCCAAGAACTCGAAAGCCTTCGAGAACGGGTACGGGGGCACAGCCCGACCTCCGTCTTACCGCCCTGATCAAGAATCTCCAACAAAGTGAAAGGGCAAGGCCTGGAAGATCAAAGTTGGCCTCCAGAACAGGAGCTAAGGAAGTTGCTGCTACTCTGCACCGGGACCTCTGAATAGTGAGCACGTGGAGCTTGGCTGGCTCCCTTATATAGAGCCTTGGCCCAGCCCACAAACCACACCCAGGGATGCTGCAAGGAAAGCTTCTAGAAGGCCCTGGAAAGGGACCACACCCTGACACACTCTGAAAGCCTGCAGCAATATATTGCAAATAAACAGTATTTATAAGCACCTTGAACATAAGTCTTCAGGATTAAACTCTGCAATGCAAAAGGTTAAACAACAGCATATCAGCACAATGCATAAATTACGTTATCTTGAAAGTGCTGGGTTTTTGTATTCTAGTCGCCCGTAGAGCCGCACTGCCCTGATGTTGACACCCGCCTACAGATAGCGATCCAGGTGCGGACAATCCAAAGACCCCTTGTATGCTTTTATTGATCTTACATCTTCTGTAGTACTTACGGCCTCAGGTTGTTGTGGCCCTGCTTGTTCCCGGTAGGTGGATTAACTATTGGTCCAGGTCACGGGCTGTGACATTGGTGTGAGTGTCTGGTCGCTCTTCTAGGCCCATGGGTCACCGGTGGGTGGTGAGTGCCGCAACCTCGAGCGCCCGGTGGTTTTCAGGTGTCTGGAGCCTCAAGCACTTCCTGTTTTATGCTCCTGGCCGCCGCGGGGAGACGCGCTTCGCTCCTCCTCACTGAGGATCACCACGTGGGCCCACCGCTTCGTCGCTCTCCCGTGCAGCGACTCGGCCCGCTCATCCAGCAGTCTCCTCGTCGCAGGGAGGCCCCCTTTGGTCGACGCCTTCTCATCCGTGGTGCCTTTATTGGTGCCTTCCAGGGTAAGTCAGCTGCTGTAAGGGCGAACCACGCCATACCCAGGGGGGACCCGCAAGGAGACCCGATGCAATCCTCCTTTTTTTTTTTATACATATTTTTTTCCTCATCCGCGTGCCGGGGACTGTTGTCTCTGTTATCTCTGTTATTGTTTTGGGGTCCTCCGAAGGCACCTCAAGCTGCTGCGCACCAGCCGCATGGTGTATCGCGCCAGCCCCTCGCAATCAGCGTGATCCCACCATCAGTGCAGCTTTTGTAATTGCTTTCTGCGGAGGTCGATTGTCAACTGTTCTCAGGCCGGTCTATGGACCCGCACAGGTGTGGTGTCGGAGCTCCGCTGGGTGGGCCGACCCAGATGTCCTTCGATCTTGCACCCGGCAGTGACTTTCCAGCTCACCTGGTCTCCTGAGTGTCGGGCCTCGCTCAGCAAGGATCGCCGGGTCTGGGTCGCTGGTCGTGCTGCCGCACCGGCGATAGGCTTCATCCAGGCACCCGGGACCCCTCGCCATCCAGAGGGGGTCTCTGTGCACCGCAGCCGTGTCTACGAGGCCGCGCAGGAACAGGATATTCGTCGAATGCGACAGGCCATGAGCAGAGCTCTCTATTCAAGCGTCCGCTCCGGTCGCCATCTTGGCCACGTCCCCCGTTCTTCTCATAGGTTAACATGGGGGCTACCTTTAAATCTGATTAAAGAGTACATTCCCTTTGGGAGTGAATAGACATGTGGAGTTTAGGTTCTCTGAGCTCACAATTTAAAAATACATCTTTTAGTAAAGTTTATTTTAAGATTGTATTTTTGAAAATGCCACTTTTAGAAAGGGAGCATTTTCTTGCTTAAACCATTTCTGTGACTCTGACTTTTTATGGATTCCCTATCCAGGTCAGTTTGACAGTTGGGCTGGTTGCACCTCTCACTAGACAGTGACACAAAGGGAGCTGGGGTGGTGTCTGCATTTCTGGATGAGCCATCTGTGGTAGGAGGGAGGGGACGAGTGGTCACTCACACCTGAAAGGGCTGTGACTGCCCTCACACAATGCAGTCTCCAAGCCCCTGGTGAGTGTCTGGGTCCTGGCCTGGGCAAGGCAGTATTTCACAAACAAGAGAGACTTTGCTTTGAAGTGGGCCTACTTCAAAGGGCAAAATGGGTATTAGGAGGGCACCCAAAACCACAGACTTTAGAACACTTCTGGAAACCAAGAGGAACCTCTGCCTGGAGAAGAGCTGAAGAGCTGAGGAAGAAGAGCTGCCCTGCTTGTGACTGTGCTTTTTGGAGCTCTCCTACAGTTGCTTCTTCTGCCTGTGCTAGAGGACAAAGACTGCACTTTGTATTGCCTTCTTCTTGTGAAGAACTCTCTAAGGGCTTGATTTAGAGCTTGCCTCCTGTTGTTTGAAGTCTCAGGGACAGCAAAGAGTTCTCTCTGCCAGCACCTGGAGTCTCTGGAGAGACTCCTACCCTGCCAAGTTGTGCCCATCCAGTTCCTGGGACCCTGAAAGAAGAAGCTGGCAGCCCTAGGGTGAGAAATCCACAAACCGACTGCCGTGTGGGGAAAAGATTGACGCGACCCTGACCTGCGGCTAAAAAATCGGCGTGCCACCAGCTTCGCGGCTGAAAATTGATGCTCGTCTGCAACATGACCGGTAGATCGACACCTGGAACTGGGGAAACAACGTGCAGCATCGCTGACAGAGGCTGGTGAGATCGCAACCCGCGCTGCGTGGTGTTCGGACCATCGTGCGGCTAAATTTCTGATGCAAACACCACTGGGTGTGTAAAAACAACGCAAGGCCTGCCTGGACCCGAGCGTGCTGACCGGATCGACGCATCACTCTCCTGTGAAGAGAAGAAACAACGCATGCCGACCCGATTTAAGGAGAAATGACACAAGGTCTCGCTCATGAGTGAAAACGACACATCACAAGTTCTTTTCAATGCACACTCGGCTGCGTGGGGTTATTTTTGACGCATCCGAGGTACATTTTCATGCTAACACCGTTAGTGTATGTTTGAAATTACATAAAGACTCTTTTTGCATTTTTAGTAATAACTTGACTTGTGTATTGTGGATTTTTGTCATTTGGGTCTTGTTTTGTTTAGTTAAATATTTTCTATTTTTCTAAACCCGTGTTGTGTCATTTTGTAGTGTTTTCATTAAGTTACTGTGTGTGTTGGTCAATCAATCAATCAGTCATTTGTAGAGTGCGCTACTCACCTGCAAAGGTCTTAAGGCACTGAGATGGGGGGGAGGGGGTGCTACTGCTCGAACAGCCAGACCTTGAGGTATTTCCTGAAGGTCAGCAGGTCCTGGGTCTGACGTATATGGACGGGGAGGGAGTTACAGGTCTTGGTGGCAAGGTGGGAGAACGATCTGCCACCAGGTGTAGTTCGGTGGATGCGAGGGACAGTGGCGAGGGCGAGGTTGGCAGAGCGGAGTTAACGGTTGGGAGTGTAGAAGGTGAGTCGCTCGTTGAGGTAGGCAGGGCCGGTGTTGTGGCGTGCTTTGTGAGCATGGGTGAGGAGCTTGAAAGTCATCCTCTTGTTGACGGGGAGCCAGTGTAGATCTCTCAGGTGGGCTGAGATGTGGTTGTGGCGTGGGATGTCGAGGATGAGGCGTGCGGAGGCGTTTTGTACACTTTGCAGTTTTTTCTGGAGCTTGGCCGTAGATCTCACGTGGAGAGCTTTGTCGTAGTTCAGTCTGCTGCTGACGATGGCCTGGGTGACCGTCCTTCTGGTTTCGGTGGGGATTCACCTGAAGATCTGGCGGAGCATGCAGAGGGTGTTGAAGCAGGAAGATAGACGGCGTTGACTTCCTGGGTCATGGTGAGCAATGAGTCTAGGATGAATCCCAAGTTGCGTGCGTGGTGGTGTGTGTCAGAGCGGTTCCTAGGTTGGCCGGCCACCGGGAGTTATCCCATGGGGAGGGGTTGGAACCGAGGATGAGGATCTCCATCTTGTCTGAGTTCAGTTTCAGGCAGCTGCTCTCCATCCAGTTGGCAATGGCCTTTAATCCGTCGTTGAGGTTGTTTTTGGTGGTGGAGGGGTCTCTGGTGAGCGAGAGGATCAGCTGGGTATCGTCGGCGTAGGAGATGATGTTGAGGTTGTAGGATCGGACGATGTTGGCGAACGGTGCCATGTAGATGTACAAATACTTTACACCTAGAATTCTGAAGTTAAGCCTATTGCTCGTACCAAGCTACCAAGCGATAAGCAGGGGTTAGCTGAAGGTGATTCTCTTTTACCCTGACTAGAGTGAGGGTTCTTGCTTGGATAGGGGATAACCTGACTGCCAACCAAAGACCCCATTTCTAACATTTGTTGCCAGGACTCCTTTTATATCTTTTCTGTGGTTTGATACCCGCTGATCAGAACACCATCAATATATGTTTTATGTAAAATGGTTTTCTCTTTACACTCAATGCAGTCCTTTTACACGGCTGTTGAATATTGTCTCAAGCAACCGTGCTGAATGAAACTAGGGTAACACATTAGGAATTGAACATCCGAGACCGAGGTAAGTGAAATATGTGCAGTGTAAATGCGACATAGGTTAATTTTCAAAACTGAAACTATAATATGTGGTGTGTTTATAGTCCATTCAAAGCGATTTCCGTGTACCATATATTAGCTGATAGCTCAGGTGTTTGTTTCATTATCCTTAGATGTGCTAATTGCCTTAGAGGTTTAAAAGCAACTACGAGGTTTAACTTTAGAGTTAGTGAAGTAATAGCATATTTTAACTATTTTCCAAGGCAGGTTATTATTCTGACATAATTACACCATTATAGCTATAGCTACAGAAGAAAGCAATTATATATGGGTAATGGCCTAGAAGTAACCATTTACCTCTGCCCAAGTTTCAAAGTCTAACACAAACAAGATTAGGTGATGGTCTGGATTTACCTTTTAACAATACCAAAAGAGATGTTTAACAAAATGTATTAAACAAAATTAGACAATTTGCACACCCTCATGGCACACTTCCTCTCAGGGCAACAATGCAAAGAAGAAATATGAGAGGTTCGTCACAGGTTTTTTTGAAAAATAATTGTTTGCTTCCTAGAGTTAAAGAAGGAGCGATGCCCAAACTCTGACTTTAAGCACCCCAATAATTTTGTTTTTGTTAACATTTTTAAACATCAGACGAGGAAGATGATAGCTGGTAGGAAAACGTCTTGGTTAGAAGTGGGTCTTGTGGGGCAAGAATGAAAAGCCACTAAATCTTGACTATTAAGGCAAAAGCAAGACGTCACGTTAACCTCAGTTCTTTAATATTTTTCTAATTGGATCAATAAGTCACCCATGCTTACCTTCCTATACATTTTGTTGTTTTCTTGGTCCCCTAAGTGCCCGTTACCTTGCTACCATATTTTCCCACTTACATTACTTTCACGTTTTTCATTTGCTCCTTCAGTCTCACCTGCACTCATTAACCCCTTCGCTGCCAGGCCTTTTCCCCTCATGTGCCAAGCCTTTTTTTGTCTGTTTGGGGCAGTTTGCGCTTAGGCCCCCATAACTTTTTGTACACATAAGCTACCCATGCCAAATTTGCGTCCTTTTTTCCCAACATCCTAGGGATTCTAAAGGTACCCTAAATGTGTGGGTTCCCCTGAAGGAGACCAAGAAATTATCCAAACTACAGCAAAAAGTTTGTTTAAACAAAATGGGAATAAAGGGCTGCAGAGGAAGGCTTGTGTTTTTTTCCCTGAAAATGGCATGAACAAAGGGTTTGCGGTGCTAAAATCAGTATCTTCCCAGCTTTCAGGAACAGGCAGACTTGAATCAGAAAACAAAATTTTTCAACACAATTTTGGCATTTTACAGAGACATACCCCATTTTTACTATTTTTGTGCTTTCAGCCTCCTTCCGGTTAGTGACAGAAATGGGTGTGAAACCGATGCTGGATCCCAGAAAGCTAAACATTTCTGAAAAGTAGACAACATTTTGAATTCAGCAGAGGTGAAGATCCTTCAAGGGTTTCCTACAGAAAATAACAGCTGAAATAAAAAAATATTGAAATTGAGGTGACAAAAATAAGCATTTTTCTCGTTTTGCTCTGTAACTTTTTCCTTGTGATGTCAGATTTTTTAAAGCAATACACTGTTACGTTTGCTGGACTCTTCTGGTTGCGGGGATAAATAGGGCTTTTAGGTTCATCAAGAGTCCTAGGTACCAAGAGCCAATAAATGAACTGTACCTCACAATGGGTTTTCATTCTATACAGGGTATACAGCAATTCATTTGCTGAAATATAAAGAGTGAACAATGGTTATCAAGAAAACCTTTGCATTTCCATAATGGGCACAAGATGAGGTGATGAGAAGCAGTGGTTATTTGCACATCTCTGAATTCTGGGGTGCCCATACTACCATGTGAATTACAGGGCATTTCTCACATAGATATCTTTTTTACACACTGTCTTACATTTGGAAGGAAAAAATGTAGAGACATATAAGGGGCAAGAACACTTGTTTTGCTATTCTGTGTTCCCCCAAGGCTCCCGATAAAAATGGACCTCACTTGAGTGGGTAGGCCTAATGCTCGCGACAGGAAACGCAACATGGATACATCCCATTTTGTCATTGAAATCTGACTTGTTTTTTGCAAATGCCTTGTGGTAAATTTTGGCCTCTAGCTCAGCCTGCACCTAGGGAAACCTACCAAACCTGTGCATTTTTTAAAACTAAACACCTAGGGGAATCCAAAATGGGGTGACTTGTGGGGCTCTCGTCAGGTTCTGTTACCCAGAATCCTTTACAAACCTCAAAATCTGGCCAAAAAACACTTTTTCCTCACATTTCGGTGACAGAAAGTTCTGGAATCTGAGAGAAGCCACAAATTTCCTTCCACCCAGCATTCCCCCAAGTCTCTTGATAAAAATAGTATCTCACTTGTGTGGGTAGGCCTATCTCCAGCGACAGGAAATGTCCCAAATTGCAACCTGGACACATCACGTTTTCCCAAAGAAAACAGACCTGTTTTTTGCAAAGTGCCTAGCTGTGGATTTTGGCCTCTAGCTCAGCCGGCACCTATGGAAACCTATCACACCTGTGCATTTTTTAAAACTAGACACCTAGGGCAATCCAAAATGGGGTGACTTGTGGGGCTCTCACCAGATTCTGTTAGCTAGAATCCTTTGTAAACCTCAAAATGTGGCCACAAAACACTTTTTCCTCACATTTCGGTGACAGAAAGTTCTGGAATCTGAGAGGAGCCACAAATGTCCTTCCACCCAGCATTCCTCCAAGTCTCCCGATAAAAACGATACCTCACTTCTGTGGGTTGTAAGGCTTAGCGCCCGTGACAGGAAATGCCCCAAAACATTACCTGGACACATCAAAATTATCAAATAGAATACTACCTGTTTTTGTGGGGGGCACCTGCGTTTTTGGTCCTGGGCTCAGCAGGCATCTATGGAAACCTACCAAACCCAGACATTTCTAAAAAATAGGGAGTCTAGGGAGGTGTGACTTGTGTGGACCCCCATTCCTCAGCAAACCTCAAAGTTAGCTAAAAAATCACATTTTTCTTACATTTCTGTGTGGGATCACTGCACTGGGACAAATTTCCTACCACCCAAAGTTCCCTCAGTCTCCCGGTAAAAGTTAAACCTCACTTGTGTAGGTGAGCCAAGTGCCTGTGACAGGGAAGGGCCAAAAACATGTCAAAATTGAGGGGGAACCAAAGTGGGTCCAAAAGAGCAGCTTGAAAAAAAACATTTTTAGGCTGACAAGTGCAGCAGAATTGTTATTGGTATAGATGAGACAATGCTGGGTGGTAGGAATTTGGTGGATTCATGCAGATTCTAGAAGGTTCCATTACAAAAATGTGTGAAAAATGTGTGAACAATGTGTGATTTCCAACAAAGGTGGAGGTTTGCAGGGCATTGTGGGTAAGAAAATGGTGTGGGGTGCATGTTGAGCACACCACCCTTGAATCAACCAGATGTTTAGTTTCATATGTGTCTAGGTCTTGTGGATTTTTCTACATGGCAGCGTCCCAAAATCCAAAAAGTGCAGCCCTCACCATTCCAAGTGGACGATTTTGAGAGTTAGCCAAGCTCTCATGGCCCAAATGTAAAACCAAAATCCAAAATAATGAAATGCCCTCTTGCCTGCCATGGAATAAGATGTTATAGTGTGTGGGGGGAGAGCCACAAGACTGGTACATCCTTCAGTTAGTGTGGGGTCATAACCAGGCACAAGCTGGTTTGTAGCCACCACCCCACTACTTTTTTTATTTTTATTCCCTGGCATCTAGTAGACTTTCTGACCCTCCCGGGGTGTGGATCGGGGATAATTGCCCCATCTGCCTCCTGGTGGGCAGAACAACTTTGGCCCAATTTATTTGGGGTGGGGGCATGGCCATAATCCCACCCTCTTATTTTGAAGAAAAAAAATCATCCCTGATCTCTGGTGGGCTTTCTGATCCCCTTGGGGGCAGATGGGCCTTCCAAAAATAGGCTGATCTGCCCCCAAGGGTGCCAACAGTAATGTGCCCCCATGGGGAGCGACTCTTGCCCAAGGGGCTCCCCCCCAATCAAAACACACACATACACACACACCAATCCCTGGTGCCTAAGTGGTTTCTGCCCTCCCATTAAATAGGTCGATCTGTCACCATGGGGGGCAGAAATGGCCTAAAAACAATCTGCCCCCCTCTCCTCGGGGTGATCCCCTTGCCTAAGGGGTCACTCCCCTTATCAATATAAATAAAAATAAAAGAATCCCTGGTGTCTAGTTGCTTCTGCCCCCCCCCTGGGGGCAGATCGGCCTAGTTAATATAGGCCAATCTGCCCCTGGGGGGGGGCAGAAAAGGCCTAGTAAAAAAATTGACCCCTGTGGAGCGACCCTTGCCTAAGGCGTCACCCCCCTTATCAGTATAAATAAAAAAAAAATCCCTGGTGTATAGTGGCTTCTGCCCCCCCGGAGGCAGATCGGCCTAATTCATGTAGGCCGATCTGCCCCCATGGGTGGCAGAAAAGGCCTAATAAAAAAGTTGGACCCTGAGGAGCAACCCTGCCTATGGGGTCACCCCCCTTATCAATATAAATGAAACAAAAAAAAATCCCTGGTGTCTAGTGGCCTCTCCCCTTATTAATATATAGGGGGAAAAAACATCTCTGGTGTCTAATGGCTTCTGCCCCCCCCGGGCCAGATTGGCCTAATTAATATAGGCCGATCTGCCCCTAGGGCTGGCAGAAATGGCCTTAGATAAAATGCACCCCTTGGGGAGTGACCCTTGCCCAAGGGGTCGCCCCCCTTCTTTGTTTACCTAAAGTAAGCAAAATCCCTGGTGTCTAGTGGGCATTCCTGCAGCCCAATTGCCATGCGATCGGGCTGCAGGAATGCACAGAGAGACATGAAAAGTGGAGGAAAAGCCTTTCCTTCCCTTTTCATGCCTCTCTGCCTCCCCTGCCCTCCGTACTGGGAAGAATCTAATCAGTTTCTCCTCGGGTCCAGCATGACTGGAGTTGACCTCAACAGATGTCATTGGGGAGGTGTGAGGATCGTGGGTGGAATGGGAAGCGATTCCCCTTCCAGCCCTGCCCTGGGAGGCTGTGGGGGAGGCACTCTCCCAAGGGCCTATACCAGGACGTAATGGTTACGTCCATGGCGCCTCAGCACTGCGCCACTGGACGTAACCTTTACGTCCATGGCGTCAAAGGGGTTAAGGTTGTCAAAAACTGCTGCCTACTTAGGACCTCGTTGCACCTGGACTGTACAGAAAGACTCCTCTTAACATATAGGACTCAGGGACTTTTATGGTGATATTACCCAGGTTAGTCACAGCACTCCTCTATTGAGTGATAGGTAACTGTACTTCCAGAGTTGTGCATATTTTGTGCAAGTATATTTGTTTAATCAAGTCTAAAGGTTTAGTACTTTATGTGTTTTTTATCGATTACTTAGTGGTGGTTCTGCAACAATACTGGTGTCTATGGGCAACATACTGACTCAGCGTCTACAGCGTTTTATCCAATCACCCATTTTTCACCAGGATCCCAATTGAAGTATTCACAAAATGTACTTCAGATGGAAGTTCACGTATTTTGCCTTCACTTAGTTAAGTGGAGACTGGAGGAGATGACACAGACTCAGAGGCCTCCTACGATGGGAGCTCCCTGGTGGTGGCAGACACCTCTGTGACCACCCCAGCTGCAGGTACAGCCGACACTCCCATACCAGTACCGCCCTCCCAGTAGCCCCTTAACGAGTTGCCCGTGCCCACTCATCTAGGAGGGTGGGCATCTCCTTCGCCCCAGGCACCTCAGGCCCTGTCCCACTGAGCCCTGCTGCCTTGAGTGAAGAGGCTATTGACCTCCTGAGATCCATCTTTGTACAGCAGCCAACCATTGTGAATGCCATCCAGGGGCTGGCATCCAAGATGCAGCAATGCACTGCATTCCTGGAGGGAATCCACGGTGGCCCAACAGAGGTCTATTCAGGCTCTGGCCTCCTCTCTGATGACAGCCATTGTCCCTGTTTCTACTGCCACCCCCCAACTACCACTTCCCAGTGCCCAACTCCTCAACGCCAGCCAATCCAATGGACATATAGAGATGAGCAAGACATCACACAAGAGTGGCACAGTCAAACACAGGCACCACACTTCAGTCCACAAGCACTCACGCAAACACCAGACAGTTGCACACACATCCACATCCACTGCCTCTACTGTCTCGCCCTCCTCCACCTCCTCCACCTCCCTCACAGTCACGTCCACACTTATACCTGCATGCACTGCTTCAACAACCGACACCAGCATCACCACACCAAGCAGCACTCACACCTCAATAGCAGACACCTCCACAACATCCATCCATGTATCCCCTGTGTCTTCTCCCACCCTGTCTGTCCCCAGTCCTAAAGGACACAAACGCAGGCACTCAGACACCCAACAGCCATCCACCTCACATCAGCACACTGCCCATGCACCTGCACCCAAGTCCAGCATACGGACTCCTCCAACAACCATTCCCTCAACCTCCAGTCCCATCCCTCCTCCGTCATCCCACCTCACCGTCCTTAAGAAGCTTTTCCTTGCCCAACTTGACCTCTTCCCTCCTCCTCCCTTCCCCCATCCTGCCCATAAGAGCATGGTCCCAATGACCCAGCCCAGCACCTCAGCCAAACTGTCCAATGGGTCAGTGGAGGCAAATCCTAGTCGTGTAGGCAAGACAGTGAAGGATCACTACACCAGCCAGGAAAGATAAAGATCCCATTCCACCAGCCAAGAAGCGGAAGGATCCCACTCCACCAGCCAGAAAGGGGAAGGAACCCTCACCTCTTACCATGAAAGGGAAGAAGCCCTCACTTCCAGCTGAGACACAGCAACCCTCACCTCCAACAGAGGCTTCCCAGGAGGCCCCTTCCACAGCTGAGACACAGCAGCCCTCACCCCCTGCAGAGGCTGGCAGGGTACCATCACCATCACCAGTGGGCACTGGGCCCTCATCCCCTGTTGAGACACAGCAGCCCTCGCCTCCAGCAGAGGCTGCCCAGGAGGTACCTTCCACAGCTGAGACACAGCAGCCCTCACCTCCTGCAGAGGTTGCCCAAGAGGCACCTTCACCAGCTGAGACACTGCAGCACTCACCTCCAGCAGATGCTGGCAGGGTACCACCACCACCACCACCACCAGTGGACAAGGAGCCCTCACCTCCAGCAGCGGAAATGTAGGCTAATCTCAAGGGACTGCAGTACAAGGACCTCCAGAACCAGTGGGCAAGTTGCCCCCTCCTCAGTGACTGTGACCTTGCACTCCACAGCAAAGAGAAATGGGCATGGAGCCACCTTCAGAACAAGTGGGCAAGATCCCCAGCTCAGAGACTGAGACCTTGCACTCCCCAGCAAAGAGAAATGGGCAAGGACCCCCCTCCAGAACCAGTGGGCAAGTCCCCGACTTTGGCTGAGGTGCCCCCTGCCCCCTTTCCCCCTGAGGTGCCTGCCCACTTCAATGATGATGCCCCTATACAGTTCTGTGAGGATGTTGTCAGGAAACAAGTTCGGCCTTGGAGTGTGACCTGTGGCCATGTGAGCCCGTAGTACTTTGGACTGGGCATAGGCCCTTTGTGGACAATTGTACAGATCTTTTTGTTTTCAAATTGGTTTCTGTGGTGGCTTTTGCCATGTAAATTCATTTTCAGTATTTCCATACTCTAGTACTTGTATTATTATGCCATGCATCATGTGCCATTGGTTTTCCTCTGCGGCTGGTTGTGTGTATGGTGTGTGTGACTGGTGTGTGTCGTGCATGTGTGTGTCACTCTCCTTTTCCTCCCTCCCTCCCTTGTGTGCTAGGCAGCTGTACTCACCGTCTTCGTTGGCATTGGTGTTCCAGGTGGAGCATGGAGTAGAAGAGAATCGGTAAAGCTTGCAGTTCCGGTTTCATGGCTGCGCTGTTCTTCTCTGTGTCTCTGATGGTGAGTCTTTGGCCTTCTGTGCAGCGTTTCCGCTAGGCTCTTGATGGTGTTGGTTCTGCCCCGGAAATCATGTCGGATTGCAGTGTCATGATATGGTCGACGGTACCTGGTCTTCCGCTTGGCTGTTGATGGCTACTGCCGTGGTGCGTGGTGTTAACACCTTGCGGATGGTGCGGCACATTGGCTGTCTATGGGAGCTCTGACTGCCATGGTCTTATTTTGACAGTAATTACTGCCAGCCTGTTGGCGGTATTACCACCACTTTATCGCTCACCGTCAATGTCATAATGACCACCTAAGTGGCTATGGCAGAAAAATGGCTTTATCATATCTCATCTACGTGTAGATAAATAGATGGCACTTCTGTTTGCCTATAACTTTGTCCCCGCTTGACGAATCTTAACAAAATGTTTGAAAAAAAGGTAATCCACCTCAGCTTCTGGAACGTTTTGGGGAGATCTGTCAAGCAGTGGCCTAACAAAGAGGGGGGTCTCAAAATGTAAATAATTTTCCATAAACTTTTTTAACCCCTTGGATGCCTGGGATGTAACAGTTACGTCCTGGGCAGCACCGCTCGGGAGCCCAGAACGTAACCGTTACATCCTGCATCCGGCCCTCAAGTAAAGCACTAGTGCTCCCCCTGAGGGCCTCCCAACCCCCTCCCATGAGCTGGGCTGGAAGGGGAACTGCTTCCCCTTCCACCCTGACCCCCTAAGTCCCCCCCCATTGAGGTCTGATGACATCAGCGTGCGATTGCATGCTGACCTCATCAAAGGTCGCCTCCTATCACAGAGACACAGATTAGTTTCTCCTCTGTATAGGGGCAGGGGAGGTCACAGAGGCATGAAAAGGAAAGGAAATGCTTTTCCTTTCCTTTTCATGTCTCTCTGAGCATGGAATCGTGCTGCAGGAATGCCACTAGACACTAGGGATTTGTTTGTTTTGTTATTGAAATGTTATAAGGGGAGAGACCGCTTTGGCAAGGGTCGCTCCCCAGGGAGAAATGTCTTAATTAGACCTTTTCTTCCCCCCGGGTGCAAATCAGCCTAAATTAATTAGGCTGATCAGTCTCCAGTGGGGGCAAAAGCCACTAGACACCAGGGATTTTTTTTTTTTACATTCATAAGGGGAGCGACCCCTTAGGCAAAAGTCGCTCCCTTGGGGGGCAATTTAATTTTAGGTCATTTCTGCCCACCTTGGGGGTAGACAGGCCTATTTTTCTGAGGCTTGTTTTTGTGCCAATTTCACGCAAGGGGAGTGACCCCTTAGGCAAGGCTTGTTCCCTTGGGGGCAAATTTATTTCAGGCCATTTCTGCCCCCCTTGGGGGCAGATCGCCCTATTTTTGTAAGCCCACCGGACATCAAGGAAGATTTTCTTTTTTTTTAAAAAGAGGGTGGGGGTATGGCCATACCTCCACTTAAAAAAAATGGGGACAAAGTTGTGTTGCCCACCGGTGGGCAGATGGGGCAATTACTGCAAATTCACTTCCGGGGGGGGGGGGAGGGCAGCAAGCCTACTAGATGCAGGGAATTTAAAAAAAATTGTGGTGTGGTGGATACAAAACAGTATGGGCATGGTTGTGACCCCACCCCCAACTGAAGGGGGCAACAGTCTTTCAGCTCTCCCCTCACACACTAAAACATCTTATCCCATGGCAAGCAAGAGGACAGTTGATTATTTTTTACATTTGGGCCATGAGAGCTTGTCTAACTCTCAAAATCGTCCACACATGGAATGGTGAGGGCTGCACTTTTTTTTGTTTGGGATGCTGCATTGTAGAAAAATCTACAAGACCTAGACACATCTGAAAATGAAACATCTTGGTGAGTCCATGGTGGTGTACTTCACATGCACTCCGCACCATTTTCTTACCCACAATGCCCTGCAAACCTCCAACATTACTTGAAATCACACATTTTTCCCATATTTTTGTGATGGAACCTTCCGGAATCAGCAGGAATCCATACAATTCCTTCCACCCAGCATTGTTGTATCAATACCAATAAAAATTCTGCCCCACTTGTCAACCTAAAGATATTTTTTTCCAAACTGTCCTTTTGGACCCGCTTTGGTTCCCCCTAATTTTTGACATGTTCTTGGCTCTTTCCTTTCTCAGGCACTAAGCCCACCTACACAAGTGAGGTATCATTTTTATTGGAAGACTTCAGGGAATGTTGGGTAGTAGGAAATGTGTGCTGGTGCAGTGATCCCACACAGAAATGTAGGAAAGAATTGTTTTTTTAGCTAAATTTGAGGTTTGCTGAGGATTCAGGGTAAGAAAATATTGGGAGAGCCACACAAGTCATACCTCCCTGGGTATCTTTTTCAGAAATGTTTGGGTTTGGTAGGTTTCCCTATATGGCTGCTGAGCCCAGGACCAAAAACGCAGGTGCCCCTTCAAAAACAGGTAGTTTTGTATTTGATAATATTGATGTGCCCACATAGTGTTTTGGGGCATTTCCTTTCGCGGGCACTAGGCCTACCCTCTCAAGTGAGGTACCATTTGTATCGGGAGACCTGGGGTAAAGCTGGGTAGACAGAAGTTTGTGGCTCCCATCAGATTCCAGAACTTTGAAGCACCAAAATGTGAGGAAAAAGTATTTATTTTGCCACATTTTGAAGTTTGCTAAGGATTCTGGGTAACAGAATCTGACGAGAGCACCACAAGTTACCCCATCCTGGGTTCCCCTAGATGTCACGTTTTCAGAAAATGTCCAGGTTTGCTTGGTTTTCCTAGGTGCCGGCTGAGCTAGAGGCCAAAATCCACAGCTAGGCACTTTGCAAAAAACAGGACTGTTTTCTTTGGTAAAATGTGATGTGTCCATGGTGTGTTTCGGGGCATTTCCTGTCACGGGCACTAGGCCTACCCACACAAGTGAGGTACCCGGGAGACTTAGGGGAAAGCTGGGTAGAAGAACATTTTTTGTCTCCTCTCAGATTCCAGAACTTTCTGTCACCGAAATTTGTGGAAAAAGTGTTTTTTTGCTCTGTTTTGAAGTTTGCAAAGGGTTCTGTGTAACAGAACCTGATGAGAGCCCCACAGGTCACCCCATCTTGGATTTCCCTAAGTGTCTAGGTTTAAAATTTCACAGGTTTGGTAGGTTTCCCAGGTGCCGGCTGAGCTAGAGGCCAAAATCCACAGCTAGGCACTTTGCAAAAAACACATCAGATTTCAATGTCAAAATGTGATGTGTCCATGTTGCCTTTCCTGTAACGGACATTAGGCCTACCCACGCAAGTGGGGTACCATTTTTATCGGGAAACTTGAGGGAACACGGAATGGCAGAACAAGTGTTATTGCCCCTTGTCAGTGTGTAAAAAAAGATGTCTATTTGAGAAATGCCCTGTATTTCACATGCTAGTATGGGTACTCCAGAATTCAGAGATGTGCAAATAACTACTAGTCAAGACCTTATTTTGTGCCCATTTTGGAAATACAAAGGTTTCCTTGATACCTATTTTCCACTTTTTATATTTCACCCGTATACATAAAAATGAATTGTTGTATACCCGGGTATAAAATGAAAACCCATTGCAAGGTGCAACTCCTTTATTGGCTCTTCATACCTAGGGTCCTTAATGAACTTACAAGCCCTATATATCCTCACAACCAGAAGAGTCCAGCAGATGTAACGGTATTTAGTTTAGAAAATCTGACATCGCATGAAAAAGGTACAAAGTAAAACTTGGATCCCACACAGAAATGTAGGAAAGAATTGTTTTTTTAGCTAAATTTGAGGTTTGCTGAGGATTCAGGGTAAGAAAATATTGGGAGAGCCACACAAGTCATACCTCCCTGGGTATCTTTTTCAGAAATGTTTGGGTTTGGTAGGTTTCTTTATATGGCTGCTGAGCCCAGGACCAAAAACGCAGGTGCCCCTTCAAAAACAGGTAGTTTTGTATTTGATAATATTGATGTGCCCACATAGTGTTTTGGGGCATTTCCTTTCGCGGGCACTAGGCCTACCCTCTCAAGTGAGGTACCATTTGTATCGGGAGACCTGGGGTAAAGCTGGGTAGACAGAAGTTTGTGGCTCCCATCAGATTCCAGAACTTTGAAGCACCAAAATGTGAGGAAAAAGTATTTATTTTGCCACATTTTGAAGTTTGCTAAGGATTCTGGGTAACAGAATCTGACGAGAGCACCACAAGTTACCCCATCCTGGGTTCCCCTAGATGTCACGTTTTCAGAAAATGTCCAGGTTTGCTTGGTTTTCCTAGGTGCCGGCTGAGCTAGAGGCCAAAATCCACAGCTAGGCACTTTGCAAAAAAACTATTTTCCACTTTTTATATTTCACCGGTATACATAAAAATGAATTGTTGTATACCCGGGTATACAATGAAAACCCATTGCAAGGTGCAACTCCTTTATTGGCTCTTCATACCTAGGGTCCTTAATGAACTTACAAGCCCTATATATCCTCACAACCAGAAGAGTCCAGCAGATGTAACGGTATTTAGTTTAGAAAATCTGACATCGCATGAAAAAGGTACAAAGTAAAACTTGGATCCCACACAGAAATGTAGGAAAGAATTGTTTTTTTAGCTAAATTTGAGGTTTGCTGAGGATTCAGGGTAAGAAAATATTGGGAGAGCCACACAAGTCATACCTCCCTCAGTATCTTTTTCAGAAATGTTTGGGTTTGGTAGGCTGAAAAACAGCCAAAAGATGGCTGTTTTGTCACCTCAATTTCAAAATATTTTTTATTTCAGCTGTTATTTTCTGTGGGAAAACCTTGTAGGATCCCCTTGATGAATTTAGAATTGTATCTACTTTTCAAAAATATTTTGCTGTCCAGGATCCAGCACTGGTTTCACATCCATTTCTGTCACTAACTGGAAGGAGGCTAAAAGCACAAAAAATTGTAAAACTGGGTTAAGTCCCAGTAAAAAGCCAAAATTGTGTTGAAAAATGTGGTTTTCTGATTCAAGCCTGCCTGTTCCTGAAAGCTGGGAAAATGGTGATTTTAGCACCACAACCCCTGATGCCATTTTGAGAGAAAAAAGCCACAAGCTTTCTTCTGCAGACCTTTTTTCCCATTTCTAACTTTCACAAACTTCATCAATAGCCAAAAAAAGGCATGGCACCTGAGGGGGAAAAGGCCTGGCAGCAAAGGGGTTAAGATAGGTTTTAGGAAAAACTGCTCAACTGAATTACACCAAATTCATTAGGAAGCTAGACCTTGGTACACAGATTAAACTTTTTATCTATTCAGTAGTGTTTGGAAAATTAATGGTGAAAATTAATTATATATTTTGGCAGGTGGTCTTGCAAAATTCCCGCAAGCCTCTCATGAGGGAATGAAATCAAAAATGGAGCCCTATGATTGGTTTAGAGGCCTTTTTCCTGTGAGTCTGTTAGGCTCTTGTGAATCCCATGATTTCTCAGATTAGCTGACTGTTCGAATGTTAAAATTATATGGCTGCAATTACTGTTTACTGTGAAAAATTGGAAGTGTTGTGGAAATGAAGTAAAAAAGCAATATAAGGGGCATGCAGAAGGGCATTCTGGCCCACCAGATTTAGAGAGGAAGAGTCTAAGTAATACCTACTGTGAAGATTGTAAATGTATATTGTTTTTAACTAATTTTTTCGATCTTGCATGACACCTGTGGGATTGTGAATAGTAAAAAGGAGTATGTGAGTTCTCAATACCCTCTACAAGTAGGATGCATAATGTGGTCCTTATTATTGAGTGGCAGTGCGTACGAAATAAGTACTGTGACAGGTAGAAGGTTAATTATTTTACAAAAAATATTACAGCCTTGCAGGACTGTCACAGGATTGTGACAAATAGGAAGAAGTAGATGATCTTTAAATACACTCTGGTACGCACACATGTTACTGTATGAAGGAGCTTTTTGGAGATTGTTTTTTATCAGAGTCTACTACTTATGTCCATTGTTTAGGGAAGAGTTGTGAGCAGAGGTAAGCCTCTTCTCACACCCTATTATGCACAGCTATCATCAAAGAGCAGGGTCTCAGTGCAGAGGCCAGTCCATCCGTACCCCTAAAACACACACTTGTCATCTGAGATAGAACTGTCTCAAAGGCGAGGCTAGTCCCTCACCATACACCCTACTACGCACACCCGTCCTGTGAAAGAGAGGTTCCAGAGGTGAGGGCACTGTCTATCCACACAACCTATCATGCAAACTTGTCATCTAAGAGAAAGGTCAAAAAGAAGATGCCAGACCCTCCACACTCACTACTAGGCACACCCATTGTGAGAAAGCTGGGCTGATTGCAGAAGCCCCCTTGACGTTTTGCCCCATTTTTCACTTTTTGCTGGTGTTTTTCTGACTCTGAGGGTGCCCTGGATAATGCTAAACAGTCCCAGGGCCTGTGCTCTGACTAAAATGATTTATGCAAATTAGGCTAATTAGAATTGGCAGTATCAAGCTACCTATAATTCCTTAATATATGGTAGGGCATGTATGTTTAGGGACCCCAGCATAAGTCACTGCTGAGGTGCCAAGTGTAATTTGAAAGGTAGGCCTGCCTTACTGGCTGCTTTTAAATTGAAATTACCTTTACATTCGACTTTGGAATTAAAAGTACTTCCAAAGTCTTAAACCTTATTTTTATTCAAGTCACCCCTAAGGTGTGCCTTAAGTGCCCTCAGGGTTGGTTGCAGTGTAACTATAAGTAGGGACTTTATAAAAGATGTTTTATGAGCCCTCGTGAGGAACAATTGCCAAATTCATTTTTTGCTCATTTTAGTGAATAGGCTCTATAGGCTACAATGAGGGGACTTTATTTGAATTAATACAGTCTCAAAATGAGCTAGATATGTCAAGTTTGGAATCAAACATATTGTTATAATAAAACCAACACGGTGCCAATGTTGAATCTAATGAAACTACTTCAGGGAAGGAGTTTTAGAACTCTACCTGAAAGTTGGCAACTTCAGCTCTGTAGTGCCCTTCTCTAATTGAGCAGCCTATCGCAGCTTGGCCAGGCTGCCTTAATGAGGTGTAAAGTGGCCTGGGCTGAAGACAAAGGAAGTGCCTAAGGTGGGAGCTCTGCCTCAGCAGATCATGAAACAGGATGGGGGAGAGCAGCCAAACGGGTCTTCAAAGGAGGGAAGGAGATTTGTAGTAGCTCAGGACCTCCCCCATTTCCCACAAACCCAAACTGCCAGGTGCCCCCTGATTTGATTAGGAGAGGGCTGGTGAGAGGAGTGTTAAGGGAACTTAGCCACACCAGTGGGTGGGCTCAGCCAGACCTAACCTCCAAAATTCAGATTCTGCCATTTTGGATTTTTAAAGAATGTTACTCCCTGGGTTTGATTTTTTGCCACACTTCTCAGGAAGTGGTCATCCAAGATTCTGATGGCCTGCCTGTAATTGGACAGTTTCCCTGTGATTGGACTGCCTTCTACCCCAGGAAGAAGGATAAATATGGCTGCACCCACACCTCAGATCCCTACAAGGAACAATGACAGAAGAATAAAGACTGCCCTGCTGGACCCCTGACCTGCATCTGGGCTGCACTAGCTGCGCACTTGGGCTTCACCACTTTGCCTGGCTTCAACTAGTTCAAGAAGGGACTCCCCTGTTTGCTACAGGTTTAAAATAGCTAACCAGAGTTCCCTGTATCAAATGCAGAAGGAACTGACCAGCTGACCACTGTTCAGTGGTCATTTTGGCTTTTAGGCATGTGCATTCCGGGAGTTGGAGTCCTAACCCTCAAGGAGCAACTCAGACCTTCTGGAACATTGGGGTGAATTATGGACTTGCGACCCAGCCTGACCTGCACTCTCGTCCGGCTGAAAAGCTCTGGAACCTCAGATACCCAGGATTTCACCAGGGGAAACAGGAAAGGCAATCCAGCGACTTTGACTCAAAATTGTCTTGCTGTGGAGGGTCGTGCGACATCAGAGAGAAAAAGCTCCAAAAAGTGGCAAAGTCTGAACATAAAAAGTTGACCGGGACTTCCAGCGCAGCATGTCCAAGGAGTGCTCCAGGGACATTGCATTCAAATTCAACTCCGACCTGGATGAGGATTTCCCTCCTGAAAAATCATTTAAGTCCGAAGGTAGAACTCTTCACTGTGGTTTACTGTGAAGTGTATCCGAAGAGGGCTGCAGGGAGATCGGATTGGATTGCTGACTTCGTCTCGCTGAAGAAAATCTTCGAGAAAAAAGACTAGGGGCCTCTATATGACCCTTGTGGTGGTGGTCGGCCCACCAGCACCGCCAGATTTTGACTCCACAATAGTCTGGTGGTGCTGGTGGTCCTAATCCACCTGCCCTAGGGATTACGACCCCCTTCAGTACCAGCGGTTTCATGCCAGTAACCCCGCCATGAAAAGGCTGGTGGAGGCGGGGTGAAGGGAGCCCCCTGCACTGCACATGCCAAGTGCATGACATGGGTAGTGTAGAGGCCCCCCTGGCCAGCTCTTTCATAATGTCCACACTCTACTTTTCTTTGCAGACAGTGAACATTGCGACAGGTGCTGGTGCACTCTATGCACTACAGCATTGCCGCCGCCTCTGTTATGAGCCAGCGATAATTCTGTATGCTATTTCACACTGGGCCAGTGGGAGGAAACTCTGTTTCTGCCTGCTGGCCCAGTGGGAATCTCGTTTCGAGAGATCTTTGGGAGGAAAGGGCAGTCCCTCTCCAGTCACTGCTATGCGCCCCAGTCATCTCAGAGAGAAGTCTGAGAGGAAAGGGTGGTCCCTCGCTGCTCACTACTGGGCACACCTTTCATCTGAGAGAGGTGTCTCAACTGAGAGGCCAGTATCTTTTTGACATACTACTACACATACTCATTATCTCAGAGAGCAAGGTCTGAGAGGAAAGGGAAGTGCCTCTCTACTTACTACTATGCACACCTGTCATCTGCGAGAAAGGTCTGACAGGAGAGGCTAGTCTATGTATACACCCTTATACATACACCCGTCCTGTCAGAGAGAGTTGAGAGGAAGGGGCAGGCCATCTCCACTTATTACTATGCACACATGTCATCTGAGAGAGAGGTCTTAGTGAATGAGACCAGTCTCTCTCCACACACCCTACTCACATACCCATCATCTGAGAGAGAGGTCTGACTGGAGAGGCCAGACCATGCACCCTTCCTACTATGCCCAACCATCAATAGAGACAGAGGTCTCAAGTGAGAGGCTCTTCTACTAAGATAGTCTACTATGTACACCCATCATTTGAGAGAGGGTTCTGACAGGAGAATGCAGTACCTCCCCACAAATTACTATGCACATTTTTAATGAGATGTTTGAGTGGTGATATTACTATTTCTAGAGTTCACTGTGGTGAGTGTTAGCAAAACTATGTCAGGATGACTGTGTTACTTTAGAAACTGGTATGAAAGCAGAGTACATGGCATGTATAATTTATTTGCAAAAAATATGAAAATAGACTGGTCAAAGGTGTGGTATTTTTCAGGAGAAGGGAATAAGAAGATACTGCTGCACTAGATCTAAACTTGTGATTGTGGGTGAAAAATGTAGCAAAGCGTAGACAATATAGTGATGAAACACTGTTAAGAATTATTGATCAGTTTCTAACTTTTATCTTTTGTGTTATTTTCTCATGTTTTAGGAGGAAAATGGAAACTTGTCTCTAAGGCGATAATTATCTGCTTACATGAGCAATAAAAATGAGCCTTGTTAAGTCAAGCAGGATTATTGTGCTGTTTAGCAATAACTACCTCTTGAAGCACAGTGTTTTCAGGTTAGAAGGATGTGGAAGTGATGCAACGGTTGTGCAGTTCAGCAGCACAAGCTAACGAGCTAGGGTCTGTGACTTATAACTTATAGATGTACTGCTTTGCTGAAACCTTCTCTCCACCTAGCCAGGTAATAAATACCAGGAATATGAAGACTCTTCGGCAGGCTAATGTGGCTAAAAGACTGCAAAAGAAGTGCTACATAAATAAAAATTCAGTATGCATATAAAGCAAAGAGGGGTAGGCATTGAAGCCTGATGATGAGTGTAAATACAAAATATATATTATATAGCTGTTTATATAATTTGTTAATATTAGTTTTGTATTGCTGTTAAGTTGTTTTGTTGTAATAAGGCTTTGCCTAAAACGTATTATGAGTTTCAATTTTAATATAATATTGCATTATTCACCAAAACCGGCAGTTCCATCTTCAAGGGCTATAATCATGCTGCTGCATGTATATGTATCTCTATGGTAGAATGCAAATCTTTTATTCTATAGACATTTGGTAATAGAGAAACCAATTATTTTGCTATGTAGCTATGGTGACTTGTCATGCAACAGTCAGGTGCCAGTAGAGAGATCAGTCCTTGTCTAGACTCTAGTATAGGGACCTCTGATAGAAGAGAGAGGTATTGGCATACAGAGCAGTACATCTTCATACTCTAATATGCACACAGCTGCTGTCCACACAGTATTACATATGACTGTCACCATTGGAAGATGGCAGAAAGAGAGGTGAGTATGTCCCCATAATCAAATATGTATGCTGGTTGTGCAAGACACAGTTTTCAATAGAGATGATACTCCATTTTGTATTCTACTATGGACATTCATCAGTATGAAGAAAGGTATACAGTGAGAGAACAGTCTCTACCCACCGTCTACCTTGTACATATATTACTCCGGGGAGATGTTCCAGCTAAAAGGACAGTGTGTTTCCATACCATAGTGTTTATTGTTGTTATGCAAGACAGACCTCTCAGCATAGAGGTAATTTCATCCCTACATATTACTTGTACATCTGTCATCCTGGGGAGAGTTGTGACTAGAAAGCTAAGCCTCTTTTCACACCCTAATTTGTACAACCAGTCGTTTCTCACACTACACTCTGTTAGCAAACAGGGCAGATACTCCCCACAGCCTATTATGTACACCTGTGAGCATGGGAAGAGATGAGAGCAGAGAGATACATTTTTCTCAAACCCTACTACAGACACCTCTCACCAAGGTAAGATGTGCTAGCAGACAGGTCACGCTCTTCCCAGACATCAATACATTTACATGTTGGCTAAGGGAGAGGTATCAGCAGATAGGCCGCTCCTTGCCAAAACCAAACTGCAAAACCTTGTTTTCTTGGAGATAGGTATTAGTGGAGAGGAGACTGTGTCCCTTCACACTACCTACACACTACTGTTTATTTCTATCATACTAGGGAGAACTGTAACTGGACACACTGATATATATGGCTATTTTCCTGAGGAGAGGCTTCAGTGGACTAGCCTGTACCTGTTATACTTACAATGGAATATTAAGGTCTTACATGTGAGGTGAGTATCTTCCCTGCCCTATTATGCAGACTGAAGACTCTGAAGAATCCACAAGCCTGATGGAACACCTCCACTTCAAACTACATACCAGCCTGACATCCACTATCAGGGGAACCCTCAACTACTGCCCTCCCGGACAACATGCTCCCTTTACCGACTCAATCACGGACTACATCTCCGTGCAAGCCATCACATCCTCCAGCTACACCCTGCTGGGAGACCTCAACTTCCACCTCAACAACCTACAAGACCCCAACACCGCATCCCTCCTAGGCAACTTCCACAACATAGGGCTGTGACAGAGCGTGATGGAGCCAATACACTCAGCAGGACACACCCTCAGTCCCATCTTCACTACAGGACCCTTCGCTACGTTCATTCACACCTCAGAACTCCCTTGGACAGACCACTGATGCATCCATTTCACCTTCAACACAACAGCCGTCATCAGACCCCAACACCAACCATCACATAGAAACTGGACAAGAATCACCGATGATCAGCTCACCGCCACCCTCGCCATCGCTGCCCCTACCGTTGAACACAACTCCGCAGCCCGCACCTTCCACAAATGGATTGCCGACTGCACCAACACTATAGCCCCCCTCAAAAAGAACAACAGCTCCCACACAAAGAAAGCCAGCTGGTTCACAACAGAACACTGAGAATCTAGGCGACTTGTCGCCGGCTTGAGAAAATCTGGAGAAACACCAAATCCAAAGAAGCCCACAGCAACTTCAGAACTGCCACCACCGCACACCATCAACCCACCAGAAACACCAGAAAGAAAGCTATACAAGACAGAATCTCCTCACACGCACCCAACAGCAAGGAACTTTTCAGCATCATCAAGGAGTTTGCCCAACCGAACAGTGAAACAACGGACATCCCACACTCACAGGACCTCTGTGACAGTCAACACCTACTTCCACCACAAAATCAAGACCATCTACGACAGTTTCAGCAAGGACAACCTACGTGCAGAATCCCCTCTACCAAAACCTGACACCAACAAACCAACAATGACCTCCTGGACCCCCCTCACCACCGACGATACTCTGAGAACAAAAAGATCTATCACTCTGGGGCCCCCACGGACACATGCGCCCACCACATTTTCAATAGAGCTGCAGACACCATTGGCCCCAAGCGCCACCTCACCATCCACCACTCACTAGCCGCCACCACCTTCCCCGATGACTGGAAACACACTGAGATCAACCCCCTCCTCAAGAAACCCTCAGCAGACCCCACTGACCTTAAAAACTTCAGGCCCATCTTCCTACTCCTCTTTCCTGCGAAAGTCATTAAAAAAGCGGTCAACAGCCAACTCGCCACGTTTTTAGAAGACATCCTCGACATCTCCCAATCCGGAATTCAGGAAAAACAATAGCATCAAAGCAGCACTCCAGGCCACAAAGGACAGCATCTGCTCCCTGCTGGACCAGGGAGAGATAATGGCACTTATCTTGCTAGACCTCTCACCGGCCTTCAACACAGTCTCCCATCATACCCTGATACGAAGACTCCACAAAGCTGTCATCAGAGACAAGGACCTCAACTGGATCCAATCCTTTCTCTCCGGCAGAACTCAATGAGTGAGACTCTTCTCCTTCCTCACAGACCCCACACCCACCACCTGCACAGTTCCCCAGGGATCCTGCCTCAGCCCCAGGCTTTTTAACGTCTACATGGCCCCACTAGCCACCATTGTCAGAAGCTACAGAATCAACATCATCTCCTATGCCGACGACACCCAACTCATCCTCTCCAACAAAGCCAAACACAACTTCCACAAAGGCATGGAAGCAGTAGCCAACTGGATGAGAAACAGCTGCCTTCAACTCAATGCAAACAAGACAGAAGTACTCAACATGAGCCCTCAACCCAACACGTGGAACGACTCTTGGTGGCCACCCACCCTCGAAAACCCACCCACCCCCAACAGCCAAGCCCACAACCTGAGGATCATCCTGGACTCCAATCTCAGAAGGAACAATCAAATCAACTCAGTCACCTCCAACTGCTTCCACACCCTCCACCTCCTACGCAAGCCATTCAAATGGATCCACCTTGAACATTGAAAGACAGTCTCACATGCTTTCATCACCAGCAGACTGGACTATGGCAATGCACTCTACACCGGAATCAACAAGAAATTCATCCGCAAACAACAAAACATCCAGAACGCTGCTGCCAGACTGGTCCTCGACCTACCTCGACACTTCCACATCTTGCAATACCTGCATACACTGCGCTGGCTCCCCATATAGAAAAGAATTACCTGCAAGATCCTCACCCACACACACAAAGCCCTCTACAACATCGGACCAGACTACCTGAACCATCGACTCAACCTCCACGTACCCCACAGGACACTACGCTCAGCTCAGCTCTCTCTAGCAGAAGTACCTCACATCAGGAAAACCAGAATAGGAGGACGCTCCTTTTTGTACCTCGCAGCCACCTCCTGGAACGCCCTTCCTCTCCACATCAGACAAACCTCCTCCCTCCTCAGCTTCATGAAGGTACTGAAGACATTGGCTTTTTTAAGAACCACTGGTGAACGCTACACTCCCCCCACGGCGTCTTGAGACCGTAACGGGTGAGTAGTCATGCTTTACAAGAATTGATTGATTAAGTGATTGATTACAACTCAGCTTTCTGCCAGCCTTTCCATGCCAGCATCATCAGAATGCGCACTGTCTGCTGTGCTGCAATATTGGCCTCGGCTCCCTTAAGGGAGCCAACACCAATACTGTAGCACTGTATCGCCGGTCAGTCAAGTGGGAATGGTGTGAATCAATGTTCCAATCGGTCAGCCTGGTGGGAAAATTGTGATATGCTTGAGAGGGACGCCACAACCATGAGAGTTGCGTCCTCCCTGTGAGTTTGAAGGTTGGATCAGTAGAGAGATGAGTTTCTAATAAAGATCATTTAATCCCAGCATTTAACATGTGGAGAGGTCTCAATAGAGAGGCTATTTTGTTTGAAACATTTTTCACTGGTACTATTTCAATTATAGAGGAGTGTTTTGCATGCAGTATTTAACATGCGTTAAGGTCTCAGTAGAGAGGTAATTGTGTTAGTAAACTGTTGCACTGGTATGACACAATGTTGTAATTTACAAAAGCATTTTACAATTTACAAAAGCATTTAGACTGTGTGCACATATAAGAAAATGAGCCCCTCTCTACTGAAACTGAGCCATACAGAATCTGAGATTTGTTAAGGTGTGACAATAGTAGGCCTAGTGTTTGCATAGAATGTTCTACATAGATGATTTATATTCTGTTAGTAGATAGATAACTACTTGCCCCTAGGTTTGGTAAGCTCTATAGATTACTTGGGGGTGAGAATTAGCAACAATCTGCATTGGGGGGCCCAAATCGACAAAAGTTTGGCTCGCCTGGTACAGTCATCTGGAGCCATTCTTCGTTTTCATAAGTCTACTTCTGAGAGAGTGATTACTCCAATTATTAAAATTTATAGAGCAAAGGCACAAAGTGCTGCGGTCTATGGGGCAGAAATTTGGGGGTCCTCAAACACTGGCAGGCTTGCAGTGGGGGAAAACAATTTTGTGAGGTCTACTTTGGCCTGCCCTCGCAGTACCCCACTGCTGCCATTGTTCTGGGACCTTGGCCTTTCACGCATCACAGATGTAGTTGCCCTACGACCTCTGCTTTTTTGGGTCCGTGTTTGGTCCACCCCTGAGTTATCTACATACAAGGAGTCTATCCAAGACATCTTGGTTAGACCAAATGTACTCACCATTCCCTGGTTTAATCACATCTCTAAATGGTTTCACAAATTGAGTCTCAGTGAGCTATGGAGTCATCCAGAAAGTATAAGGAAGGAGCAGAAGAATCATTTGAAAACTGTATACTGGACTTACGTCAGAGAAAACTATCTGCTGTGCCCTACTCACGGCAGATTGACCTCACAATTTTTTGATTTTAAATGGTATCCGTCTTTTGAATCTTTTATGGATATAATTCTTGACCCATTAAGTAAGAGTTTATATATCCAGTTCAGATATGGTTGTCTGCCTCTCAAATCATATGGCAGTAAGTGGAGTGCAACTACAAGATCTGATTTATGTCCGAGCTGTACCCATAATCCAGAATCCATTGTACATTTTATGTTTTTATGTCCTGCCTATTTGATTGCGCGTCGAAAGTGGTTACGGCCAGTGTGTAGATATATGGGGGTAAGACATTGTATTGTTGCCTTAAGAATTCTGATGAGGGAAGGTTCCCCCCCCTTGCCCTGTGCGGTTAGTAAGTACATTACAGCTGCCTGGCATGTACGTATTAATCGCTTGGGGCAAGTTGCTGATGCGGAACTTACTTCCAAATAAGGACAACATGAAAAACTGACAATGGAATGTTTTAGTCATCAAATTTTAACCACACACCTAGACTGGAACAAAACCCCATGATTAACTTAAATGACAGTCAGCAGGAGATTAGGTGTTTGGTTTTTAATGTGTTTTAAGGCCGTAAAGGATGTTCTTTTTTATTCCTCTTATTTCTTTTCTAACTCAATTTTTACTCATCTTTTATTTTTCTACCGGTGGTTGTTTTGCTTTTATGGTTGAAAGTAACCGAATAAAGCTATGTATGTACAAATATAACTGTGGGAGAAAACAATTTTGCGAGGGCTTTGATAGCGTGACCCCGAAGTACACCACTGATCCCAATGTTTCTTGATTTGGGGCTAAACCAAGTAGCTGATTTAATTTCCCTATGACCTCTATTATATTGGATAAGGATTTGGACCACCCTGAATTGGATTTATACAAAGCATCATTGCTTGACCTGCTAAAGAGACCAAATGCAGCTATTATTCCTTGGATTAAATATGTGTCCAATTGGTTTTGTATCTTGGGGTACGGAGATTATTGGGAGAATCCCCCAAAATGTTTGAAATCCCATAAAACTGCTTTGAAATCAGCTTACTGGTCCAATGTATGGAACAATTATATTTGTTGTAAATCTCATGGTCGATTAAATAATCCTATTTAGATATTATACCAGATTTACAGGGCAAAGGTTTATGTGCTAGATTCCGTTTTGGGTCATTACCAATGTTGTCTTTAACTTGCAACTGGGGGCCAATCACTACTTCAGATATATGTCCGGCTTGTGGCGGTGCCCCGGAAACAGTTGAACATTTAATGTTTTTTTTTTTTTTTTTTTTTCTGCCCTTCATATTTTATTCCACAGTCAAAATGGATTCGAAAAACATGTTGGGAAATGGGGCTGAAAAATTGCAGTATAGCAATAAGGGTTTTAAAAAGCCATAGATCAAATTAATTAATTTTAGCAGTCAGCAAGTTTTTAGTGGCAGCATGGCATATACGTGATCACCATTTTAATCAAGGACCCATGAAGCGTG
The DNA here is from genome assembly GCF_031143425.1 of Pleurodeles waltl. Taxonomy (NCBI): domain Eukaryota; kingdom Metazoa; phylum Chordata; class Amphibia; order Caudata; family Salamandridae; genus Pleurodeles; species Pleurodeles waltl. Next base: position 298,519,138 of record NC_090440.1, read on the forward strand.
CCCAGGCAGGATTTTAGATGAATACTTTGATATCACATGTATGTATTTATTTACGTGTTTTTTTATAAAATTATTTAATTATTGTACAGATTATAAAATAAAATGAGATGAAATTTTTCCTTTAATGTATGTGATGCTTTGATGGTTAATTGACCGAATAAAGCTTGATTTGATTTGAAACTACTTGTAAACTGAAGCAAATACCCTCTTCACTATGAGAAAACACCTTTTGATTCTATTCCTAAAACCCTTCACAATCAACATTTGGCCTTCTGAGGGCTAGCGAGAGAGATGGTGGGCCATTCACTCAATGTGTCACTGTGTCACAGGAAGTGACTGCTTCATGAAACAGTACCACTACCAAACTGTACTCTGTTTAAATCTGGTAGGAGTGGGCCTAGTGTTTGTCTAAATCCTTCTAAGCTAACCATTTACCTTTTACTGAGATATCAGTAGACATCTTGCTGTCTGTAATCCCATTCATATACCATATTCTGTCAGAAGAGGTGCCTTTCTGAATGGGTACATTACTCACTAAATCCTCTGACTGAACATAAAGAGGGAATGTTCTCATACAAGTGAGCCAATCACTCTGTATACAGCTATATTAAAACTCTCATTTTAAAATGGTGAGATTCAGTTCGATAGGATCTAGTGCTTGTCTGACGCCTTTTAAACACACCCTTTACTCTGTGCAAAGATATTAGTACACACCTTGTTGTTTATAAAGCCATGTAGCTCAAGAGGTACTAGCTTTCAAAGCTACACAAAGCAGCTGTTTCTTTTGAGATGCCACTTAGAGACACTGCTGTTACAGAGTAGTATTAGATGTGTGACGAAACTATAAAATGCAAAATGTATAGCATGCCAAAATATAGTTGCACTGGGCCTACGTCTTCTGCCAATGCTTTTATAGAGGCTGTCTATTCTCCTCACAGGAATCATCAGAGAAGATGACCTTACTACACTGAACTAAACACCCTATTTACTTAGGCAAAACATCTTTAGAGAGGGATGAAATTGTCAGTAAAGCCTTTCACACTCAAACCTGACCGTGAAGAGATCTCTCAGCAGAGGGACTATGTTGTCATAACAAGGAAGTATGAACCCTGTGCACACTTATAAGAAAAGGAGCCCCTCTCTCCTGCAACTGAGCCATACAGAACCTGTGCTCTGGTAAACTGTGATAATACAAACCTAGTGGTTGTATGGATCCGTCTACATACATCCTTCAAAAATGTCATTAGATACCAGTTTGTGACCTGAACCAAACACCCTCTTTCCTCTGAGAAACATCTGTTTACACACATGGCTTTATTATCAAAGACATTTATACCAGCTGTTTAACCTGTTAATCACTGTGGTGAGATGGTGCACCCTTTAAATGTGAATCATTCACTTTGTATGCACTACAATATCTTTTTCATAAAACAGGACCACAACCAAAGTGCACCCTGTTTAAATCTGATATGACAGGGCCTACTGCTTGTCTAAAGCCTTCTACACTGACCCTTTACTCTGTTTAAAAGTATCAGTAGAGACCTTAGTGTCTTTAATCCTATTCATGCTCCATGTTCTCTCAGAAGAGACGCCTTTGTGCAGGGGTTAATTACTAACTAAACCTATAACCTGTACAGACCTACTAAGTAGAGTGGGAATGTTTCGATACAACTGAGCTAATGATGTTGGGACAAAATATTGAGTTTCAAATATAGAGATACAGAAACATCAAAAACAAAAGACCCTGACACAAAAATATTGTACTGCAGAAGTATTGTTGAAAAAATAGTAATTATTTAGGTAATTTCATATCATTGTCAAAAATATCTGGGTGTTAATATCATTCTCAAAAATATAGGTGTTAAAATATGTTTTATAATAATTGCTCTGTGTTTCAGGTCATATATTTATTTCGTATGTTAAATATTATTTGTATACTTGTTGACAACTGTTTTTAATATAGTTTGACATGTTAAGTGATTTGTAATTTTTAATTTAATTGTTAATAGCAATTTGTAGTATTGTAGTGGGTTGTGAGGTTCATAGGGGTACCAAGTGTGAAGTTAAGTTATTTTTTAATTGACTATTAACAATGTAGTTGATTTAAATTATGTGAATTATGTAATTATTATATTTTTAAGTCATAGTTTAGGTATGGGTTGATGGGTTTGTAAGGGTATAGGGTGTAAAGTTAATAAAGTAATAACTGATTATTAGTGAATTATTAATTATTTATTAATTATTTAATTGAATATAAATTATGTAAATTGTTTAATAATTATATTTTTAAGCTATATATTAGGTGAGGGGTGTTGTCTTTGCGGGAGCATAGGGTAAGAAGGTATTTAAGTAATAATGAATTAACAATTAGTTTATTAATAATGCTTTAATTGATTATTAAATATGGTAATTGTGTTACACTTTTTTATTTTAGTTCTATTTTATTCATTGGCTGCTAGGTTTGTTGGGGTATAGTGCAGAAACGTAATTAAATAATAAACTAATAATATTTAATTCATAACTAATTATTACAACATTTATTAATAATGTACATTGTTTAATTGTTTTTTTTAAATTTTACATATATAATTTTTATATTAAGAGTTTTTTATGTCTGGTCAAGTAATTAGGTTATTAAAATATTTTATGTGTTTGAAGTGAAGTGCTTTCCCTATTGCTGCACAGAAGGGAATACTACCTCTCTGTAGTCAAACACTTTCTCTATTGTTGTGCTGACTGTAGTGGGAATAGTTAATTTAACTCCACTGACGTTCAATGCTTTATCTACTGTTGCATGGACTGGAGTGGGAATGGTAAATGTAAGCCTTCCGAAGTCCAATGCTTTCCCTACTGTTACACAGACTAGAGTGGAAATAATGAAAACTACCTCTTTGAAGTCCAACACTTTCCCTACTGATGTACAGGCTGGACTGGGAATAGTTAATTTACCTCCTCTGAAGTTCAATGTTTTCCCTACTATTGTATAGACTGGAATTTGGATAGTAAATTTCATCCCTCCAAAGTCTAACGCTTTCCCTACTGTTGCACAGACAGGAATTGGAATAGTAAACTTTACTTCTCTGAAGTTCAACTCTTTCCCCATTGTTGAACAGACTGGAGTTGGAATATTACATTTAACCTCTCCAAAGTCCAAGACTTTCCCTGGTGTTGCACAGACTGGGGTGGGAATAGCACATTTAGGGCCTGATTTTTACTTTTTTAGCTACGTGTTTGCGTCAATTTTCGACGCAAAAGCAGCACAAACTTACAAAATTAAATTATATTTTGTAAGTTTGTGCCGCTTTTGTGTCAAAAAATGACACAAATGCAGCTCCAAAAAAGTATACATCAGGCCCTTAATCTTTTCAAAGTCCAACACTTTCCCTACTGTTGCACAAATTGGGGGGATAGTGAATTTTTCCTCTTTGAATTATAATGATTTCCCTACTTTTGCACAGACTGGAGTGGGAATAGTAAGTTTGACCCCTCCGAATCCCAACGTCTTCTTTACTGTTGCACAGCTTGGACTGGGAATGGTAAATTTTATCCCTCCAAAGTCTAACACTTTTTCTATTGTTGCACAAACCGGAGAGGGAATGGTAAATTTTGCTCCTGCGAAGTTCAACGCTTTTCCTACTGTTGCACAGACTGGAGTGGAAATAGTTTATCCTTTTTTTTCTGATTTAATTATTTATTTTTAAATTGTTGAAATATATATATTCTCATTATTGGTTTGTGTGTTTAATTTTTTATTATTTTCAAATAGGTAGTTATAGTTAGGACCTAGTTTCTATGAAAAAAAAGTGTTTTTTGTTTTGTTAATAACCTTGCTGCAGTTTCATTAATCTTCACTAAATTCCCCCCAAAAAATCGTAGTCACTTCAGCTGCTTTCTGGGAAGTTTTTTGGGGTGATCTGTCAAGGGGAGGCCAAGAAAAAGAGGGGGGGCAAAACATGTTTTCCCAATTCATTTTTCTATAGGGATTTTGAACACCGATAGCACGTGCTACAGCCCCAGGGGCAGCCACCTCCCTGGCTCATAAAAGAATTGGAATGGGGGCCATCCGTCCTCCCCCTCACAGCCCCAGGGACCACCACCTCCCCCACGGCTTAAACCACATTTCATGCAGGGGGCCACCCACCCCCCACAGCCCCAGGGACCACTGCCTCCCCAGGGCTTTAAAGTAATATATGGGGGCAGTGCAGCCCACCCGCAGCCAGGGGAATGCCACCTCACTAGGGCTATTATTCAAGTGAATGTGGGAGGGCCATGTGACCGTCTCTGCAGCCCCGGGAACCACCACCTCCCTGGGGCTCTCAATTTATAGAGTACTGGGGTGCCACAAGACCCCGTGTAGCTCTAGAGACCACCATCCTCAGGGGCTACAATAGAAAAGTGAAGGGGATATGTTTTGGACCCCTAAGCCCTGGACACCATCAGCTCCCTGGAGCAAAGGTCATTGAAGGGGGATCACGCTGCCCCCCTCAGGGAGTCACAGACAGCTGTGGGGACCGCCACCCCTCAGGGCCAGCTCCTGCTATGTTCAGGATGCCCACACCCGGGACATAGCTGTTTGCTTTGGCTTGTTGTGAGCTTACCCTCCCACCAAGCAAAAGAAAAATTCCACTTTCTGCAAGTGAGAGCTGTCAAACTGCTCTCCCTTGCAGAAAGCAGAGTTTTCATCAGTCTTCCCTGCATGCAAATATGCGTGCAAGGAAGACACATGAAAACATTGCTCCTGCAAGCAGGGAACTCTATTAAAAACAGCTCCCTGCTTGCGGGAGCAATGCTGGCTCCCACAGGACGTGGGGAGCTGGCTAGGACACCAGGGGCCTTGAGGCTTCCCTCACAATCCTGTCACTCTCTCTATCTTCCATCCCATAATGGGATGGAAGAGAGAGAGAGATTGTCATTGTAATGGTCTCTCCATGCACTGAAATTTGAGGGTTGTGGGCCAGGTGTGTTTGTGAAAATTTCCATTTGTTCACTTCTTTTAAAGTTTAATGTTAATACTAAAATGTGTTCTCACTCTTTTTAACTGACAAATAAATTTTTCTTTTCACTTTGTCCAGAAATATCTCAATCTACATATATCTTTCATCAAAGCCTAAAAAAAAATCTCTCTCCCTCTCACTTTTTCTCAATTTCTTTTTTCAGTTTCTTTTTCCCACTCATACACCCACTCAATTCCTTATGCACCCACTCACAGACCCAATCAGATACTCACTCACCCACTCACAGACCAACTCAGAACCTCATGTATCCACTCACAGCCCCCTCCGACTCTCACACACCTTCTCACAGACCCACTTAGACACTCACATGTCTACTCACAGACCCACTCACACTCACACTCTCACACACCCACTCACAGACCCACTGAAACCCTTAAGCACCCACAGTGGTTGGATTAACGTATAGTAATGAAAATTACTTTATGTTAAAAAAACAATACAAATTAACTGAAAAAAAAAACAAGGTTACAGGGACTTTATAGTTAGGAAAGTAAATAAATTTAAAAAAACATAGAAATTCACTTAAAGAACCAAAGGTTACATGGATGTTATAGTTAGGCTCACATTTTAAACACACCAAACCATAGAAATTCTCCTTTGATAGTTAGAGTAACTATCACTCATGCCCTAAGGTAACAATAACTCACACCTCCGCCATGCACAGTTTTTCTTCAGAAATGTTACTGCAAATAATACACTGGTATTATTAGTGATTTTATCAAAGATGTCATGAGTGCTATAATTTTTGGAGTAATTAGCAGTGCATTGCGATGGTGCAAGGTATAGTTACCATAGGGCACTGTATATATGTATATATATACGTATATTAGAAATGGGGTCTTTGGTTGGCAGTCTGGTTACACCCGGTCCAATAAAGGACCCACACTCTAGTCAGGGCAAAAGAGGAACACAGCTGGTTAACCCCCACTCACCCCCTTGGTAGCTTGGCATTTGCAGAAAGGTTTAACCCAGAAGCAAAGTGTAAAGTATTTGAACCAACACACACAGTAATACAATGAAGACACTACAAAATGGACAATACATCAGTTTAGAAAAATAGGTAATATTTATCTAAATCAAACAAGACCAAAACAACAAAAATCCAACATACACAAGCCAAAGTATGAATTTTCAAACGAATAAGAGTTGTACCCCATAGAAAACAATGGAAACGTTGATTTTACCCAACTTGGTTTGCGTCAAAAATAAAGCTGCATGGGTGAACGTGAGTCAGAAAAGTCAGTGATACGTAGTTTCCTTACTCGCGAGTGAGGCTGTGTGTTGTTTTCTTCTCTGGTCAGGTCAAGGATGTGTCATTTTTCTCCCTCACAAGAGAGCGATGTGTCGATTTCTGGACAGGGCACCTCGGATTTGCGCAGGTTCACAATGAATTTGATGCCCAGTGACAAAGCATGAGAAATCTGGTTGCACAGTATTAGAAAACCTCGCTGCATGGGGTTTGCATTGTTATCAGCAGCCGCAAGAAGTGTTGTGTGGTTTCTCCAGCTGCGATGAGTCGATCCCTCAGCCCTGAAGCAGGTGGAGCATCAATTTTAGCCGCGCAGCGGGTGGCGCATTGTTTATCAGCCACTTTCCAGATGGTGCATCAAAACTTTCCCTGTACGACATTCTGTGTGACGATTTCAGTCCTTGTTCTGCCAACTTCGCCTATCAAGGGCCAAGGGGCTGGATAGGGTTCCACTTGGCAGGGCAGGAGTCTCAGCAGAGAGTCAATGGTCTGGCAGAGGAAGTCGTTGATGGCCTTGAGACTTCAAAACAGGAAGCAAGTTCAGTTCAAGCCCTTGAAGATTCTTCTCAAGCAGGAATGTACAACAAAGTCCAGTCCTTGTCCAGTTTCACAGGCAGAAGCAGCAACTGCTGGATAGCCCAACAAAGCACAGTTACAGGCAGGGGCAGCACTTCCCCTCAGCTCTTCAGCTCTGCTCCTTGGCAGAGGTTCCTCTTGAATCCAGAAATGATCTTGAAGAAATCTAAAGTCTACTACTTATACCCTTTCTGCCTTTGAAGTGGGCAAAATTCAAAAGGAAAGTCTCTGTTGTTTACAGGATCTTGCCTTGCCCAGGCCAGGCCCCAGACACATACCAAGGGGTTTGAGACTGCTTTGTGTGAGGACAGGCACAGCCCATTCAGGTGTAAGTGACCACTCCTCCCTCCACTCTAGCACAGATGGCCTTCAGGATATGTAGGCTATACCCCAGCTCCCTTTGTGTCACTTTCTAGAGGAGATTCACAAAAAGTCTGTCAGTCTGACCCAGACAGGGAATCTACAAACAGGCAGAGGCACAGAATGGTTAAAGCAAGAAAATGCCCACTTTACAAAAGTGGCATTTTCAAACTAACAATCTAAAAGCCAACTTCACTAACATGTGCAATTTTAAATTGTGAGTTCAGAGACCCCAAACCCCAATTTCTATCTGCTCCTAAAGGGAAAACACACTTTAAGGATTTTTAAAGGCACCCCCATGTTAACCTCAGAGAGAGATAGGCCTTGCAACACACAGTACATGTCCCATGGGGCTACTTAGGGCCTACCTTAAGGATACCTCGCATGTATAAATAGGGAATGTTTAGACCTGGTAAGTGGGTACACTTGCCAGATCGAATTGGCAGTGCAAGACTGCACACACAGCCACTGCACTGGCAGGTCTGAGACAGACATGTTTACAGGGCTACTCCTGTGAGTGGCACAATCAGTGCTGCAGGCCCACTAGTAGAAGTTGATTTACCGGCCCTAGGCACCTCTAGTGCACGTTACCAGGGACTTACTAGTAAATCAAATATGCTAATCATGGATAAGTCAATCACTAATACAATTTACACAGAGAGCATATGCACTTTACCACTGGTTAGCAGTACATATATGCAAACACACCCACACACACACACACATATATATATAAATATATACATAAAACATGTTTGTAGTATTTTAATCCATATTTTTAAAAATGTATCGTTTTTTCTATTTAATTAATTTGAAAAAAATATTTTAATGTTTTGTACTTGTGTTTGAATATTTTTTTAATGTTTCATTTAAATATGTATATTATTTTTTTATATCAGTAAATTCAAAATAATTTCCAAAATGTAATATAAATTCAATAATATATATTTATTAATATTGTTACATTATTATTATACATATATCTATATATATATATATACATATATATATGTATATATGTAAAACATGTATATATGTATCTATTTTTAAATATAATTTAAAATGATTTATTTTACATTCTTTTATTGTTTGTGTTAAAATATTTTTGATGTAGCATTTTATATGATATGCATAAAGACACGTAATATTTTTAACAATATTAGTGCAAACAATATTTTTGTTCTGATATTTTTTTACTTTCCATTATAACTATGGGAAGACGATATTTTTGTCATTAATATTTTTGACTCGATATTTGTGTATCTCAATATTTGTTGTTGCGATATTTTGTCAGACATCTGAGTAACCACCCTGAAAAGATTTTTTTTGCAAATTGCATATTGCAAGATGCAAAACAAAATGTACAACAGTGTCAAGCACACTATTTGCGATTCCCAAATGGGTCACAAAGGACCTGCCTCATTAATAGTCATGAGGCAGGTCACAATTTGCGACCCATTTGGGAATCGTCACACTTACAGGGATGGGGGCTTGCTGGGGTCAGCAGACCTCCATGTCTGTGACTGCTTTTTAAATAAAGCAGTTTTTTTTTTTTTAATGCAGTCAGTTTCACTTAAGCCTTTAGTTGCCAGGCCTTTTCCCCCTCAGGTGCAAGGCCTTTTTTTGGCTATTTCAGGCAGTTTGTGCTTAGGCCCTCATAACGTTTTATCCACATAAGCTACCCATGCCAAATTGGTGTCCTTTTTTTCAAACACACTAGGGATTCTAGAAGTACCCAGAGTTTGTGGGTTCCGCTGGAGGATACCAAGAAATTAGCCAAAATAAAGAGAACAAATACGGGAAAAAGGGGCTGCAGAAGGCTTGTGATTTTTTGCCTGAAAACGGCACTAACAAAGGGTATGCAGTGCTAAAATCACCATCTTCCCAGCTTTTAGGAACAGGCAGACTTGAATCAGAAAACCACATTTTTCAACACAATTTGGGCATTTTACTGGGACATACCCCATTTTTACTATTTTTTGTTCTTTTAGCCTCCTTCCAGTTAGTGACAGAAATGGGTGTTGTTAGAAATGGGGTCTTTGGTCGACAGTCAGGTTACCCCCTGTTCAAGCAAGGACCCTCACTCTAGTCAGGGTAAAAGAGAATCACCCTCAGCTAACCCCTGCTTACCACCTTGGTAGCTTAGCAGAGCAGTAGGCTTAACTGCAGAGTGCTAGGTGTAAAGTACTTGTACCAACACACACAGTAACTTAATGAAAACACTACAAAATGACACAACACCAGTTTAGAAAAATAGGAAATATTTATCTAAACAAAACAAGACCAAAATGACAAAAATCCACAATACACAAGTCATCAATCAAAAATCAAAAAAAGTCTTTAAGTGGTTTCAAACACACACTAACGCTGTTAGCCTGAAAAAGTACCTTGGGTGAGTCAAAAATAACCCCACACGGGCGAGTGTGCATCAAAAAAGGGCTTTCAATGTATCCATTTTCAATGCGGAATCCACAAGCAGGCAGAGTCACAGAAATGGTATAAGCAAAAAAATGCCCACTTTCTAAAAGTGGCATTTTCAAACACACAATCTTAAAATCAACTTTACTAAAAGATGTATTTTTAAATTGTGAGCTCAGAGACCCCAAACTCCACATGTCCATCCGCTCTCAAAGGGAATCTACACTTTAATCAGATTTAAAGGTAGCCCACATGTTAACCTATGAGAGTGACAGGCCTTGCAACAGTGAAAAACACATTTAGCAATATTTCACTGTCAGTACATATAAAACACCTTACTATATGTCCTACCTTAACCATACACTGCACCCTGCCCTTGGGATTACCTAGGGCCTACCTTAGGGGTGTCTGACATGTAAGAAAATTGAAGGTTTAGGCGTTGCAAGTGGGTACACTTGCCAAGCTGAATTTGCAGTTAAAAACTGCACACACAGAGACTGCAGTGGCATGTCTGAGAAATGATTACAGAGCTACTTATGTGGGTGGCACAACCAGTTCTGCAGGCCCACTAGTAGCATTTGATTTACAGGCCCTGACACCTCTAGTGCACTTTACTAGGGACTTACTAGTAAATTAAATATTCCAATTATGGCTAAGCCAATTACATACGCACTTTACCACTGGTTAGCACTGAGTCCAGCACACAACAACAACCTGGGGAATAGAGGCAAAAAGTTAAGGGAGACCACGCCAAAGATGAAAAGTCTAGCAGGTGTGAAACCAATGCAGGATCACAGACAGCTAAACATTTCTGAAAAGTAGATCCTACAAGGTTTTCCTACAGAAAATAACAGCTGAAATAAAAAAATAATGAAATTGAGCTATAAAAACAGCCATCACTTTTCTCCATATTTTACTCTGTAACTTTTTTCTGAGATGTCAGATTTATAAAAGCAATATACCGTTACATCTGCTGGACTCTTCTGGTTGCAGGTATATATAGAGTTTGTAGGTTCATGAAGAACTCTAGGTACCCAGAGCGAATTAAAGAGCTGCACCTTGTAATGGGTTTTAACTTACACTGGGTATACAGCAATTCATTTGGTGAAATATAAAGACTGAAAAAGAGGTATCAAGGAAACCTTTGTATTTTCAAAATGGGCACAAGATAAGGTGTTTAGAAGCCGTGGTTATTTGCACATCTCTGAAATCCGGGGTCCCGATACTAGCAAATAATTGACAGGACATTTCTCAAATAGACGTCTTTTTTATATACTGTCTTACATTTGGAAGGAAAATATGTAGAGAAACACTAGGGACAATAACACTTGTTCTACTATTCTGTGTTTCCCCAAGTCTCCCGATAAAAATGGTACCTCAATTGTGTGGGTAGGCCTAATGCCCGTGACAGGAAACACAACATGGACATATCACATTTTCACATTGGAATCTGATGTGTTTTTTGGAAAGTGCCTAGCTGTGGATTTTGGCCTCTAGCTCAGCCGGCACCTAGGGAAACATACCAAACCTGTGAAAAGTAGACACCTAGGGGAATCCAGGATGGGGTGACTTGTGGGGCTCTCACCAGGTTCTGTTACCCAGAATCCTTAGCAAACCTCAAACTTTGGCAAAAAAACTATTTTTCCTCACATTTCAGTGACAGAAAATTCTGGAATCTGAGAGGAACAACAGATTTCCTTCCACCCAGCATTTCCCCAAGTCTCCAGATAAAAATGTTCCCTCACTTGTGTGGGTAGGCCAGATGCCTGCGACAGGAAATGCCCCAAAACACAACATAAACACATCACATTCTCCCAAACAAAAATGACAGATTTTTTAAAAAGTGCTAGCTGTGGATTTTGCCCTTTAGCTCAGTTGCCACCTAGGGAAACCTAGCAAACCTATACATTTTTTAAAACTGGACACCTAGGGAAATTCAGAATGGGGTGACTTGTGGGGCCCTCATCAGATATATAATGATTTTGAGAGTTAGACAAGCTCTCATGGCCCAAATGTAAAACCAAAACCCAAAATAATCAAATGTCCCCTTGCTTGTCACTGGGGTAAGATATTTTAGTGTGCAGGGGGAAGAGCTGAAAGAATGTTACCGCCTTCATTTGGGGTGGGGGCTTAACCATGCACATACTGGTTTGTAGCCACCACCCCACTATTTTTTATTTTATTCCTTTGCATCTAGTAGGCTTTCTGCGCCCCTGGTGAGTGGATTGGGGGTAATCGCCTCATCTGCCCACTGGTGGACAGAACAACTTTGTCCCCATTTATTTGGGGTGGTTTTAAAAAAAATAAAATCTTCCCTGGTGGGCTTTCTACCCATCTTGGGTGCAGATGGGCCTTACAAAAATAGGCTGATCTGCCCCCAAGGGGGCCGGAAATGGCCAACAGTAATGTGCCCCTACGGGGAGCGATCATTGCCTAAGGGGCTGGCCCCCCAATTCAAAACACACACACACCAATCCCTGGGGCCAGATGTAGCAAAGGGTTTTACCCATTCTGTGTCTAAGGGAAAATGTGTTTGTACATATGGCCCCTGGTGCCTAATTGGTTTCTGCCCCCCCCTGGGGGCAGAAGGGCCTAATATAAATTGGCCCCCTAGGGTCCCTTCCCTTGCCTAAGGGGTCGCTCCCCATCTGTAAAAACATTTTTTTTTTTAAATCCCTGGTGCCTAGTGTTAATGAAAATAGGCCGATATGACCCCAAGGGGGGCAGAAGTGACCTAAAATAAATTTGCTCCCCAGGGGGGCGACCCTTGCCAAAGGGGTCGCTCCGCTTGCATGGTATTGTCGGAAAAAAAAAATCCATGGTGTGTGATGGTTTCTGCCCCCTTGGGGGAAGATTGGCCTAAGACAAATAGGCCTAAGAAGAATAGGCCGATCTGTCCCCAGGGTGGGCAGAAATGGTCGGAAATGAATTTGCCCCCTGGGGAGCGAACCTTGCCTAAGGGGTCGCTCCCTATCTGTAAAAAAATAATTTAAAAAAAAAATCCTGGTGCCTAGTGGTTTCGGACTAAATAAAATAAGCCGGCCGATCTGCCCCCAAGGGGGGCAGAAATGGGCTAAAATAATTTTTTCCCCTCAGGGGAGTGACCCGTGTCTAAGGGGTCGCTCCCCTTGCGTGAAATTGACCCAAAAAAAAAACCTGGTGTCTAGGGCCTAATAAAAATAGGCAGATTTTCCCCCAAATTTGGCAGAAATGGCCTTAAGACAATTTGCCACCACCCCTCCCCAGGGAGCGACCCTTGCCTAAGGGGTCGCTCCCCTCCTGTAAAAAAAGAAACAAAAATAAAAATTATCCTTGATAACAATACGCTGATCTGCCCCCAGGGGGCAGACATTTCCTAATAAATAATTGCCCCCCAGAGGAGTGACCCTTGCTCAAGGGGTCGCTTCCCTTCTTTATTTTTGTAAAAAAAAGAAAAACAACTCCCTGATGTCTAGTGGGTCCTCGGCCTAATTAAAACAGGGCAGAAAAGGCCTAGTAAAATATTGCCCCCCTGGGGAGTGGCCCTTGGCAAAGGGGCTGCTCCCCTCATACATAAGTAGTAAAGAAAACCAAAAAAATCCCTGGTGTCTAGTAGGCATTTCTGCAGCCTGAACGCTTCACTATTGGGCTGCAGAAATGCTCACAGAGGAATGAAAGGAGAGGAAAGGCCTTTCCTTTCATGCCTCTGCCTGTCCCCACCTCCCAGTCGGAATGAAATCCACCGCAATGGGAGGTGACCTCTAATAAGGTCAGCGCGCAATTGCATGCTGACGTCATCAGATGTCACTGGGGGAAAAGGGGGCAGAGGTGGAAGGCGAAGCGATTCCCCGTCCATCCCTGATGGGGGTGTGGGTGGGAGCCCCACCGGGGGTAGCGTTCCCCCATGGGCCGGATGCAGGACGTGCTGGTCTCATCCGCACACATGGGAAAGAGAGACCACCTCACCCTAGGCACCTTAGAGGTTAAAGGAAAACAGGATGCCTTGGCGACCCCTTCCCATTTCGGGATGGGTTATTACCACTTTGAAATTGGTGATAAGATAACTGCAATTGTTTTGCGACCGCATTCATGGTCACAAAACAATCTTTATGGTCCTGTGAGTCTCTATTACGAATGGACACCCTTCGAATGCCCCTGCCCAATAGTGAGATGCGATCCCTATTTTTGGAGTCAGTAACAGGATAAGGACTCACAAAATAGGGCTAGTACATCCTACAATGCCATTTTGCAGTCACAAAAGGCTATTTTCACCTTTTAGTACAATTCCCCCTATATTATTAACCTCTAGTTTTACATCAAACTTTATTATCTCTCATCTACCCTCCGGTAAAATGCAGTAGCACAGGAACTACTGTTTCTGTAAGGCCTTTTAGACACACACCCTTTACTCTGTTCAAATATATTAGTACACACCTTGCTGTTTATAAAGCCATGTAGAGGTACTAGCTCACAAAGGCTTTCTACACAAAGCAGATGGTTTCTAGTTAGCTGCCACATAGAGAGAGTGATGGGGCCTCTCTAAAGAAGACAGGATAGCGCTATACGCCGATGACGTCCTGTTGTACATGGAAGAACCCAGTATAACTGGCCCGAGAAGTCTCTGCCTCTTACGGCGCTATGAACAGGCATCGGGATTCAGGATGAACTCTACCAAATCACTTCTGATCCCACTGGCTAGTTCACAAGACTGCTTTGACTGGCAAGGCACAATACCCCTACGCAGGCTCAGCTTTAAATACCTGGGCATCTGGGTGTCCCTCCTACCTGAAAGGACATGGGCCAAAAACCTGTCTCCATTGCTGGCACGCATCAAGACGGACCTGCAAAGATGGCAAACCCTGCTGCTAAATGTGATGGGCGAGTGGCCCTATATAAGATGATGATCCTGCCAAGGCTCCTAAACACATTTCAGAACTTTTCCCTCCCAATCCCGCACTCCTGGTTCAGAACTCTCGAAAGCGCTATGGGACGGTTCCTCTGGAGGGGTGCCAGGCATCGAGTAGCGACACAGCACTGCCAAAGAGGGGTATATGATGGGGGCCTGGGTGCCTCGGACCCCTATCTGTATTATTTAGCCACCCAATTGATTGTGATCCACGAATGGTTCACGGGGGGATGGGATGACCCGGCTTACCGGGTAGAATTGGAGATCATGGGCTTCCCATGTATTCTTGATATGCTATACGGAACACCACTTCCAGAGACATGGAAGAAATAACTAGGGTGGTTTTCTTGGTGTGGCGTGCTGCATTACGGTATACCCGCTGATACACCGTTGTCTCCAGACCCCACTGTGGAGGGGGAGATGGTTAAGTGCACCTGCAGCACTGGAAGGATTAGCAGAATGGGACTTGCTAGGCATTTCCTTGGTGGGAGACGTGTGGAGAGGGGAGGTTATGAAGTCATTTCAGGATCTGCAGGTAGACTTTCAGCTAACTCAGACACAATTCTTCAAATACCTCCAACTGAGACACGCCCTGAGGGTCCACTTGCCAACCGCAGGCCCCATGGCAGAACTTAATCCACTTGAGGCCAAACTGCTTATGGGGAACCTGAAGGGGAAAGGTATCTCTCAAATCTATAAAATGCTAATTAACAACGCTCCCAGTGATTTAAGCTCAATTAGAACCAGATGGGAGTCATGGGTTGGGGCCCTGGAGGATGCGGAGGGGAGGGAGGCATTGATGGCACTCAAGGTACTGGCGATGTCGGCTAGACTTCACACAGTGCAATTCTACTATTTATATGGAGCATATCTGACACCGTCCAGATTGCACAGGGTGGGACTCCGCCCTTCTGCCAGGTGCCCAGGATTCTCTAGTGAGCTGCAAATTTTTTCCACATGGTTTGGACCTGCCAAGTGATACAGACGTATTGGGGCAAAGTGATCCAAGAACTGGGAGGGGCCCTGGGACAAGAGGTGAAGAAGTCCGCAAAGTTTGTCCTGCTAGGGGTGATGGAGGAGATGGGAGGAACACACGCAAAACGCTCCCTGGATGCCACAGCCATGCTGGTCACCAAAAGAGACACTGCTGCTGCCTGGAACTCCCCCGAAGGCCCGTCACTCCGAAAATGGAAAAGGGGTGTTGACTGGTGTGCAAACCAAGAAAAATTGGTATATGAATCCAGGGGCTGCCCACGGAAATTTGAGAAAATATGGGGACGATGGATGGACTTACTGCCATAGAACAAAAGGAGAGCACGGAAATGAATGCTGTAACAAGACCCGAATTGTTGTCTGCTTTATGGTCTGCAATGCTGTCAATTGTCAATATTGATGATAGGGTGAAGATGGGACTCCATATGTCGTATGTGTCTTCTGCTCTACACCTTTCCTTTCCTTTCCTTTCCTTTCGTTTCCTTTCCTTTTTCCCTTTAAAACAATAAAAATTGTTTATAATTTTTTTTTTAGTATAATAGATGCTGTGGGGGTGATTACTAGTGTGGCAGTCTACAGCCCATCACAGTTGCGTTGGCTGTCTGACCAGCACATAACAACCCTAGCGGTCGGACTGCCAGAGAACTACCATCTCCACCAGGATCTTGGATTCCGGAGTTCTGGAGGATGGTGACGGTTCTAAACCTCCAGGGTAATGCTGCAAGCAGCGCTACCCAGGGGATTACAACTTCCTTCTCTGCCAGAAGTTTCATAGCAGTAGCACCGCCATGAAAAGGCTGGTGGAGAATGGGTGCAGGGTGCCTGCCTGGTCAGCACCGTAGCAATGTTCACTGTCTGCTTTGCAGACAAGGAGCATTGCAAGGATGCTGGTTCACCCTGCTGGCTACAGCATTGCCACCGGCTCTATTACGAGCCGGAGACAATGCTGTAGCCTGTTTCCCACTAAGCTGGTGGGCAGAAACTTAGGTTTCCACCTGCCAACCCAGGAGAAAACCCATAATAGCTCTGGTGAGGAGGTTGCTGTGTAGGTGGTGCCAGCCTGGGAGTTTGGTGGATGGAGTTTTCTGTCCGCCAAACTCAAAGTGAATCGCTATGTTTCCTTTCAATTTTTCTACACTCACTGTTATATTAGTAATGTCTGTAAGAAGCAAAAATGTATATAATGTGTATTTTATTTTCTCTGTAGGACTGTCATACATTTGAAAATGCCTACGAAACAACAGAAGAAAAAGAAGATAAAGCAACAGTGCTACAAAGAAGTCCTCAAACATCAAAGACACCAGGAAAAAGAGAATGATGGTAAAAAAAAATAGAAATCAAGTAAGAGCACCCAGTCTTTTTTTAAAAAAATAGTAACATTGTGTAAACTTTCTTCTATAGATGTAAGCAGACTGCAACATGTCTACATCTAACAAAAAACATATTATTCTTAAAAAAAGATGTAACAAAAAAGCCTAACCAGACAGGTTTAAGAAAAATAAATGTAAGGATCTTTATCAGAAGTTATTTCGAAGAAGAGTAGCATGTAATTTCATCAGATGCATGAAAGCAATAAAAAACAAAAGAGCTTTGCAAACCCAGAAAAATTCTCTTGATTGTCTAGTTTACAAGCTTTTGTATTAAAAGGAACGCTATTTGTTCTCATTTTGAAGAAATTGAGATGTTTAGATTGAATACTTCACTGAAGAAAAATGCCGCCATAAGTTTCAAGTGAGGAAAGCAAGCTTTGGCAGTACTTTCTAGTAAGAGTGGAAACATCTATGGAACCCTCTTCCAGTTGAAGTTCGCTCAGTGGACTCTGAACTTTCTTTTCGGAAATTGCTGAAGACCTTCCTTTTTCCTTCATAGGGTTTCTCAGTTGTTGTCTGCTTTTCTGGTTCCGCATTAGTGCTAGGAAGCCTTCGGGCAGCCATGCGCTTTATAAAACATCAAATAGAATAGAAATACAAATAGAAATAGAAACACACTTCCAGTACTGAAGCATTTTTTTAATGAGGAAAGTTATTAAAAAGAAAATCAGTTAGTGTTTGCAATTGACATAGCTGGTTGCAATAGGGGTTGGTGGAACTTGAGATATTTCACTCCATGGAATTCTGCAGTTACATGAAAACGGCAAGATTCCACAGAGTTCTGCGAGGCAGTAGTAATTGGTATGTTGTGCTGCCCACGCCGATTGTTTTGTGCCAGGAGCTTGTTCCACTCTGAGAACTCAGTGCAAATGGCACCACGTGGCACACCAGAGGGCACTGCTTTTTGAGTTGGTTTTGCTGCAGCACAAGTACTAGTACAAAACCATAGAAATTCAGCAGTTATAGTTAAAGTTCTTTTAAGTAACTATAACTTGCACCCTAAGGTAACCATAACTCGCGCATTCGCCATGCACTGCTAATTACTCCGCCTATTAAATAATTGATGAGATCTTGTATGGCATCTTTGGTATTATCATTGCAATGTTTGCAATACAATTATTGATAAGAAAACTGTGGACGGCAAGGGCACAATTTATAGTTACATTATGGTGCAAATTATAGTTACCTAAAAGAACTCTAGCTATAACTGCTGAATTTCTAAATTCAGATCCTAACTCTAATGTCCCTGTAACATTTGTTTTTTTCAATGAATATATCTGTGTGTATAAATACATAAATACTCTTCTTAAAATGGATTAATGGTAAGGGCAGGTAAGTAAATAGGCCACTAACCCTCACTAGGTCCAGTCAGGTGTCAATAAATGAATCCCCGCTCAACCCTTGGTAGCTTGGCAATGAGTGACAAGGCTTAACTTAGGAGACAGTAAATAGGTAAAGCACAAAACACAATAAAAATCCAACACAAATTTTTAAAAATGGAATATATTTTTATCTTTAAAATGACACAAACAATTAAAATCGGATAAGGGAAGCAGAGATATGAATTTTTAAAGAATTAAAGTTTTCTAGTGCATAGAAACTAGAAGTGCCAATCTGGTCTCACTAGACCGGGGCAAAGTCGAAGTTTGAGGCTGACCGCGATGGAGCTCTGCTCGGCTACAGAAAGCAGGAGGCCTCTGTCAGAAGTTTAGCTTCAGACTTAGGGCCTCATTATGACTTTGGTGGTCTTTTGGCAAGACCACAGTGGTGGTGGCTGCCAAAAGACTGCCATGTTGGCAGTAATCCTTGCTAAAGTGTATGTGCTTGCCCTTGTTAACTTGGTATGATAGGCTTACACCTAATTGGCACATTTTATTTACCTGTAAGTCCCTTGTATAGTTGTATCCCTATACCCAGGGCCTGTAAATTAAATGCTACTAGTGGGCCTGCAGCATTGCTTGCACCAGCCACAGAAGTAGCCTTTCAAACATGTCTCAAGCCTGCTAGTGCAAGGCCTGCGTACGCAGTTTTAATGCCACAGGGACCTGGCATCTAAATTTACTTGCCAGGCCTGACATTCCCATTTTACTACATGTAAGTCACCCCTAAGGTAGGCCCTAGCTAGACCTCTCGGCAAAGTGGTATGCATGTAGAAGGCAGGGCATGTGCCTTGTAGCGTGGCACATCCTAGTAGTGACAAACAGCCTATTATGGTTTCTCACTGTTGTGAGTGCTGCGTTCTCATAGGATTGGATTGGAAATGCTCTGCCTTATATCTAGAGGGCAGAGTCTGGTTTATGAGGAGTACCTTAGGCCTGTTTGGTATGCTTGTAATGCTAGTGGGGAATGTTTGCTTACTGGTGTAGGTGGATTTTTTATTACCATTATAGAAATGCCACTTCTAGAAAGGGAGCATTTCCACGTCTGGGGCAGGGTGACAGTTGGGCTTTATGCATACTTTTCAGAAAGTCTATATACAGGGAGGGTGAAGGTGTCACAGAGCTGCATTTGCATATTGAATGTTCTCCCTGGGGTGAGAGGCTGGGCACACCTTCATTTGTAAAGGCTGGGCCCTGGCCTCACACAAAGGGCTTGTTTACCCCCCACTGATGTCTGGAGCCTGTGTTGAAGGAGAGAGGGGACACTCGTAGAACCAGTTGTAACTGGTTGGAACCTCTTCTGTCCATCATTGAAATTGCTTTGCAAAGTGAGCATAAATACAGGTGATTTTTCCCCATAAAGACACAAGAATCTTGAAGTGGACATAGAATGCTGCAGGAGGGACTCACCAGGAACCACCCTGGACTGCTGCTGCTGTGCTGATCTGTGACCTACTGGATCACTAGGAGGAGCTGTCACTGACTATATACTCCTTGTGCTGGCCTGTTGTTGGACCCTGCTGCCCTGTGCTCCACTTGTGTTCTCCAGGGGCAGGGTGCTGTGGCCCCTGTCCCTTCAGCATGAAGATAGCGCTGCTCTCAAAGACTCCTGTAATGAAGCAGAGGGTTTGAGGATCGCTCCCCTTCATTTCGTTGGAGCACTGGGAGTAGCGCCCCACTTGCTTCCTAAGCACCTTGAAGGTGTAATGCCCTGTTTTCCTTGGCACCTTGGGAGTGCTTTCTTTATGTGGATGCCACACCTGGGAAGCACATGCCATCATTGCGCTGGGAGAAAAATAACTGCTGCGACCTGGGCAGCGCGTGTTTCCAAGCGCATTATGAGCGTGTTGTGTTTCGTGCTTCCGGGGCACTGGGAAGTGAAGCCTGGAGCAAGAGCTCTCCTAGCAGTGCCCTCGGGGTGAAGCCCGCTACTGAGAGTGCCCATGGCCCCCTTCTGGCCCTGACTGTTGCCAGGCTTAACCACTGCAGCCCTGGAGGGTCTTACTGCTGGCAAGTGCACCACATCGGGTGCGGCCACCCCACCAGCGGGGAGGAAGCCTCTTCAAAGGCGCCCGTTCCACCAGGCCCTATCCATGCTGAAATGCATGTGGGCAGGATGGGAGCATCATCGGACATCCCCCGTGATGTCAGGCCCCTCTATTTGTTCATAGGGCCCCCCGTGCTGGTTCATAGAGGGGCGGTAGCCTCAACGGAGGTCCCACATTACCTCTGGGTTCCCTTTCTTCTCTGCTCTCCTAGGGATACATAAGCAGGCCAGGGTGGTGACCCTCGATGGAGGTCCCCAGTCCTGCCAACGATTACCCTACCATCTGCCCCGGGGCAAGGAATGTAACGTGAGAGCTCCCAAGTCGGGGAACGGGCATCCCCTTGTTTTCATGTATTCTCTTGTTTTGTGCCTGGGTGGGTAGCAGAAAGTTCTCACCGGTTTGGGGGTGAGTCTCTTGACTTATGCTACTATGTTCTCGTGACTTGCCACGTGTGTCCTAATGTTCCTTTTTATGGGCGTCTATGGTGATTTTATATCTTGTATTTCTTTAGTAATTTTTTCCTGTTTACTGCTTATGTTGCAGCACAACCTATGTATTTTATGTTACTACTGCTGGTTTTTGCAGACTAACAGTACTGTGTAATGTTCTGACAACTGCTTGGGTAGCAGGGTCTTACTGACATGTTGTGTTTGGTCTAATGATGTTGTGTACATTTCAGTTTATTTTTATATAACTTGGTGTTCTGTTCCCTTTGTGGTGTGTGTGGTTCTCATGTCTGTTGTGCAAACGCTTTACACATTGCCTCTGGGTTAGGCCTGACTGCTCCTGTCAAGCTACCAAGGAGGTGAGCAGAGGTTATCCTGGGTGTGTGATCCCCTCGCCACCACAGAAGAGTGGGTGGGTTCTGCCTGGCTTAGGTGCATACCAAACCAACCAGAAACCCCATTTCTAACGCCATCATATCACTATCCACAAATCACAATAGCTGTTCTTCCATGGCTGAAAACCATTGGCATTGCAAACCGCTGCAGTCTCAACTCACTTCTGTCAGAACACCACACCACATTGGATTGCTTGAATACCTCACAACTGATACACATCCACACACCTGACACACCTACTCATTGCACTATATAACACACCCCTACACAACTCACAGTCCTCTGCAATCAAAATGTCATACACGGCCACAGGCAACCCACATCCGGGAGAGTTAAAATTAGCAAGGATAGGTACCTATTTACACTTCACAACACACACTTCACACACCTGCACAATATAAAATACACACGTTAGTACCACACACAATCCACAATACCTGTCACAAACTAACATCACAGCACTTACACCTCACCATTTACCTAACTCTGCACCCTTTCACTTTTAACACAACCACACTGTCTACAGAACCACTCCCAAGTCCCCAGAAAAACACCCATGTTTCACTGATGAGGAGTTGAGAGTCATGGTGGATGCAATTGTCAGGGTAGAGCTACACCTGTTTGGAGCACAGTACAAGAAACATCTATTGGCAGGAAAATAGAGTTGCGGCAAAGGATAGTCGACAGGGTCAGTTCTGTAGGCAGTTATCCACATACAAGAGAGGACATCAGGAAGAGGTGAAACAACCTCAGTGGGAAGGTCCGATTCATGGCATCTAGGCACCAGCTTGCTGTACTGAAGACTGACGGTGGGCCCCCACCTCCTCCTCTACTTTCACATATTGGGAGGAGAAGGTCATGGACATTCTGCATCCTGTGGGCCTGACAGGAATACCCGGGGGAGTGGAGTCTGGTAAATACCAATAATATTCATGCCACACAATTGTTTTGTCCTGCATGCTCCCTTACCACTGATACCCACCCCAAATTAAATTACCCCCAATGCAACTCTCTCCTAAGCACCTAATATCCCTCCCTGGCATGCCACATGTCTACTAAACACATCTGGCCCCATAGCCTTTGGAAATGGCATGTTAAGCACTGGCTAATCATAGCACTACAACCTCCAGAATGGTAATTACCAACATTGCCAACACCAGTACACTGCACAAATTATTACTTGTCATGCATGTCAAAGCAATATCCAATCCAACCCAGCTTGATTGTAATAGTGTGGAGTAGTACATGGCAATGACAGCAATGCAATGGCTCAGTCATACTAACACCCCAACTAAAACACAGCTATATCTGAGTGTCCATATGTAATGGCCACAGTTCGAAGATACCAAGCTAGAAAAATACTAACCTGGTTTGGAAAGTCAGCTGGTTGAGTGGATGCACATGCAGTACATCCAGATACAGGACACTGTCCATTGTAAACTCATGTACTGTGTTCCTACAAGGGCACCAATGTGCATTCCACAGCTCTCATTTATGCCAGCTATCATGCCAGACAGTTCACCAGGTAACAGAGGTGAAAAGCCATGTCAATGATCTGACAATACCAGATGCCATCAGCTGTGGAATCACTGCCAACATATTTTACCAACATAAAACATGGTGTACGGAATTTAATTTACAGTTTCATGTTGTATCCAAGTTACATAGTGCATCACCTGTTAATGTTATTGCTAGGGGTCATGTCAAGGCACTGTCTGCAACTCACACAACTGCTACAGTACCCACATTGTAACCATGAACTCTGTTCCACTCCCTCCCAGGTAACCTTGCCATTGTCAGTACGAGAGGATACTAGACACTGCCACTCCCCCTCTGGATGAAGGCCCCAGCGATGACAACACCCCTGGATGTCTAGCCCATCTAGGACACCTGGTTAGTCAACAAATGTTAGCCTCACCCTGCCCACAGCAACTCTACCCTGCTCTCTTCCATCTATATCACAGGCAACCATTCGCCCCCTAACCTGTGTCCCTAGGACTGTTATCCATTGTGTGCCCTACAGTATAGGTCCCTGAGTCTCACCTTGCCAACCCTGATAATGATGGCCGTGTCACCACTGGGAGTGGGCATACTGTGCCAGGGGAACAGGCATGTGGGGGTAGGGTATGTGGGAGGGATGTTGTGGGCCAGAGAATGGGGTCTCAAAGGAACACTACTGACAGAATACAATCTCCCAACTCTTGGGAGCCTACCAAAGATCCCAAGGCATGATAGGCTAAATTATTACCATGTTGGGGGAAATCCAAAAGCTGCGTAGGAACAACCACCAGGAAGTCATGCAGTAGTGGCAGGCACAAATTGCCATCTTGGCAGCCATTGCAGGGGGCCAGATACTTGAATAACACACTGAGTTGGTCTTGTACCCAACATCTGGCCCCTTTTACAAGCAATGATACATCAGGCCCTTCTATATCTACGTCTGCCAGTGGAATGGAGGCCCTGCCAGGGAAACAACATGCCTCCAGCACCCCACCCCCTGTAGCTGAAGAATCCCCCCCTGCAAATGTGGACGTCCACCCAGACATCCAGCAGGAGCAGATGCCAAGCCCAAACCACCTGCCAGGATGTAAACCTCTCCTGAACTGTTCCCCTTGTGTGCCACAGATACACCCTGTTGACTGTTCTGTAACCAATCTCCATTTTCCTATGGTGCAAGGACACTGGACCTGTGTTCCCAAATGTCGTAGCAACTACCCTGATGATCTTATCCACCATGACAAAACCTGTCACCTTTTTTGTGTCAGTTTAACATTCATAGTCAAATATGTGTTTTGTTTCTCCACAATAAATCACACTTAAACACAGGTCTTTTGTCTCATTTATCAACTATGTACTATAGTTATGCATGCCAACTCTGTCTGATCACGTCACTCTGTATTGTACACCCACTATTAACCCCTTCGCTGCCAGGCCTTTTCCCCCTCCTGTGCCGAGCCTTTTTTTGGCTATTTGGGGCAGTTCGCGCTTAGGCCCTCATAACTTTTTGTCCACATAAGCTAGCCAAGCCAAATTTGCGTCCTTTTTTTTCCAACATCCTAGGGATTCTAGAGGTACCCAGACTTTGTGGGTTCCCCAGAAGGAGGCCAAGAAATTAGCCAAAATACAGTGAAAATTTCATTTTTTTCAAAAAAATTGGAAAAATGGGCTGCAGAAGGCTTGTGGTTTTTCCCCTGAAAAGGGCATCAACAAAGGGTTTGTGGTGCTAAAATCACCAGCTTCACAGCTTTCAGGAACAGGCAGTCCTGACTTACTGGGACATACCCCATTTTTACGATTATTTGTGCTTTTAGCCTCCTTCCAGTCAGTGACAAAAATGGGCATGAAACCAACGCTGGATCCCAGAAACCGCAACATTTCTGAAACGTAGACAAAATTCTGAATTCAGCAAGGGGTAATTTGTGTAGATCCTACAAGGGTTTCCTACAGAAAATAACAACTGAAAAAGAAAAAAATTGAAATTGAGGTGAGAAAAACATCAATTTTTCTCTACGTTTTACTCTGTAACTTTTTCCTGCAATGTCAGATTTTCGAAAGCAATATACGTTACGTCTGCTGGACTCTTCTGGTTGCGGGGATATATAGGGCTTGTAGGTTAATCAAGAACTCTAGGTACCCAGAGCCAATAAATGACCTGCACCCTGCAGTAGGTTTTCATTCTATACCGGGTATACAGCAATTCATTTGCTGAAATAAAAAATAGCTATCAAAAAAACCTTTGTATTACCAAAAATGGGCACAAGATAAGGTGTTGAGAAGCAGTGGTTATTTGCACATCTCTGAATTCCGGGGTGCCCATATTAGCATGTGAATTGCAGGGCATTTCTCAAATTGATGTCTTTTTTACACAATGTCTTACATTTGGAAGGGAAAAATGTAGAGAAAGACAAAGGAGAATAGCACTTGTTTTGCTATTCTATGTTCCCCCAAGTCTCCCGATAAAAATGATACCTCACTTGTGTGGGTAGACCTAGCGCCCGGGACAGGATATGCCCCAAAACACAACGTGGACACATCACAGAAAACAGAGCTGTTTTTTGCAAAGTGCCTACCTGTAGATTTTGGCCTCTAGCTCAGCCGGCACCTAGGGAAACCTACCAAACCTGTGCATTTTTTAAAACTAGAGACCTACGGGAATCCAAGATGGGGTGACTTGTGGGGCTCTGACCAGGTTCTGTTACCCAGAATCCTTTGCAAACCTCAAAATTTTGCTAAAAAAACACATTTTCCTCACATTTCGGTAACAGAAAGTTCTGGAATCTGAGAGGAGCCACAAATTTCCTTCCACCCAGCGTTCTCCCAAGTCTCCCGATAAAAATGATACCTCACTTGTGTGGGTAGTCCTAGCGCCCGCGACAGGAAATGTCCCAAAACACAAAGTGGGGACATCCCATTTTTTGACAGAAAACAGAGCTGTTTTTTGCAAAGTGCCTACCTGTAGATTTTGGCCTCTAGCTCAGCCGGCACCTAGGGAAACCTACCAAACCTGAGCATTTTATTAAACTAGAGACCTAGGGGAATCCAAGATGGGGTGACTTGTGGGGCTCTGACCAGGTTCTGTTACCCAGAATCCTTTGCAAACCTCAAAATATGGCTAAAAAACATATTTTCCTCACATTTCGGTGACAGAAAGTTCTGGATTCTGAGAGGAGCCACAAATTTCCTTCCACCCAGCGTTCCCCCAAGTCTCCCGATAAAAATGGTACCTCACTTGTGTGGGTATGCCTAGCGCCCGCGACAGGATATGCCCCAAAACACAACGTGGACACCTCACAGAAAACAGAGCTGTTTTTTGCAAAGTGCCCACCTGTAGATTTTGGCCTCTAGCTCAGCCCGCACCTAGGGAAACCTACCAAACCTGTGCATTTTTGAAAACTAGAGACCTAGGGGAATCCAAGATGGGGTGACTTGTGGGGCTCTGACCAGGTTCTGTTACCCAGAATCCTTTGCAAACCTCAACATTTGGCTAAAAAAACACATTTTCCTCACATTTCGGTGACAGAAAGTTCTGGAATCTGAGAGGAGCCACAAATTTCCTTCCACCCAGCGTTCCCCCAAGTCTCCTGATAAAAATGATATCTCACTTGTGTGGGTAGTCCTAGCGCCCGTGACAGGAAATGTCCCAAAACACAAAGTGGGCACATCCCATTTTTTGACAGAAAACAGAGCTGTTTTTTGCAAAGTGCCTACCTGTAGATTTTGGCCTCTAGCTCAGCTGGCACCTAGGGAAACCTACCAATCCTGTGCATTTTTGAAAACTAGAGACCTAGGGGAATCCAAGATGGGGTGACTTGTGGGGCTCTGACCAGGTTCTGTTACCCAGAATCCTTTGCAAACCTCAGAATTTGGCTAAAAAATATATTTTCCTCATATTTCGGTGACAGAAAGTTCTGGAATCTGAGAGGAGCCACAAATTTCCTTCCACCCAGTGTTCCCCTAAGTCTCCCGATAAAAATTGTACCTCACTTGTGTGGGTAGGCCTAGCGCCCGCGACAGGATATGCCCCAAAACACAACCTGGACACATCACAGAAAACAGATCTGTTTTTTGCAAAGTGCCTACCTGTAGATTTTGGCCTCTAGCTCAGCCGGCACCTAGGGAAACCTACCAAACCGGTGCATTTTTGAAAACTAGAGACCTAGGGGAATCCAAGATGGGGTGAATTGTGGGGCTCTGACCAGGTTCTGTTACCTAGAATCCTTTGCAAACCTCAAAACTTGGCTAAAAAAACACATTTTCCTCACATTTCGGTGACAGAAAGATCTGGTATCTGAGAGGAGCCACAAATTTCCTTCCACCTAGCGTTCCCCCAAGTCTCCCGATAAAAATGGTACCTCACTTGTGTGGGTAGTCCTAGCGCCCGCGACAGGAAATGTCCCAAAACACAAAGTGGGCACATCCCATTTTTTGACAGAAAACAGTTTTGCAAAGTGCCTACCTGTAGATTTTGGCCTCTAGCTCAGCCGGCACCTAGGGAAACCTACCAAACCTGTGCATTTTTTAAAATTCGAGACCTAGGGGAATCCAAGATGGGGTGACTTGTGGGCTCTGACCAGGTTCTGTTACCCGGAATCCTTTGCAAACCTCAAAATTTGGCTAAAAAAACACATTTTCCTCACATTTCGGTGACAGAAAGTTCTGGAATCCGAGAGGAGCCACAAATTTCCTTCCACCCAGCTTTCCCCCAAGTCTCCCAATAAAAATGATACCTCACTTGTGTGGGTAGGCCTAGCGCCCGTGACAGGAAATGGCCCAAAACACAATGTGGAAACATCACATTTTTTCATAGAAAACAGTGCCTACCTGTGGATTTTGCCCTCTAGCTCAGCAGGCACCTAGGGAAACCTAGCAAACCAGCACATTTTTGAAAACTAGAAACCCAGGGTAATCCAAGATGGGGTGACTTGTGGGGCTCTGACCAGGTTCTGTTACCCAGAATCCTTTGGAAACCTCAAAATATGGCTAAAAAAACACATTTTCCTCACATTTCGGTGGCAGAAAGTTCTGGAATCTGAGAGGAGACACATATTTCCTTCGACCCAGCGTTCCCCCAAGTCTCCTGATAAAAATGATACCCCACTTGTGTGGGTAGGCCTAGCGCCCGTGACAGGAAATGGCCCAAAACACAACGTGGACACATCACATTTTTTCATAGAAAACAGTGCCTACCTGTGGATTTTGGCCTCTAGCTCAGCCAGCACCTGGGAAAACCTAGCAAACCTGCACATTTTTGCAAACTAGAAACCCAGGGGAATCCAAGATGGGGTGACTTGTGGGGCTCTGACCAGGTTCTGTTACCCAGAATCCTTTGCAAACCTCAAAATTTGGCTAAAAAAACACGTTTTCCTCACATTTCGGTGACAGAAAGTTCTGGAATCTGAGAGGAGCCACAAATTTCCTTCGACCCAGCGTTCCCCCAAGTCTCCTGATAAAAATGATACCTCACTTGTGTGGTTAGGCCTAGCGCCCGCGACAGGAAATGGCCCAAAGCACAACGTGGACACATCACATTTTTTCATAGAAAACAGTGCCTACCTGTGCATTTTGGCTTCTAGCTCAGCCGGCCCCAGGGGGGGCAGAAATGGCCTAAAATAAATTTGTCCCCCAACAACCCACCCCCCCCGGGAGCGACCCTTGCCTACGGGGTCACTCCCCCTGCATGACATTGGCACCAAAAAAAAAATCCCCGGTTCCTAGTGGTTTCTGCCCCCTTGGGGGCAGATTGACCTAAAATCGGCCAATCTGCCCCCAACTGGTCTAAATACAATTTGCCCCCCAGGGGAGCGACCCTTGCCTAATGGGTCGCTCCCCATCTATAAAAAAAGATACAAACAACAAAAACAAAAATTGCCCTGGTGCCTAGAGGTTTCTGCCCCCGGGGGCAGATCGGCCTAATACCAATAGGCCGATCTTCCCCCAAGGGGGGCAGAAATGGCCTAAAAATTTTTATCCCCCAACCCTCCTGGGAGCGACCCTTGCCTACGGGGTCGCTCCCCCTGTGTGACATTGGCGCTCCCCAAAAAATCCCCGGTGCCTAGTGGTTTCTGCCCCCTTGGGGGCAGATTGACCTAAAATCGGTCAATCTGCCCCCAAGGGGGGCAGAAATGGTCTAAATACAATTTGCCCCCCATCCCCATCTCTAAAAAAACAAACAAACAAAAACACAAAAAAACATATTTGCCCTCGCGCCTAGAGGTTTCTGCCCTCCCTGGGGGCAGATCGGCCTAATAACAATAGGCCGATCTGCCCCCGGGGGGAAGAAATGGCCTAAAATAAATTTGTCCCCCACCCCGCCAACCTCCCCCCGGAGGGACCCTTGCCTACGGGGTCGCTCCCCCTGCGTGACATCGGCGCCCAAAAAATAATCCCCGGTGCCTAGTGGTTTCTGCCCCCTTGGGGGCAGATTGACCTAAAATCGGCCAATCTGCCCAATGGTCTAAATACAATTTGCCCCCCAGGGGAGCGACCCTTGCCTAATGGGTCGCTCCCCATCTCTAAAAAAACAAACAAACAAAAACACAAAAAACTATTTGCCCTGGCGCCTAGAGGTTTCTGCCCCCCCTGGGGGCAGATCGGCCTAATAACAATAGGCCGATCTGCCCCCGGGGGGAAGAAATGGCCTAAAATAAATTTGTCCCCCACCCCGCCAACCCCCCCCGGGAGGGACCCTTGCCTACGGGGTCGCTCCCCCTGCGTGACATTGGCGGCCAAAAAAAATTCCCCGGTGCCTAGTGGTTTCTGCCCCCTTGGTGGCAGATTGACCTAAAATCGGCCAATCTGCCCCCATGGGGGGCAGAAATGGTCTAAATACAATTTGCCCCCCAGGGGAGCGACCCTTGCCTAATGGGTCGCTCCCCATCTCTGAAAAAACAAACAAAACAAAAAAACACAAAAAATATATTTGCCCTGGCGCCCAGAGGTTTCTGCCCCCCCTGGGGGCAGATCGGCCTAATACTAATAGGCCGATCTGCAGAAATGGCCTAAAATAAATCCCCCCTCCCCCCGGGGAGCGACCCTTGCCTACAAGGTCGCTCCCCTTGCGTGACGACGCAAAAAAAAGATCCCTGGTGCCTAGTGGTTTCTGCCCCCCTTGGGGGCAGACTGACCTAAAATCGGCCGATCTGCCCCCAAAGCGGGCAGCAATGGCCTAAATACAATTCGACCCTCCAAGGAAGCGACCCTTGCCAAAGGGGTCGCTCCCCATCTGTGAAACAAAAAAAAACAAAAAATCCCTGGTGCCTAGTGGTTTCTGCCCCCCTTGGGGGCAGATCAGCCAAATCAAAATAGGCTGATCTACCCCCGAGGGGAGCAGAAATGGCCTAAAATAATTTCCCCCGCCCAGGGAGCGACCCTTGCCTAAGGGGTCGCTCCCCTTGCGTGAAATTCACGCAAAATAAAAAAGCTCCCTGGTGTCTAATGGTTTCTGCCCCCCTTGGGGGCAGATTGGCCTCATCAAAATAGGCCAATCTGCCCCCAAGGGGGGCAGAAATGGCCTAAATATAATTTGCCCCCTAGGGGAGCGACCCTTGCCTAAGGGGTCGCTCCCCACCTAAAAAAAAAAGAAAACATAACATAAATAAAAAAATTAAATAATGATCCCTGGTGCCTAGAGGTTTCTGCCCCAGAGCTTCCAGCGCGATGGGGGAGACCCTGTGACTAATCAGCGCGCTGACGTCACAGGGGGGGTTAGAGGGGTCGGGGGTGGAAGGGGAAGGGCTTCCCCTTCCATCCCTGCCTTGAGGGGGTGGGGGGGACCCCGCAGAGGGAGCGCTAGCGCTCCCTCTGGGCTCTGTGACCAGGACGTAATGGTTGCGTCCTGGGCACAGCAGCACTGTTCCTCAGGACGTAACCATTACGTCCTGGGCACAGAACAGGTTAAGGACCCCATATGTGGACTTCATCAGTACGAGACTCATTATAATAGGAATGTAACTCGACAAATACCAAATAGGTTGTAAGCTACAACTTTACACACAATCATTGAAAGATATGCAAACAGTACAAAAAGCATGGCTGAAAGTAGTATCAGGATGTCCTCTAAGGTGTAACACAATGCTAAACTTTGTATCACCTGGCAATGCCTTATCACATACCCATACCACAGATTCCAAATATATATAGCCCATGGTAAAGACAGAGATCAGTACTGGTCTACCCATACCTGGAAACTTTCACTTACATTGGCCACCTAACTGTAGGCTTGTCACTCACCTATGTCAGTCCAAAGTGACATGCACATTGGTCTGCAAAGTAGGAACACATTGATAGCTAAATTCAAGTTCCAATACATACAACTGTTACCATTCTGTATGGTCCCACATTTACACATGAGACAAACAGATATTCAGACACAAATGATAGCATTAGACAACCTCATGTACCCTACAGGTGACCTTCACGGGAAAACACTTTGCCACCCCAGTGTCTTGACAGTCTAACAATGTCATATAATCAATATAATCAATACTCATAGTACCTGGTATCAGCCATGTCCACTTCTCATATTTGTCTGCAATGCCCATTTGCTTCTAACACTGTCTGTCATTTGCCAAGGTTGATAATCCAAACAGGATCTAGGAAAATCTGTGTTTGTAAGAGAAGAAGGATGGGACATAGCAATATATACTCCTCCGTTCAGTGATGTCATGTCAGAAGTGTAACTTTGCATCTGCTATAACAATACATGATAATGAAGAGCACTTTGTTCTGTACACAATACAATTTACAGTTTGCAAGCACAACTCACCCATAGACATTGGAGAAACCCCACAGATGATGCAATGAAGGAGGTGACATGCGACTCATCTACTTCAGGTTGCAAATGTTACCCACAAAATTACATCTCCTTCACATACCTTTTAGTAAGTTGAAGTATTGATTGATGAGATCTGCCCTAGAGTCATCTGCATCATCTTCCTCTGACTCTTCAGCACTTGGCAATTCTGCATTAACACTCACAGGTATTGCTGTCTCCCTGTAATCTGGTATTAATGGTATCTGTTTGTCTCTGGGCAAGATTGTGGAGCATGCAGCAGGCAACTATTATTTGACATACCTTGTTGGGTGAATAGAGGAGGGCTACTCCTGATCTATCCAAGTACCTAAATCCTGCCTTAAGGATCCCAAACTTCTGCACAATGGCATGCCTTGTCCTACCCTTTGCCTCATTTTAGCGGACTTCCCCTGATGTGGTTGGGTACCTTATTGGTGTCAACAACTGAGGATGGTTTGGATAGCCAGAGTCACCTGTGAACAAGTTGGTAGAACAACACACACATATATGTGGGACATGCTACATTGGGATGGCAAGAGACATACATTACAAACACACATCTCATTTGTAACTTCCAATTATCCAGGCCCTCCCTGTGTGGAGTTATGTTGTCAGCAGTGGTACATGGCTGTTCTGCATGATGAATGAATCATAGACTGATCCAGAATACTTGGCACTGACTTGTGAAATGCACTGGCCTGCCAGACATACCACCTGAACATTGATTGAGTGGTAGTTTTTCCTGTTCCTGAACACCTGTTAATTGGCACTTGGGGGGAACCAAAGCTACATGGGTACCATCTAGGCCTCCAATAGACCACATCCGCACATGGGGGAAACCTTATGTAGCTGTTCAGGTGTTTCAACAATGCACACAGTACATCCCTCAATACCAGATTGAACATGGGCTGACACACTCCGGCAGGTAGGGCCAGTGTATTCTGAAATGTGTAGCACTGATGAGACTTGAATGATGGGAGGTTTGCTATAGTGATTGTGAATGGCAGGCATCAGATCTGGCTCCAAGGGATCACAAAGATCCATGAAAGAATGACGATTCAGCCAATAGGCCTGGATACCTCCATGGTGTGCAGGAGGATGGTGCACTTGTGGGTATCGTTCTCTCCTCATGGCAGGAAAACTTTGTGAAGAAATTAAAATATAGTATGACATGCAGCATGCAGACATCTTGTAAAGTGAGTAACATAACTAACACATATCTGCTGTTGAGGTTGGTTACAAACTCAGATATTGACATTACAACACATAGGGCCAGATGTATGAAACTTTTTTGCACTCGCAAACGGTGCAAATCGCAAAAATCGCCCATTTACGAGTGCAAAAACGTGGTCTGCGATGCATGAAAGGCATTCACAGACCAAAAATAAGAAATCGTAAAAATTGCGATTTTTTGCGTTGCAACCTGGTTTTGCGAGTCGCACTTTGCGATTTGGTATTTCCAATAGGAAATTGAGAGGCGCAAAATGCGATTCGCAAAACCCAAGTCGCAATTCGATGCAGCAAAAAAACGCAAATTGCGATTTTTCGCAGAATGGCATTTTGTACATGCAAAATACCACTAAGTGAAACCAGGTGGTAACCAGGTGCAACCTATATAAAGAGGCCCAGAACGCCTCAGACTCATTTCCACAATGGCTGCACTCTACGTCATGGCGAGGAGGATGAGGATCTTGGCAGGTTTGAGGAGAGGGAGGAGGAGACAGGAGTGGATTTTCAGAGTGCGCATTACACTTTTTAACCTGACAGAGGAGGAAATATATGAGAGGTATAGTTTGAACTCAGCCATGATACTTGATCTAATAGCTGAGCTACAACCCACACTGCAGCGCAGAACACTAAGGACTCACAGCATACCCACCCATGTGCAGGTATTATGCTCCCTCCACCTACTCGCCTCAGGGAGCTATCAAGGGGTCATAGCAGCAGCTGGAGGGGTCTCACAGAGTACTCTCTCCAGATTTTTCAAAGCATTTATCAACCCCATGCTGAGCAAACTACACCAGTACATCAGATTCACCCACACCACAAAGGAAAAACAATAGACAAAGTTTGTTTTTTACCAGATAGCACAGTTCCCCCACGTCCTAGGTGCCATAGATGGGACACATGTTGCAATCTGTCCACCATCAGCCACAGGGTATGTGTACCGCAACCGGAAATACCAAGATTCAATGAATATACAGGTGATTTGCAATGCTTCCTACATCATAACTGATCTTGTGGCCAGGTACCCATGGAGCACACATGATTTGTACATCTTTCGCCATAGCGGCATACACACAAGACTGCTAGCTGAGGAGTTTGGAGAAGGATATCTACTAGGTATTGTCCCTCTATACAATGGCGCATTGATGGCGTGCTGATGACAGATGGCTCAGTTACTCATTATACCCTCTGTCCCTTCCAGCAGACAGTGCCTACGCAGTGTGCACCTACATGATGAAGCCCTACCTCAATCCTGCAACACCTGCTGAACGGACTGCTGAAGAGTCGCTTCCGGTGCCTCCACAAAAGTGGAGGGGCACTACAGTACAGTCCAGAGACCATATGTAGAATAGTGGCTACTTGTGCAATCTTGCACAATATAGCTACCACCAGGGGCATACATGTAGAAATATGTGAATCTGATTCTGATGAGGATGATGATCCCATACCACCCCCACAGCCAGCAGACAGGACCAGTGCAGCAGAGGGAAGGCAAAGGCGTGCTGACATCACACACAACCATTTCAGATGTAAGTATGAATGACACAAATGCACTGACAACTGTGCCTGTAGTGAATTCAATTTATTACCTTAATGTCAGGTAATGTTCGTTCTACGGATAGCAAAATAAATTAAGTGAAAAACTAGAGACAGTAGAAGTCCCTAGTAATGCACTATTATGTCATAGTGAACACATTACCCCTCTGGCCGCTACAGTCATTTTTTGCCGCCACACACACCACTCGGGTGCCCAGTTACCTCACTGGCACCTCTATTGCCCGCCTCAGTGGCAGTGCTGTGCCTGGCACTGCACCGTCTGGTGTCCAATGCTGGTACAGACACACTGCTGAGGCTGCAACTGTCCTCTGTGTCCCCCAGTACAAGCTCACTAGGTGTGGCTGACCTCTCTCCCAGGATGTTATCGATCGCATTAGTGATTTGTACCAGTCCGTTAGCCACATCCCTGCTGCTGTGTGCTGCCTCCACTTGTGCAGCCACTGCACGATGTGCAATCAGTGACGTTGCAGTAGCCACCCTGTTCACAGAGCGACAGAAGCCCCCGAACATGTTAAGGAATCTGCCCTCCTGTCTGCGGTGGCTCACCCTCTCATGGCGCAGCTCCTGGCATAGTTCACGCACAGCACAAGTGAGCTCTCTGGTGTCCTGTGATGCCTGCACCTGTCCCTCATGCAGCAGTTCTATGTTAGAATTGAGGCACTCAAGCTGGCGATGCAGGTCCCCATGTTGGTGTTATGTTGCTGCATATTTTTTTGTGATCCAATGATCCTTTTGTTTTGAAGGCGCTGCTGCTGCAACATAGCAGCTTCCAGCCCACCAAAGAAGGAGGGACCCTCACCTGCCTCATGCTGCTGTGCACCGGCATTTGTCGCCCTCCTGCGGGGTGCTGTGGTCTGCTGACATCTGGCCTCCTGCATCTGGCTAGGCCTGCTTGTTAGGGATGGTGTAATTGGCCCTTCCTGCTGCTCATCTGAGTCTTGGCTGAGCTCTGGCAGTGGCAGTGCCCTGGGCCTGCATCAGTCAGGCGCAATGGTGAGAGACCCACTTGTGTTGGAATCAGAGGCTGGATGGGTGTCAGTCTCACCTACGCTGGCTGATGCTGTAGCTGCTGGGCCTGGCCCACCTGCAATGACAATATGCAGCATGTCAGTTATGTTTGTTGCAAGGAAGGTCACACAATGGTAATAAAGGTACAGGTACTTGTCTTCACTGTGTTGTGGGTGTTGTGTTCCTCTGGGTGTCGCTCTACTTAATTACATTCTATGTGCTACTTTCAGCTCTGGGTTGTGAACTTCCACTCCCATAATGCATTGTTGTGCTGCTTCTAAGATGTGGCATGGACTACTTCTCACAATGTTTTACATTACTTGCTAATTCCTAAGGGGCTTTTGTGCATACACATATGGGGTTACAATTCAATATTGCACTTACCTTGGCTGGTACTTGGTGTGCCGGAGGTGTCTATCTCTGTGACCCCAGTCACAGCTTCAGGGAGGAGTGTCGACTCCACTAGGTCCTCTAATGGGGTGGATGGTGCCTCTGTGGGTGGACCGCCTCCAGTGCCCCTGGCCTCCTGCAGTCTTCTTGCCACCCTCTCCTTCGCACGGGACCACAGGTCAAACCACCTCTACTTTATCTCGTCGACCGAGCGCTGTGCCACTCCAATTGCGCAGATTTTGGATTGAATATCTGCCCAGAGTCTCCTTTTCTCACTCTCCGGCACCCGGAGTGAGCTTTTCCCAAAAAGGCATTCATTGCTCCTGACCACCTCCTCTGTCAGCACCTCAAGCTCTTGCTCGCTGAATTTGAGCTTCCTCTTTCTTTCTCCCTTCTCCTTTCCTTGGGCTGAGGTGTCCATCCTTGCTCTGGTGTGCTGCCTCCTTCAGAGTGTTGCTCAGTGTGGCTGGGCTGCTCTCTCTCTGGATGCTGGGTTGGGTGTGACACCTGAAACTGCCTGGGATGACTCACTTCCTGCTTGTGATGTCATCAGGCTCCTCCAGGTGTGCTTTCTCGAAATTTCTCGCAATTTGCGATTTTTTACCAAATTGGTAAAAAATCGCAAATTGCGAAAATGCAAATTGCGATTCGGATAATGGGCCTCACAAACCACAAATAGTGAATTTTAAGAAATCGCTAATTCCGATTTGCAATTTTGTGACATGGCCTATTGCGACTCGGAAATAACGATTTCTTAAAAGTCGGTATTTGCGATTCGCAAGGCCATTATGTCATACATATAGCCCATAGGCATTAACCAAATGACACCCTCACTGGGGCACATTCCCCCACTTAACTATTGAACTACCCATGCAGATTAATCAGTTACTGTACCTGGTTATCACTCCAACAGATATGACATGTCTTACACCAATTGTTGCACATCATCTACGTTTTCTAGAAAACATGTGAACATCCAAGTACGTGTACATTGCTAACACCAAATGTCCTCCTGTAACACAGTATTTACTGCACAGATGCACATATTGACAACTGAACATAAAGGCAGTACATACAGTTATACTGCACGATATGGGGTACAGTGAATGATGAAGATGATAAAACTCTTCCATACATGTAATGTGCTTAAAATGGCAGCCACCTGACCTACTGTACTGGTCACGTGGAAGTCACCTTAGTCTGCCGGCGGAAGTCGTCCTGGCAATAGACGGTCACAACCGTGGTAGTAGTTGCCATTGGAAGACATGGCTGCCTTTGGTGAGCTTGGGCCAAAGGCGATGTCCGCTGAGGGTGATAGTCTTGTACATGGAGGACACGACCGCCATCTTCTGCAGTATTGGTCACTTGACTCCTGACACACTACCTGAGCTGCTGTGTACTGCCTCCGGGAGCAATCATGCCATGTCCTGCAGGTTATAGACCCCCAGCCTTCACCCCTGAGAAGCTGGAGAAGCTCATGGAGGAGGTCATACCCCTGTATGAACAGCTATGTGGTGCACCAGAGGGGCAGGTGAGTCCAATACAATACCTATGTGTAATAGGTGTGGTGAATTTTTACACAGTGAAGTTGTTGATGCATGTAGATGATAATCTATAAATGAGTGTGAGGTGAGAGGATGGGATTGTTTGCTTACTTGCTGTCACTGATGTGTATTGTCCACTACTATTGCTATGGTGCATGTGGAAATGACTTTTTCCTTATGTTTGTGTTATCCATGCAGGTCAACACCCATCAGAAGAAGGACATTTGGCTTGCCATTGCCAAGCAGGTGCAGACACTGGGGGTCCACAGACAGCGGAGCACCACTGTAAGAAGCGGTGGGAGCACATGAGGCTCTAATCCCGGAAGACTGCAGAGGCCCAACTGGGGATGTCTCCCAATGAGGGAGGGGTACCGGTGGGACCTTGACCCCCCCAATGGCCTGCGTTTTGGTGGTGGCCTACTCTGAGGTGGATGGGCATTTGAGGGCAGCACAGCAGCCACAAGGGGGTGCTGACAGAACACATGTACTTGCCTCTGACAGTTTATCATACGATGTCTAGGTACTGGTGCTGTCACATTGTGGTGTGTGCTACAGGTATTGTGACTAATGGAAGAGATGGTACTACAGTTGCCACCATACAAACACAGATGTGCCCATTGTATTGTGTATGGGAACATTTTAATCAGCTTTGTCTACCAAATAGTATGACTGCATGTGGAGATGCACATGTGACTGAATCATATGTGTAACTCTATTCAACCATACATATTTGTAACCTGGTCTGTCATCCTTCCCACCTAGTTTTTCCAATTCCATTTACCCAAAAGGTGAGTTGTATAGCTCTTTGGTGTCTGGCCACGCCTATTCTACTGGATCTGCTCTATGTGCAACATTGGGCCTGACAGATGAATATCAGGGCCAATTATTCCTGTGTCGTGAAATAGTTGGACACTTCATTTGAGGCTGTCATCCAAATCAGCCTTTGGTATGGCCAGCTTACAACACTCCCTATGAGGTCTGAGGAGGTGTCCCCATTGTCATGTCAGATTTAAATGTGAAGTTTGATAAGGGTGAACGTTCTACAATGGGGGAACCTATGGTGACAATAAGTCATTGACATGTCATTGTATTACATTGACATGTGTAGAAATACCTTTTGTCCTAATTTATTTGGTGTAGAGAAGGTGTGCGGCTAGGCTACTGAACCCTTAGCCCATGTGTATTTTCCATGCTACATAGGCCAATCCTATACCTATATGAGTGCTACATATGGTATTTGCTGCCTACATCATGTCTCAATTGATACTTCGTGCCTGATGTGATATTGTAGACTCTTTTTTCCTAGATATACCTTTGCAGATCTGAAGCTGTTTGGACAGTTTTGGTTATGGCTCTGCATATTTCTGCCTGACTTAATGGTGCAGCAGGTGTTCTAGTTCACATACAGCTTTTGGTGTTGTGGGATATGTTGTCATTCAATTAAGTTGACTCTAGGTGTATGTATCATTAATGGGCACATTAGTAATTAGTTGTGTAAGTGTTTGTTCTGAAATTAGATTGTGTGAGTGACATGTCTGGACAGTAAGTGATGTAGGTGTTCATATGTTGTCATGTAGAGGTTTCTATTCAGCATGTATGATGGAATGGTATGCGCCCTTCATGGACATTGTTTGGTGTCCACTGTTTTGTTGGTGTAACTATGCTTCTTATGGTTGTCTATAGATGTATTCTGTGTGCTAGGTAGGCCCACATTGCAGTACATAGGACTGTTGTATATGTGACAATGTATCAGATTAGTGGCTGTAGAAACTCCTAATGAATCTTTTCCTAGTATTTAGATTGATGTTTCAATGACATGCTTTGTCATTTTGTGATGCACACTGTATGTGAATACCACATGTAGTGTATTCATCTGCGGTTTTTGCCATTTTGTAAGTTGTGTACAGAATGATAAGATAGGCATGTGATTAGAAAGCAACATGCTTTGTAGTATGTGAAGTGAGATGAGTTTACTTTCATGGAACATGAGTTTTGGTGATGGACTGAGCAGGCGTGGAGTAGGAGTAGGCATGATTTGTGTTATCAATCAACTGCATTTCCTTAGACTGATTTGATGATGGACAGTGATGATCTATATCGGGATAGAATTTTGATGTAGCCAATCCATCTGACGCATGATGCTTTTGAGTTACAGCTGATTTGATGGGATTATGAAGTTGTGGTCAGATCGTTGGCTTATGGGAAAGTTGGAAGTTTCTTGCTGTGGCATGATATAGACTCTGAATGGTTTCTGACTGGGGTTTTATTAGCAAGAGATGTTTTGTAACAGTTGTGCATGTTGTAATGTATATATGTATGAAGAATGTGATGAGCCTGTCTCTCTCTCTCTTTCTCTCTCTCTCCCTATCTCTCTCTCTCTCTGCTTTTGTGTGCGTCAGCATTGGCAGGTGAAGGAAACAGGTCACAGCTGAGTGGGGAAGCTGCTGGCCATGGGACACAGAGTGCTGAGACCACTGACACAAAGGGACCCAGGGTCTGGGGGGGGGGTGCTACGGTAGAGACAGGATCCATCTTTTCTTCATCGGATTCCTTCTCCAGTGGACACTCCTTGTTGGTGGCGGACCCTTCTGGGACCACACCAGCACCATCTCTGTCAGCCACCTCACTTACTACCACTGACCTCCCTGTAACGACCCACCCAGTTGGCTGTGCCCGCTCACTCAAGAGGGTGGGTGTCTCGTTTGCCGCAGGCACTTCTGCCCCTGCCCCTGTCAGCTCTGCTGTCCTCAGTGAGGAGGCTATTGACCTCCTCAGGTTCATCTCTGTGGGTTAGTCAGCCATTGGGAAGGCCATCTATGGACTGGCAACTCAAGTCCAACAGAGTAATACATTC
This sequence comes from Pleurodeles waltl, assembly GCF_031143425.1. Taxonomy (NCBI): domain Eukaryota; kingdom Metazoa; phylum Chordata; class Amphibia; order Caudata; family Salamandridae; genus Pleurodeles; species Pleurodeles waltl. The sequence goes on from NC_090440.1 coordinate 298,559,144, forward strand.
CTGGAGGGCATTCACTGTGCACTGGCTGGCCTACAGAGATCATTTCAAGCTCTGGCTTCCACACTGACTGCAGCCAGTCACCTTTTGTTTTCCGTCCCCCTCCACGTTCTTCTTCCCAATCCCAAACCCCTCTTCCCTGTCCCAGCCAAAGCACACAGATAGACAAGCATGCATCCACTGTCAACATCCAAGGGTAGCTCAGTCAAACACAAGTACCACAAGACACAACACCAGTATGCACACAAGCAACATACACACATCAACAGTCACTACCTGCCCTGACGTCCCCACCATCCCTAGCATCACAGACACAACACCTGACACCCCTGCAGATACCACATCATAATTCACAGATCCAGCCACTATACCTATCATACCCAGAGACAGTTCCATAGCAGACCCTCAGACATCCACCCCAATCAGCAGACCCACGGATATCACAGACACCGATTCTCCTACATGCAGCACATCCACCATACCTACAGTCACCATCCCAATGGACAGTCACCCACCCACCACGGGATCCCCCAGCACCTCCAGCTGCCCTCAGTCATGTACACATAAATGCCCTCACTCACCCACCCAACATGCAGCCGCTGCCCACAAACATACATCCCACTAACACGCACCCACTATGAGCAAATTGACATATCAGACAACCACTCCCTCACCCTCCACTCCCAAACCCCATCTGATGACCATCCCTGTTTCTCTAAAAAAGTTTCCATTCATGTTTTGACCTTTTCCCTATTCCTCCATCCCCGTGAGACCCCCTCAATTCTTCATTTCCCTCCCTGGCCCGTCCCTTCCACCTCCAAGGCCTCTCCTCGCCCCCTGAAAAGTACATATGCCCCTCCCCCACGAAGATGTCCCAAGAGAACCCAATCCTCCCCTAAACCTAGACCTAACCAGCTTCCAAGCCCAGTCCCAAATGACCCCTTCTCAAGCCTAAGCCCAACCCCTCCCTCTACCCACTCAATCCCTGATTTGCCTGCCTGCTCCCCTGATGCCACTACCTGTGGAGGTTACATGGCAGTCAGGAGTCAAGTTCGGGGCACCAAGATGTGCATCATGTGCATGGTGCACTATTTATATTTGGACTGGCCTATGGCCCTGAACATTTGTTCCTATTTCTGTTACATATTTGGACCAACAGGTTGTTGGTTGCAATGTTACATATTTGTCCTGGATTTCTATTCTTGGGGCATTGTGAAAATGGCTGACATTGTTTGTGTGTGAGTATTTATAGTATTTGTGTGCAAGTGGTGCTTGTCCTATCTCTTTTATCTGGGCAGCATGTGTGGTTCTGTGCAGTGCATTTGGCCCCCAGTGATGGGTGTGTGTTGTATGATGGCCATGTGTATGTTGGGGACATGTTTTTATGGTAATGAGTGGTGTTTCTGCTGATGTGTTTGTTGCAGTGTTGTGTGCATTTGTGTAGTTTGACTGTGCATGTGTGGTGAATGGTATGTTAGATGTGTTGTGATGTGTGTTTGCTGGGTATGTTGAATATTGTGTTGTATGGTTGTGTGATAGTGTGTGTTTGTTCCCTGTTGGTGGTACATATTGTTGTATGTGTGACTTGTCAATGGGTAGTGTGTATTTTGGGTGCTTGCCAATGCTTTGATAGTTTTGCAGGTGTGGTGTTGTATTGTCATTTGGTGATGGTATGTTTTGCTGTGTGTGACTGTGCTGGTGCTGTGTTTCTGGGAGTAGGTGTGTTTTTTTGATGCGTGTGTAATGGCCATAGTGTGTGTACTGTGTATATGCATGTGGTTATGTGGCTGTCTGTGAGTGTGCATGTCAGTGTCAGGTTACGTGTGTGTATTGCCCTCGCAACCCATTCCCGATTGGTATGTTGGCCCTCATTACAACATTGCCCGTAACTACCACCTACCGCCACTGTGACGGCCACCAACATACCGCAGCCATGGCTACTAGCCGTCTACGCGTATCATGCTCACCAACGGTATACCGCCAGAATGCTGGGGGAACATCGCCGACGGTCATGGCGGCAGATGGTAGTAAGGTGGCGCTGCAGACAGCAGCACCGCCATGCCAGCAAAACACCGCTGACCATATCATGACCAATGATACGGCCTGGAGGTGTTTTGCTGGTGGACGCTGCTGCTGACAGCAGCGCCGCGGACCGTCTCCAGCCAGAGGACCCCCTGCAAGCAGGTAAGTCGGGTTCTCCAACAGGAGAGGGGGTGTTGTGTGTGTATGTGGGGGGTGTATATTTTGGAATGCGTGCATGCAGGTGTGAGTCACGTTGCATGCGTCCAAGAATGAGTGATTTTAAGTGTTGTGTGTTGTGAATGCAGGTGTGTGACAAGGTATGTTGGTATGTGTTGCAGTGTGTGGGTATGTATGTGTGCATGTGTGTATATGGGTACGCGTGTGGGTGTGTATATGTGCGGGGGCAGGAGAGGAAGGGGAGGGTGGTTGAGAACTCTGGGGAGCGGGAGGGGGCGGGGAGACCCCTATCAGTGCCAGGGAAGGAATTCCCTGGCACTGAAAGTGCCTACTGCCATGGTTTTCATGGCAGTAAGTTTAGCACGAAAACCATGGCGGTAGGCCGGGTCGGAATCCTGAGGGTGGGATTGTGACAGCTGCCAGGCTGGAGATCGAAGTCTCCAGGCCAGCGGCCATTACCACCCTGGCAGTCGGTGTGTAAAAGTGGCGGTCTTTGATGGTGGTTACCACCAGGGACAAAACCCCATTTTTTTTTACCGCTGGCCTGTTGGAGCTATTAACACCACTTTAACACCGACCGCCAGGGTTGTAATGAGGGCCATTGTGTGTGTAAACTTACTTTGACAACAGTGACAGGTAAGTGTGTGTACTCACGGTTGCTGTTGTCATCTTCAGCATTGATTACATGTCTTTGAGTGAGCAGCGGGAAGACATGTAGTTCTGGCAGCTCTGGACCAGTCTGGCTTTCTGAAGGTGAGTGTCTCCATTTAAATGGTTGGTTTCCGCCTGGGTTTCCAAAGTGGTGGTGCAACCATGGCTGAAACTTTGGCAGGAAACATTGTTTCTGCCGGCCTGCAGGTGTCTACTATCATCAGTGGCAGCTAGACTGCACTGGCGATGCCAGCGGTGCTTTGGCTGTGTTCTGTTGGAAAGACTGCCATGGTCATAATATGGCAGTCTTCTCCTCCAGCCTGTTTGTGGTGAAACTGCCACCACCAACTTGGCAATCCTGGGACCGCCAGGCTCATAATGAAGTTGTTAGTCTTTTTCTTGAAGATTTTCTTTGGCGGGACATAGTCACCTATCCAATCCCACCTCCCTAGAGCCCTCTATGGATATGCGGAGCAGGAGACCTTGGTAATTCTACCTTCGGACTTAGACACTTTTCAGGATGGACATCTTCATCTGGGCCAAAGCTAAATCTTGATCTGACATCCCTTGAGCCCTCCTCGGATACGCTACATGGGAAATCCTGGTCAACTTTTTACCCTCAGACTTTGTCACTTTTTTGGTGCTTTTTCCATCCAACAGTGGTCGACCCTCCACAGCAAGCTGATTTCAATGCAAGGTCATAGGATCACCTTTCCAGGAGCCTCCAGTGAAATCCTGGAAATCTGGGGCTCCAAAGCTTTTTAGCTGGACAAACCTGCAAGTCAGGCCTGGTTGCCTTTGAAGGTAAGCCGACTTGAATCACCATGGCGGGTCGGTCTCTTTATGGAGCATTTTTTTAAAAGTTCTCAAAAACTTCTCCAACTTCTGGATTTTCTTCCAAAAGGTCTTAGAGGGCCCTTCAGGAGTCCAAAACTCACCAAGATTCCAGAAGCTCTGAGTTGCTCCTTGAGGGTTAGGATTACAACTCCCAGGATGCACCTGGTTCAAATCCAAAAGTGCCCACTAGCCACTGGTCAGCTGGTCAGTTCCTTCAGGTTTTGATGCAGGGGGCTCTGGTTAGCTATTTGTCACCTGTAGCAATCAGGGAGTCCCTTTCTGAACCAGCTGAAGACAGGCAAAGTCCTTCTATTGATGATGTCGAAGTGTGCAGCTGGTGCAGTCCTTCAGAGTGCAGTGTCCAGGTGCAGTCCAGCAGGGCAGACCTTCTTCTGATGTTGTTCCTTGTAGGGATCTGAGGTGTGGGTGCAGCTCTGTCATATTCATCCTTGCCCCGGGGTGAAAAGCAGGAGGGGGGCAGCTGTTCAATCATAGGCAGGCCACTACCCTCTTGGATGACCACTTCCTGGGAAATGTGGCAAAAATCAATCCCAGGGAGCAAAATTCCTTAAATATCCAAAATGGAAGAAACTGATTTTTAGATGTTAGGTCTGGCTGAGTCCACCCACTGGTGTGGCTACAAATCCTTAACACACCCCTCTCCTGTCCTCTCCTAATCTAATCAAGAGGGCACCTGGTTGTCTGGGTTTGCAGGAAATGGGGAAGGTCCTGAGCTGCTTCAAATGTCCTTTCCTTCTTTGAAGACCAGTTTGGCTGCTCTCCCTTATCCTGTTCCTCCATCTGCTGAGGCAGATCTCCTCCCTAGGCACTTCCTTTTGTTCAGACCAGGCCACTTCACACTTCATCAATACAGCCTGGCCAATCAGAGAAGGGCACTACAATTCTGATACTCGTAACTTTTAGGAAGATTTTGAAAGCTCTTTTGAGGTGACATTTATATTAAATTTCAACAGTGGCAAGTTGTATTTATTATAACATTACGTTTGATACCAAACATTACATATCTAGCTCCTTTAGAGACTTTATTAATTAAAATAAAGTCTCACAATTTTAGCCCATGGTGCCTATTCACTACAATGCGGGAAAACAAATGTGGCTATTCTCCCTCACCAGGGCTTGTGAATCATATTTTATAAGGTCCCTGCTTATAGTTGCACTTCACCAACCCTAGGGGCACCTAGGGCATACCTTAGGGGTGACCTACATGCGAAAATAAGGTAGTTAAAGTCTTTGGAAATACTTTTAATTCTAAAGTCTATGTTGTGGGTAACTTTAATTTAAAAGCAGCCAGCAAGGCAGGCCTACCGTTAAAAGGACACTGGGCACCACAGTAGTGCACCTATGGGTGCACTACATATGCTTGGGTCCCTACACCTACAGTTCCTACCATATACTAGAGACTTTTAGGTAGGTTGACACAGCCAGCTATAATTAGCCTAATTTGCATACTCATTTTAATCCGAGCACAGTTCCTGGGACTCTTTAACAGTGCCCAGGGCACTGTCACAGTCAGGATAACAACAGCAACAAGTAAAAAATGGTGACAAAATGTTTGGGGGCTTCTGCAATCAGTTCAGTTTACATACACATCCCCTCCCCCCCAGCCAACACGCCCAGGAGACTCAGCCCAACACTGAGAGTCTTCCTTGCTTGTCAGGTGAGGAAGAGAGTGAGAAAAACTGGCTGTCCTTTTGCAGGGCCTACTCTGCCTTACATCCTACTGTCATAGTCACTCCCTCTGGGTAGTGAACCCATCCCAACAGTAAATGGACCCATTTTGAACTGAAACTTCCCTCTAGGGGGTCTTCCTCCTCTCTCTCTGCCAGCCTGGGTAGTGAGGTGCCCACCTCCCCTATCCCTAACTGTGCTAGGGCAACAACTAGCTTCCTCAAAGAAGAGGTCACTCAACACTTGAGTAACTCTACCATGATCAAGGGTCTACTTTGCTTTTGGCCATGGGGTCTGCCTCCAAGTCTAAGTGCAGTTCTGCCATAAAGGCCAGCACCCAGCAGAGGCTACTGACAGTTGTCATAACCCTGAACCACACCCTAAGCCATCCACTGACATGTGGGTGAGCTACATTAGAGGCAACTGTGGGGTTCAGGCAGCCCTCTTGCTGTTTAGAGTGGGGGGTCACCATGTCCTGTGGCAGACACCCTTCTTCCACTCTCCCTTTTGTCAGTGCAGGGACACACCCTGTAGATGGACAGCTACCTAACTTCTCAGGACTTTCTTGGGGTCAGGTGAGGCCTCACCAGTGCCAATTCTGGACTCCCCCCCCCAATTGGGGCAGAAGGTCTTTGGATCCCTGGAACTATCTTTAAGAGTGGTATACCCTTCTTTTTATTTTTCTCTTCTCTTAGGGACCCCTATCTCCTAACTGTGGAGACTGGCTCCCCAGGACTTTTGGTTGGGGGGATGGGTGACTGCCCCATCTGGGATCCGACTCACCTCTGGGAGGTCATTGCCCAGGATACAATCTAAGAGGAGGCCACCACTGACTACCACCCTAAACCAGTCGAGAATATCCTCCCTCTCTAGGGTCACTATGCCAACAGGTTTGGTGGTGACCTCACCTGTAGCTATCCTGACTCTCCTGGGCTCCCCGGGACATACATGTCTGGGGTTACCAGCCAGTCACTCACAATAGTGTGACTGGCACAGGTGTCTCTCAGGCCAGTGGTAGGGATCCCATTCACCAGAATTGGATAAAAATGCCTACTACTACCCTCAGGGATCACCAGCTTATCATCTCGACCTGTGGACCTGTCTCCCAGCCCAATGCTATGAACACCCCATCATTTGAGGAGACCTCCTCTAATGGTACACTGGACAGGTTGCATTTCCTCTGTAGTGACCTGTCTGCTGACAGTCAAAGCAGGCCTTAATGTCCAAGAGCTTATTTAACCCTCCATCCCACTAGCTCTGGGTGGGGCCCTAACTGCTGAAATCACAGTTAGGCAATCATCCTCCTCCTGGAGGTTGGAGAGGATATCTTTCCTCTCCCTTCCTACCTCTGAAGTTTTTACTGCCTCCATCTGCACTACCCAGACTTTAACGGACTTGATCATCACCGTCTTCCTAAGGTTGTAAGCAGCATGCAATCTCCTCTTCCTACACAACACCCTATACTCAGCTGCAGTGAGTGTGGGCAGGCTAGCCAGATCAAGCTCCATGGTTTCCCTTAACTTTTGTATCATTTAAAAAACTGTGGCACCAATTGATCAGACCAATTTAGAAAAATCAAGTAATTGAAATCATTAGTCCAAATTTGAAAAATCAAAAATAATTGTATTCTAGGTCAATTTAGAGAATTTTGTAACATTTCACTTAAAAATGTAGTGTGGGGGGCGTGGCCAACCATCATGGTCACCTGGACTTGATCCACAGTGGCTCTGCATTACAGTGCTAAAACGGAGACACCGGCTCCTTCCATAAAACAAACGTGGCCTCCCGCAGACTAGGAACAGTGAGTGGGAAACCGGGCGAGGTCTACAACAGCCCAAAATGATTCCGGAGAGAGTCCTGAGAATTGTCCGGACTCAAGGAATGGCGAGCACGGAGATACGTCGACCACGGGAGAAAGGAAATCAGCGGTAAACCGGCAGTAACTCGATAACCGAAAGTAAAGGATGGATGATCCAGATCTGGAGCGGGGAAGACTACCCAAAGAGGCGAGAAGGAGTCGTGCAGATATGGAGAGACTAAGCATTACAAGCATGCCTGACCTTAACATGGTGGACACCTTGAAGTCCCGGACCTGCAGAAGCCCATCTGCTGAGCAGTCGTGAAGCACTGAAGGCCTGGAATAAGAGGTGAGCGGGCAGAGACAATACCCCCATGGCCTCCCAGCTCGACACATGGCCCCATTAAGCCCCAGGGGGGCACATGACCAGGTTGAGGACGGGAATAAAGGAGACGCTCGGGACAACAGAGCGACCTGCTGTAACCACGCTGCACCTTCCATGAATGGTGCTAAGATTTAGACAAAACAAAAAGAGCCGCCCCCAAAGCCCAACCTGCTCTTCCCGAATGACCCCGAGATGGGGGTCAAGGCCAACTAATTGGAACAAAGGAACCACCCAGGCACCCTCTACCAAGTGGAAAAGCAACACAGTGTATTCCCCCATTGAAGTTGTCTCAAGCTGATGAACTGTCATCGAAATGGCTACCCCTATGCCACAGAAGAAAAGCCAGTCAAAAAAGTAACTGGCTACTGGAACCGAGAAACTGGGCATGTAATGGCACTGACAAAAGAGGACTTTCTCATCTCCCTCAGAGATTTTTCAACAGAACTTAGCGAGGAGCTAGGTACGGATCTTAATACATCTCTAGATACCTTGAAGGCAGATATCAAAGCCCGACTATCCTTGCTACAGACAGACATTGATGCAATTGGATCACGCTCCTTAGACCTGGAAGCTAACTACATAGAGCTTGATAAGCGCATGGCCCCACTGGAAAAGAATACCGAACAGATCCGCAACCAACTACAGACCGCCATCCTCAAGTGTGAAGATTTGGAGAACCATTCAAGGAGAGATAACATTCGAATTAGAGGCCTGGCGGAAGGAGCTGAAGAGACGAACTTAGAGGCATTCATGGTTGAGCTTTTCTCAAACCTGCTAGGAGAAGACCAGCCAGAGGTAAAAGTGGAGAGGGTCTACAGGGTAGGACCACAGAGAATAAGGGACCGTAGCCTAGTCTGGGATGTTTTAGCAAAACTACATCCCTTCAAGGTAAAAAAAGAGGATCCTCCTAGAAGCACACAAATGAGATTCGGTCTCCTTCCAGGAGGTTACTTGCTCATTGTTTCAAGATGTGACGCCCACCATTTTAATGAAGAGAATTTGATTTAAGCCTGTCATGGATTATCTGAGAAAGGAACAAGTAAGGTATAGATGGACATACCCATTCGGCATAGCCTTCGAACTCCACAGTAAGTATCACCACTTTACGGACCTGAGGAAGCGGTAACTCGTCTAGGGATCAATGCCCCAAACACCAGTGAAGAAATTGAAACAATGAACGACCGATCTATGGATCAGCCACGAGCAATGACAATTGTACAGTGGCAGAAGCAACATAAGGGCCAATGAAACGGTAAGTGAAATCCAGGTGACAGCGTTCTCAAGACATTAAGAGCTGGGGGCTTACCCAGAGGGGAACATCAATCCCAACTGGCTAGAAACAGGACTGTAAGGGATGGATCTAGCCCCTAAGCTCCACTACCAGAACTATGAGCTGAGGTTCCCGGGAGGGAGTGTGGTCCCACATAGTTCTTTCTATTAGGTCAATAATATAGACAGCCTCTCGACCTGGAATGTCCCCATTAACTGCAACTTGTGTCTCATTCAGCATCTATTTGGTTCTAAGCCGTAAACATGGAGAAGTGGACCGACGTCCCCAGAAATATACCACAAAGGTTTCATCTGTTAGTGAGGAGCTTTGGCGCCTAGGTATATTACAGTTCTTAGGTTTTAAATGTTGTACTATGGCATGTCGGGTACAGAGGGCCAAAAAGGCGAGGAGTGTGGAGTGGGGTGGAATTGACCCGCTGGCCCAATTAATGAATTATAAGGCCACTACACTTTAGAAGGAAGTCCTTTCCCCTACCTATGGCAGTTACAGTAGGTACCTGGAATTTAAAAGACCTCAATTCCCCCTATAAACGTACTCAATTCTGGAAATGTATCCTGGATCATAGGTTTGACATAGTAGCCTTCCAAGAAACCCATATGAAAAGAACTGAAGATCATGGGTTAAAACATAAGACATACCCCATGATGCATAGATTGTCAGCAACATCTAAGTATAACGGCGTTGCCTTGATGTTCCATTCTTCACTTACACTTCTTCACTTACATTTCACACATCTCAGGTCAAGACAGATAAAGAGGGAAGGCCGTTGATGGTGAAGGAAATTATGAGGGCTGTCGCTGTACCATAGCTGTGATCTATGCTCCAAATGTGCATCAGACAGAATTTTTAACCACTTTCCTCAATCAGTTAATGGGGTTTGCCAAGGGAGAGATAATAATATTGGGAGATTTCAATCTAGTTTGGAACCCTGATATAGATAGTACCCACCCACAGAGGTCGTAAACAGGAATATTTGCTTGTTCCCTGCAGCAAGAAATCACACAGCTGAGGCTCCTAGACACGTGGCGTGTATCCCATACCACCACTAAAGACTACACATATTTCTCCCATTCCCATAGGACCTATCCCCGAATAGACTACATATTTGTTAACCAAACAATACAACAGGACATCCGCTCAGCCACTATCCACTCCATTACGATCTCAGATCATGGAATAGTAGAGGTCACCTTAGACTGACCGGGAACGAGACCAACTTTTTGTAGATGGTTCTTCTCTGACAAGTGATTGTACCCTCAGCCATGAATTTAGACTAGTCATCAGAGAATATTTCCAAAAGAACAACCCGCAGTACACCACCCTGGCCAATACACGGGATTCTTTTAAGGCAGTGATAAGGGGGGAATGTATATCACTAATGGCCACCCTTATGAGACAGAATACCAAAGAGCGATTAACACTGGAAGCAGAAATCCTAAAAGTGGAAAAGGCCCTTAAAGAATATCCTACCCTTGCCCTCCAGTGGAAAGTGACTGCACTCAGGGGTAAAGTCATAGCTATTTATGCCAATAGAGCTGGATCTACTTTACTACGCCTCAGACAGACCAAATATCAAAAGGGAAACAAAATAGGTACACACTTAGCCCGTCAACTATGTAAAAAACACGAAAAAGATTATATAGAGCCAATCCAAGCCACACCTAGGGCACTGATTCATACAGAAGAAGGTAAAGCAGAGCTTTTCACAAGGTGCTTTTTTCTAATGACTCGGGATCCAGACAAACACAACACAATTACCTGGCTAACACTACAGTCCTAAACTTTCCTCAGCACAACAGGAAAAACTCAACAAGCCCATTAGATCGGATGAGGTTCGAAAGACCATTGACTCTCTAAAGCTTAACAAATCCCCCAGCCCAATGGCCTGACGACCCATTTTTTAAAAATCTTTGGAACTTAGGGGCCACATGTATGAAGATCCGGTTTTACAACTCGCAAACTGCGAGTCTCTGTGACTCGCAAAACCGGATGCACAACAGTGTCAATGACACTGCCTGCAATTCGCAATGGGGTTGCAAATTGCGACCTACCTCATGAATATTCATTGGGAATGGCAGCACTCACAGGGATGGTGGCCTGCTGGTGTCAGCAGACCACCATGTCTGTGACTGCTTTTAATTAAAGCAGTATATTTTTTAAAAATGCAGCATATTTTTCTTAAAGGAAAACGGAATGCATTTTGAAAAAAAAAATGAAATGTTTTCTATTCATTTTTTCAGAGCAGGCAGTTTTCTGTGGGAACACTGCCTGCTCTGAAAAAATGTTTTCCCCTGCATTCACAAAGGGGAAGAGGGCCCATGGGGACCCCTTCCCTTTTGCAAATGGGTTAGCATCAATTTGAAATTGGTGCTAACTGCAATTGTTTTGCGATCGCATTCGCAGTCACAAAACAATCATACATACCATTTAGATTCGGTATTAGGAAGAGACGCCCTTGAAACGGCCCTTCCTAATACCGAATTACAAAACCCAAACTGCAATTCGGTAACAAGTTACTGAATCGCAGTTTGGACTTTCTACATCCCAAAAAGCATTTTTCTAGTAGCAAACGGGCCGATTCTGCGAATCGGCCCCTTTGCGACTAGAAAAATACTTCGAACATCTGGCTGTTAGTCCCTTATTTGACGACTCTCTAAAATTCCTTTGCAGACACAAGAGCAGTCACTCCTTTGATGGGCGAACCTCTAATAAGAGTGATACCCAAAGCCAGTAAGGACTTGAGGGCATGCTCCTCTTACAGGACAATAGCCTTACTTAACTTAGATGCTAAAATATACACCTTGGGCCAGATGTACTAAGCAGTTTGCAATGCACAGACCTCGTTTTGCGATTCGGTAATCTGGTTACCGAATCGCAAAACAGGTTTGCGAGTCACAATTAGGAAGGGGTGTTCCCTTCCTAATTGCGAGTCACAGTGCAATGCAGGATTGCTTTGTGACGGCGAACGCGGTTTAAAACCAATCGCAGTTTGCACCCTTTTGTAATGGTAACTTTCCCATTGAGAATGGCACTGTAAACATTTTTTCAGAGCAGGCAGTGGTCTTATGGACCACTGCCTGCTCTGAAAAAATGAAACAAAAACGTTTCATTTTTCGTTTTTGTAATGCATCTCGTTTTCCTTTAAGAAAAACGGGCTGCATTACACACAAAAAAACTGCTTTATTAAAAAGCAGTCACAGACATGGTGGTCTGCTGTCTGCAGCAGGCCACCATCCCTATGCGGGCCGCCAATCGCAAGGAGGTCACAAGTTGTGACCTTCCTCATGAATAATCGTGAGGTGGGCCTTTGTGACCCCCTTGTGATTCGCAGATGGTGTCAGGGACACCACCCAACATTCCGAATTGCGACTCGCAAATTGTATCGCTCTGACTAGCAATTTGCAGGTCGCAATTCGGATTGTACCTACATCTGGCCCTGAAATACTAGACATGAGGACCTCATGCTGACTTGATCCAGCCAGACCAGTCAGGCTTCATTAAAGGTCACCAGACCCACAACAACCCTAGGTGTGTGATCCACCCAATAGAAAGAGATACCAGTAGTACTCTTGGCCCTGGATGCTGAAAAAGCTTTTGACCGCATTGATTGGTTATTCTTGTTCCAGACACTGCGATAGTTTGAGTTTGGTGAAAGAATTAATACACAAATATAAGCCATTTATGCTCACCCTCATTCGAGAGTCCTTGTCAATGTCCTAGCCTCCGAGTTCTCACTGGAGCGAGGTACGAAACAAGGTTGCCCTCTTTCCCCTCTTTTGTTCACCCTAAGTATTGAACCCTTGCGGCCATGAGGCAGGATTTAAAGTTAATCTCACTAAGTCCTTCCTGCTCAACCTGACAGTCGCACCAGGGGACATGGGAAACATAGCTAAAAAGGAGATTACGTACCTAGGGGTCAACCACACACCAAGAGTTGAAGACCTATATAATGCCAACTACCCAACATTCATGCGCGGGCTAAAACAAGACTTGAGGAACCGGATCCCCCTTGACATAACCTGGCTAGGAACCATAAATGCTATCAAAATGACAGTCCGGCCACGTTTTTTATACCTCTTTCGAAGGCTTCCAGTGGAAATCGATAGGCATTTTTTTATAATGCTGTGAAGAATGATCACAGCATTTCTCTGGCAAAAGAAGAGGGCTAGGTCCTCAAACAAACTATTGACTCTACCCACATCGGAGGGAGGGTTATCAATTCCGAAATTCCCTCTTTACTATAAAGCAGCGCAACTCAGAGTAATCAATGAATCTTCATTACAGGAGTCAGACAAACATTGGCTCCATATGGACAGAGCGATAGTGGAGAAAACAATCTGGGACTTATTCTGGAAATCTAGGGCTACTCGCCCCCCCCCAAAGAATAGCTGAGTACCCCGACTAAAACGACATTGAAACCATTGAAAGCGTGGGATGAGGTGGCCATTAAACACAAATTGACTACCTTTCCCTCCCACATACACTGATACTCTTTAATAAAGGGTTCACGCCAGCCCTTATCCCGGGACCCTTTGACGCCTGGAGGGAGGGGGGTTGTCTTACCATTTCGGACTTGTTTCACAGCAATGAAACTCATACGTTTGAGAATTGTCATCATAACTTCAACCTACCGGCAACCGAGCTATTACAATCAACTTATGCAATAGGTATCTGACCCCACGATCAGACAAGAGGCCACAAGGGAACTACTCTAGCTCAGAAAGTTTGTACCGAGTCATGGAGGGACCGAGGGGATCATTTCTTTCCTATATTCGCTTTTGACCTCCTCGGGTGCAGCCCCCACACTAAGACACAGGAAGCTCTGGGATCAACTCCTGGGAGGGAGATATCCATGGAGCTATGGCGGACCTTAGCAAAAGATCTTACAAAATGTAATCAATCACTTGGTATATGGGAAGCCAACTTCAAGATCCTCTATGACTTCTACCTCGTCCCAGCTAAGCTACATAAGATTTTCCCTGACTCATCTGATAGATGCTGGAGCGGCTGCAGCCTATTGGGAGATTGTTGTCACATAGAGTGGGATTGCCCCACAATTAGGCCGTACTGGTTGGAAATACTTGCTCAAATGAAAGACATCTTGGGGTATCCTCTGCCAGACTCATCAGAATTTACCTTACTGGGCTTGCAGGACCACACCCTCAAACACCAGATGGCAGGGGATGGATCAATTATGTGGCTCTGTTTGGGAGCTGCTAAGATGGCTCTGGCTGCTGCTTAGAAGGGAATGACTACACCTTCATTATCACAATCTATGCTCGCCTTTGGCAAGGCATCACCATGGAGCGTTTGACAGACAAAATTACAGACACACATAAACATTTTGAAATTACATGGGGCCTGCTGGTAAGGTATCTATCCATGGGCCTCCCTATATTCTCCTGCACCACACACACAAGCGCACTCCATATGTTCCAGATATGAGACCCCACTCCTGCTGTACCACCACATCCTAGACCGACCATTACAGGGTATCAAATAAAATATAACCTTATCACTATCCAATATAAACGACCAGTATATGCTCATCCTCGACATGGTAACTTTGTTAGTTACTTAAGTTTTCCTTTTTTCCCCCTTTGTAGTTTGTTTTTCCTTTCATTTTTTAGATCTGTACTGGTGGAACTATCATGGGCTGGTCTCAAATATACCTCTTCCTCTAATATTTTTGACTGATTAACGGTGAAGGAGGGGAGGTGGATTAGCGTACAGATCCTGTTTGTTATTAGAATGTTGAGGCACTGCAAATGATTAGCGAAATGTACAGGGTCATTTTCCCATTTGCAATCTCTATGCAGTACTGAGTTGTACAATAGCACAATTTTGACTGAAAGAATCTTGAAATAGTGCATTGCAAGGTGCTTCTCTGCAATTGTTTAAATCAATAAAAAAAGTTTGAGGAAAAAGACTGTAGTGTGATGTTAACACGTACTGGATCCCACCACTGCGCAATAAAAAAAAAAGGAAAATGGATTATTGGTAAAAGCAGATAAGCATCTACACTTAGCAACAGGCCACTAACCTCCACTAGGTCCAGTCAAGTCTCAATACCTAAATGACACCAAAATGATTAAAATCGGATAAGGGGAACCAGAAATAAGAATTTTTAAAGAATGAATGTTTTCTAGCACATAGAAACTAAAAGTGCCAATCTGGTCATCTGGTCGCACTAGACAAAGGCAAAGTCAAAGTTTGAGGCCGACTGCGATGGAGCCCTGCTCGCCTACAACAAGCAGGAGGCCTCGGTTAAAAGGTTACCATCGGACTTAGGGCCTCATTACTAGTTTGGTGGTATTTTGGCAGCAATCTGATTGCCGTATTAAGAGTCACACTGTGAAGTCGACCAAAAAACAGCCAAATTTCTGAAACCAACAGTGAAGGACAGAAAAGAGGCAGTCCTGCCACTAGCAGCACAAGCCCGACAAAAATCCTCAGATCATATTACGATCCACAAATCATGACAACGGTTCTTCCATGGTGGAAAACCATTGGCGGTACGAACTTCTGTCAGAACACTATACCACATTGGACAGTTTGAATACCCCAGACCTGATACACATCCACACACCGACACACCTACTCACTGCACTATATAACGCAGTCCTACCCAACCCACAATCCTGTGCAATCAAAACGCCACATACAGACAAGCAACATCCCAGAGAGTTTTAATTAGCAAGAATAGCCACCCATTTACCCTGCACTACACACACTTCACCACTTTCAGTACTAGAGATTAGCGGTTGGCCCCCACCTCCTCCCCGACATTCAAATTTTGGGAGGAGAAGGTCTTGAACATCCTGCATCCTGAGGGCCTGGCAGGAATACCTGGGGGAATGGAGTCTGGTAAGTACCAACAAGATTCATGCACACAATTGTCTAGCCCTGTAGGTTCCCTCTCTACCTATTCCCACCTCAAATCACATTCCACCCACTACAACTCTCTCTGAATCACCTAATACCCTTCCCCGTCATGCTGCATGTCCAATAAACACATCTAGTCCCACAGCCCGTCGAAATGGCACATAAGGCACTGGCTAATTATAGCACTACAACTCCCAGAATGCTAAATCTCAACATAGTCACCACTAGTACACTGCACCAAATATTACTTGTCACGCATGTCAAACCAATATCCGTGTAACCCATCTTGATTGTACTTGTGTGGAACAGTAAATGGCAATGGCAGCAATGCAATGGCTCACTAACATCCCAAGCAAAACACAGCTGTAGCTGAGTGCTCATATATAATAGCCACAGATCAAAGATTCCAAGCTAGAATAATACTCACCTGGTTTGGAAAGCCAGATGGCTGAGTGGATGCACATGCAGTACATCCAGATCCAGGTCAATGTCCATTATAAACTCATATACTGTGTTCCAACAAGGACACCAATGTGCATTCTGCAGCTCTTATTTGTGCCAGCTATCATGCCAGACAGTTCACCAGGTAACAGAGGTGAGAAGCCATGTCAATTATCTGCTAATACCAGATGCCATCAGCTGTACAATCACTACCAACATGGTTTAACAGCGTAAAACACGGTGTATGGAATTGAAGTTACAGACTTTCATGTTGTATCCAAGTTACATAGTGCATCAGCTGTCAATGTCATTGTTGGGGATCATGCAAAGGCACTGTCTGCATCTCACACAACTGCAACAATACCCTAATTGTAACCTGTACTCTGTGTTCCATCACTCCCTCCACATGTAACCTTGCCATTGACACCATGGAGAGGATACCAGACACTGCCACTACCCCTCTGGATTTAGGCCCCAGTGAGGACAACACCCCTGGATGTCTAGACACTGATGAAAAATGTGGCCCATCTGGGACACCAGGTCAGTCAACAATAATTGTCAGCCTTACCCTGCCCACAGCAACTCCAGCCTTGTTGCTTGTACATCACAGGCAACCATTTGCTCCTAACCTATGTCCCAAGGACTTTGTCATCCATTGTGTGCCCCCACAATACAGGTACCTGAGTCTCAACTTGCCACCCCTGACAATGATGGACCTACCACCACTGGGAGTGGACACACTGTGCCAGGGGCACAGTCACATGGGGCAGGGTGTGTGGGAGGAATGCTGTGGGCCAGAGGATGGGGTCGCAAAGGGATACTACTGACCAGGATACCATCTCCTTAGTCGTGGGAGCCTATTGGGGGTATTCCAAAAGCTGCAGAGAGACAGCCACCAACGTTATGCAGCAGTGGCAGGCGCAAAATGCCCACTTGGCTTCCACTGCAGGGGTGCTGAGAGACTTGAATAACATTGGTTTTGTACCCAACATGTGGCCCCTTCCAAACGCAATGATAGACCAGGCCATTCTACATTTGCGAATGCTAGTGGAATGGCGGCCCTGCCAGAGGAAGGTCATGCTTCAGACACCCTACCCTATGTAGCTGAAGAACCACCCGCAAGGAGCAGATACCAAGTCCAAACCTACTGCCAGGAAGTAAACATCTCCTGAACTGTTCCTCTTGTATGCCACAGATACACCCTGTTGACTGTTCAATCTCCATTTTCCTGTGGTGGAAGGACACTGGATCTGTGTTCTCAAATGGTGTAGCAGCTACCCCGATGGTTTCATCCACCATGACTAAACCTATCACCATTTTTTGTGTGTGTTTAACGTTCATAGTCAGATAGGTGTTTTGTTTCTCTGCAATAAATCACACTTAAACATTGGTCCTGTGTATGTCTCATTTATCAAACATGAACAATAGTTATGCATGCCAACTCTAGTCTAATCATGTACTTCTGTATTGTACACCCATTGTTATGGAACCCACATGTGGCTCCATCAGCGGAAGACTCATTGCAATAGGATTGTAACTGGACAGATACCAAATAGGTTGTAAACTACAACTACACGCAATCAGTGAAAGATATGCTAACAGCTTAAAGAGCATGACTGAGAGTAGCATCAGGATGTCTGCTAAGGTGTAACATAATGCTAAACTACACAATACAGAAGTTAGGGTCATGTCACTCTACCATCAATGCAGGATGCACACAGATTGGTTCTTTGTATCACCTGGCAAAGCCTTATCACATACCCATAACATAGCTTCCAAATATACATATCCCATGGTACAGAGATCAGTACAGATCTACCCATAAAAGGAAACTTTCACTTACATTGGCAAACATAGCTGTAGGATTGTCACTCACTTATGCAGGTGACCTTGACTGGAAAACACTTTTCCACCCCAGTGTCCTGACAGTCTAACAATGTCAGTCACACTCCACACAATCAAGACTCATAGTACCTGGTATCAGTCATGTCCACTTCTCATGTCTGTCTGCAATTCCTTCTGCTTTTGACACTATCTGTGGTTTGCCAAGGTTGATCGGACAAACAGGATCTAGGCAAATCTGTTTTATAAAAAGAAGAGGGGTGAGCCTTAGCAGCACACACTCCTCAGTTGAGAGAACTCAAGTCCAGAAGTGTAACCTTGAATCTGCCATACCAATACATGAAAATAAAGATCACTCTTCTGTACACAATACAATTAACAGTTTGCAAGCACAACTCACCCATAGCCATTGGAACTATCTACAACCCCACAGATGACGCAAGAAAGGAGTTGACATGCTACTCATCTACTTCAGGTTGCAATTTTGACCCACAACATTATGTCTACTTTACATAACTTTTAGTCTGTTGAAGTACGGATTGATGAAATCTGCCCTAGAGTCTCCTGCTTCATCTTCCTCTGACTCTTTATCGTTTGGCAAATCTGCATTACCACCCACAGGTCCTGCTGGCTTCCCCTCATCTGTTATAATTGGTATTTGTCATCTCAGGGCAACCTTTTGCAGCATGCAGCAGGCCACTATTATTTGACATACCTTTTTGGGTGAGTAGAGGAGAGCTCCTCCTGATCTGTCCAAGCACCTAAATCTTGCCTTCAGGACCACAAAGGTCCACTCAATGACATCCCTTTTCCTCCCATGGGCCTCATTGCAGCGGACTTCCTCTGGCATTAGTGGACATCTCACTGGTGTCAACAACCAAGGATGGTTTGGATAGCCAGAATTACCTGTTAACACATTAGTAGAACACCACAGAGATATGTGGGGAATGCAAAATTTTTATTTCAGGAGATATACATTGAAAACTTATATTTCAGTTATAACTTGCCCACCAGTCAGGCCCTGTCTGTGTGAAGTTGTGTCAGCAGCAGTGGGACATTGCTGTTCCACATGATGAAGGAATCATGGACTAATGCAGGATACTTGGCACTGACTTGTGAAATGTACTGGTCTGCCAGAAACACCACCTGAACGTTTACTGAGTGGACGTTTTTCTTGTTCCTATCCATCTGTTCATTGGCACTGGGGGGGGAACCAAGACTACATGGGTGACATCTGTCACTCCAACCACATGTGGAATGTGTCCAATAGCATAAAACTCGGCCTTCACATAGGCCAAATCCACACGTTGGGGGAACCTGATGTAGCTGTCCAGCTGTTTCAACAATGCACATAGTACATCCCTCAAAACCAGACTGAACATGCACTGAGACATTCCTAAAGTTAGGGACATAGTTTTCTGAAAGGCCCTAGTGGCCAGGAAGTGTAGCACTGACAAGACTTGAACAATGGGAGGAATCCTTTAGAGATGGCGAATGGCAGGCATCAGATCTGGCTCCAATTCATCACAAAGATCTATGATAGTATGATGATTCAGGGGATAGGTCTGGATGCAATATCTCTCCTTCATGGTGTGCAGGTCTACTAGTGGACAGTACACTGGTTGTTGTTGTCTTCTCCTCATGGCAAGAAAACTTTGTGAAGAAATGTCAACACAGTATGTGACATGCAGCATGCTGGCATCTTGTAAAGTGAGATACACAACTCACACATATCTGCTATCGAGGTCTCTTACAAAGTCAGATATCTACATTACAGCACATAGGTATGAACCCAATGACACCCTCATTGGGGCACATTCCCTCACTTAACTGTTTAACTACACCTACAGATTAATCTGTTACTGTACATGGTTGTAGGTCTAATAGATTTTATATGTCTTACACTTATTGTTGCACATTATCTACATTTTCTAGAAACCATGGGCCGATCCGAGTAGGTGTACATTGCCAATCCCACATGTCCTCCTGTAACACAGCATTTACTGCACAGATGCACATATTAACATATAAATATGAATGCTGTACTTACAGTTGTAAAGCACAATATGGGGTATAGTGAATGACACAGATCATAAAACTCTTCCATACATGTAATGTGCTTAAAATGGCAGCTGCATGACCTACTGTACTGGACACATGGAAGTGACCCAAGTCTGCCGGAGGAAATCGCCATGGCAGTAGGCGGTCGCAACTGTAATGAAAATTGTCATTGGAAGACATTGCTGCGTTTGCAGGACTTAGGCCGATGGCAATGTCTGCTGACCATGACAGTCATGTACATGGTGGATGTGGCCACCATCTTCTGCAGTATTGCTCACTTTACTCCTTACACTGTTGCCAGCAAGACCTCCACTACCTGAGCTGCTGCGTACTGCCTCTGGAAGCTATCATGCCACGTCCTGCAGGTGATAGGGCCCCAGCCATCACCTCTGAGGAGCTGGAGAAGCTCGTAGAGGAGGTCCTTTCCCTCTATGGACACCTAGGTGCACCAGTGGACCAGTGGAGCAGGTGAGACCAATGCAATAACAGTATGTGATAGGTGTGGTGAATGATAGTGTATCTGAATTTTAAAGTAGTGAAATTGTTGATGCATGCAGACAATAATCTATAAATGACTGTCAGTTGAGAGGATGGGAATGTTGGCCTACTTGCTGTCACTGAGGTGCATTGCCCACTACTATTGGTATGGTGCATGTGGATATGACTTTTTCCAAATGTTTGTGCAATTCATGCAGGTCAACGTGTATCAGAAGAAAGGAATTTGACGTGCAGTCACCAAGCAAGTGCAGACCGTGGGGGCCCACAGCTGGCGGAGAACCCACTGTAGGAAGCGGTGGGAGGACCTGAGATGCTGGGCCCAGAAGACCTCAGAGTCCCAGCTGGGGATGCCCTCCCAATGATGGAATGGTACGGGTCGAATTTTGGTGGTGGCCTACCCTGAAGTGGATGGGGGTTTGAGCGCAACACAGCAGCCACAAGGGGGTGCTGACAGAACTTGTGTACTTGCCTCTGATAGTTTAGCGTACGGTGTCTATGTGTTGCAGCTGTTACAATGTGGTGCATGCTACAGGTTACGTGACTACTAGAAAGACATGGTACTACAGTTGCCATCATGCAAACACAGATGTGCCCATTGTATTGTACATGGGAACATCTTAATCAGCTTTGTCTACCAAATAGTATGATTGCATGTGGAGATGCACATGTGACTAAGTCATATGTGTGACTCTACTCAACCATACATAGTTGTAACCTGCTCTGTCATCCATCCCACCTAGTGTTCCCAAGTACGTTTATCCAAATGGTGAGTTGTATAACTCTTTAGTGTCTGACAACTCCTATTCCATTGGATCTTCTCTATGTGCAACATTGGGTATGACAGATGAGTAACAGGCCCAAATAATCTTTGTGAAATAGTGGACACTTCATGTGAGTCTATCATCCAAATTAGGCTTTTTGTATAGCAAACTTACTACACTCCCTATGAGGTCTGAGGAGATGTCCCCATTGTCATGTCAGATTCAAACATTGGGAAAGTTTGATAAGGTTGGACATCCTACAATGGGGAACTAATGGTGACAATTAGAGACTGACATTTCATTGTATTACATTGACATGTGTACAAATACATTTTATCCTACTGTAATTGGTGTAGAGCACATAGGTGGCTAGGCTGCTGAACCCTTACCCCATGTTAATGATACGTAGGCCAATAACATACTTATTTGAGTGCAACATATGGTATTTGCTGCCTACATCAGGTCTCAGATAATACTTTGTGCCTGATATGATATTGTACCCTCTTTTTTCCCTGACATACCTTTGCAAATCTGAGGCTGTGTGGACAGTTTCTGCTAATTTCTACCTGACTTAATGGTGTAGCAGGTGTTCCATTTCACATTCACCTGTTGGTGTTGTGGGGTATGTTGTCATTCGATTAGCTTGACTCCAGTTGTATGTGTCATTCGTGGGTACATTAGTTATCAGTTGTGTAAGTGTTATTTCTGGAATTAGGTAGTGGGAATCACACGTCTGGACAGTTATTATTGATGTAGGTGTTCAGATGTTTTCATGTAGAGGTTTCTATTCAGCATGCATGGTGTAATGGTATGAGCCCTTCAGTCACATTGTTTGGTGTCTATTGTTTTTTTGGTGTAACTATGGGCCAGATGTAGATAGGTATAAAATTGCGACTTGCAATTTGCGAGTCATAGCGACTCCCAAATTGCAACTCGCAATACAAGATGCAGAAAGGTGTCTCAGACACCTTCTGCAACTCGCTATGGGGTCGCAAAGACCCACCTCATGACTATTAATGAGGTGGGTCGCAGTTTGCGACCCCATAGCGAGTCTAGGCACTCACAGGGATGGTGGCTTGTTGGAGACAGCAGACCACCATGTCCGTGACTGCTTTTTGAATAAAGCAGTTTATTTTTTTCTATTTGCAGCCTGTTTTCCTTAAAGGAAAACGAGCTCCAAAAAGAAAAAATACCGAAACCATTTGGTTTCGGTTTTTTCAGAGTAGGCAGTGGTCCATAGGACCACAGCCTGCTTTGAAAAAATATTTTTATTGACATTCACAAAGGGGAAGGGGTCCCATGGGGACCCCTTCCCTTTTGCGAATGCTTTACCATCCACTTCAAGTGGATGGTAACTGTGAGTTGGTTTGCGACCGCATTCGCGGTCCCAAAGCAACTCTGCATGGCGATGCGGTTGCAAATAGGAAGGGAACACCCCTTCCTATTTGCGAGTCGCAGCCACAAATTGCGAGTCGGTACCGACTCGCAATTTGCGGTTGTGCATCGCGTTTGGCCTTCTGCGCCTCGCAAACTGCGTTTTTCACAGTTTGCGAGGTGCAAAAGGCTTGCTACATCTGGCCCTATGTTCCCTGTGGTTTTATATGGATGTATTCTGTGTGCTAGGTAGGCCCATTTTGCAGTACATAGGATTGTTGTCTATGTGACAGTGTATCAGATTAGTGGCTGCAAAAACCCCAAATTAATCTTTTCCTAGTGTTTAGATAGATGTTTCAATGAAATGCTATGTCAATTTGTGATGCAAACTGTATGGGAATGCTACATGTAGTGTATTCATCTGAGGTTTTTGCCATTGTGTAAGTTGTGTACAGAATGACCAGTTAGGCATATGATATCAAAGCAACATGCTGTGTTGTATGTGAAGTGAGATGAATTTATTTTCATGGAACATGAGTTTTGTTGATGCACTGGGCAGGTATAGGGTAGGAGTAGGCATGATATTGTTTTAACAGTCTACTGCAATTCCTTAGACTGATTTGATGATGGACAGTGATGATCTTCATGGGGATAGATTTTTGATGTAGCCCATCCATCTTGTGCATAATGCTTTTGAGTTACAGCTGATTTGATGGGATGGTGAAGTAGTGGTCAGATGCTTGGCATATGTTGTGAGTGTGACTGTTGTCATATGGGGAAGATCAAATGGTTTCTAACTGGGGCTTTATGTGCAAGAGATGTTTGTAACTGTTGTGCATGTTGTAGTGTATGTGTGTGAAGAATGTGATGACTCTCTCTCTCTCTGCATCAGCATCGGCAGGTGAAGGAGAAAAGGCACAGCAGAGGGGGGAGGCCATGAGACCAAGAGAGCTAAGACCACCAACAGTGTGGGACCCAGTGGCTTCGAGGATGAGGGAAGTGCCACTGGGGAGACAGCATTCACGTCTTCTTCATTCGAATCCTCCTCCACTGGGACCCCCCCAGCACTACCTCTGTCTGCCACCTCCTTACTACCATGCCCTCCGTGCATGTAGCTCCCCACCCAGTTGGCCATGCCCGCTCACCCAAGAGGGTGGGTGTCTCCTTTGCCACAGGCATCTCTGCCCCTGTCCCTGTCAGCCCTGCTGCCCTCAGTGAGGAGGCTATTGACCTCCTGAGCTTGATCTCTGTGGTTCAGTCAACCATTGTGAATGCCATCCAGGGACTGGCAACTCAAGTAGAACAGAGCAATACATTCCTGGAGGACATTAATGATGCAGTGGCTGGCCTATAGAGATCATTTTAGGCTCTGACCTCCACACTGATGGCAGCCAGCCACCCTTTGTCTTCCGTCCCTCCTCCACCTTCCTCTTCCCAATCCCAAACCCCTTTTTTTCTGACTCAGCCACAGCACACACAGACAAGCATACATCCACGTCAACATCCAAGGGTAGCTCAGACAAACACAAGCACCACAAGACACACCACAGGTACATATTTGTCCTGGTTTATTCTTCTTAGGGCATTTTTTAAAATGGCTGACATTGTGTGTGACTTTTTGTGTGTAAGTTGTATCTTGTGCTACCTGTTTTGTATGGTGGTCTGTGAGGTTGTATGCTGTTAATTTGCCCCCCAGTGATGGGTGTATGTTGTGTGATGGCCATGTGTATGTTGGGGTCATGTTGTTGTCATGATATTGAGTGGTGTTTGTGTTGACATGTGTTTGTTGCAATTTTGTGTGCCTTTGTCTTGTTTGACTTTGTGAGTGTGTGGTGAATGGTATGTCAGATACATTGTGATGTGTGTTTGCTGGGTATGGTGAATGTTGCATTGTATAGTTGTGTGATAGTGTGTGTTCATTCCATGATGGTGGTACGTTGTGTTGTATGTGTGATTTGTCATTGGGTAATGTCTATTGTGGGTGCTTGCCAATTCATTGATGGTGTTGCGGTTGTAATGTTTAGTGTTGTTTTGTGGTGTTTTGTGTGACTGTGCTGGTGATGTGTTTCTGGGAGGTGTGTGATTTTGACATGTGTGACTCATAATACCGTATTGTGTATACTTTGTATGTGCGGGTGTGTATGTGGCTGTCTGTGAGTGTGCATGTCAGTGTCAGTTTATGTGCGTGTGTGTGCCGCCCTCGCCACCCATTCCGGATGGTATGTTGTGTGTGTACGTACTTTGACAACTTACAACAATGGCAGGTAAGTGTGTTTACTCACGGTTGCTATTGTCATCTTCGGCGTTAGTTCCAGTGTCTCTGGGTGAGCAGGACCAGCGAGAAGATGTGTAGTTCTGGTTAGGTGTAAGCTCCTGACAAGTACGGCTTCCTGAAGGTGAGTGTATCCATTTATATGATTGGTCGCCTGGGGTACCATGGTGGTGCGACTGTGGCAGAAACCTCGTAATCTGTCTGGCGGAAACATGGTCTCTGCCGGCCTGCAGGGGTCTACCATCATCCATGGTGGCTGGACCACACTGGCGGTGCCAACTGTGTTTTGGCTGTGTTCTGTTGGGAGTCCCACCATGGATTATAATATGGCGGTGTTCTCCGCCAGTCTGTTTGCGGTGCGACCACCATTGCCAACATGTCGATCTTGGGACCGCCAAACTTGTAATGAGGCCCTAAGTCGCTTTCTTGAAGATTTTCTTCAGCGGGACAAAGTCATCAATCCGACCCGACCTTCTTGGAGCCCTCTTCGGATATGCATTGCAGGAGACCTCGGTGAAGAATTCTACCTTTGGGTTTTTCAGGGTGGAAATCTTCATCCGCCAAAGCTGAATCTTGATCAAACGTCCCTGCAGCCCTCCTCGGATACACTGCGTGGGAAGTACCCGGTCAACGTTTAACACTCAGAATTTGTTACTTTTTTGGAGCTTTTGCCTTCTGATGGCAGTGGAATCGCCACAGCACGCTGATATCAATGCAATGTCGTAGGATCACCCTTCCAGGATCCCTTTCTTTTTAAAGCATTTTTTTCAAAAGTTCTCCAAACTGCTCCAAATGTCTTAATCTTCTTACAGAAGGTCTTAGAATATCACTTATGAGTCCACAACTCACCCCAAGGTTCCAGAAGCTCTGAGTTGCTCCTTGAGGGTCAGGATACCAACTCAGGAATGCACCTGGTTCCAATCATAAAATGACCACTTGCTACTAGTCAGATGATGAGTTCCTTCAGGTTGTGATGCAGAGGACTCTAGTTAGCTACTTTTTCACCTGTAGCAAGCAGGAAGTACCTGCTTGGACCAGTTGAAGACAGGCAAAGTACTTTTAGTGGTGACGCCCAAGTATGCAGTTGGTGCAGTCCTTCAGAGTACAGTGTCCAGGTGCAGGTCAGGGTTCAAGCAGGGCAGCTTTTCTTCTTCTGATGTCCAATCACAGGCAGGCCACCACCCCTGTTTGTTGACCACTTCCAGGGCAGTGTGGCAAAAATCAATCCCAGGGAGCAACATTGTTTACAAACCTAAAATGGCAGAAACTGAATTTTGGAGGTTAGGTCTGGCTGAGTACACCCACTGCTGTGACTAAAATCCTTAACACACCCTCTTCTGCCCTCTCCTAATCTAATCAACAGAACACCTGGTTGTCTAGGATTGCAGGAAATGGGGGAGATCCTGAGCTGCTCCAAATGTCCTTCCCTCCTTTGAAGACCAGTTTGGCTGATCTCCCTCCATACTGTTTCACCATCTGCTGAGGCAGATCTCCTCCCCAGACACTTCTTTTGTGTTCAGCCCAGGCCACTTCACCCCTCATCAAGGTAGCCTGGCCAGACTGCCAGAGGCTGGCCAATCAGAGAAGGGCACTACTGAGCTGAAACTGGTAACCAGGTTAAAGGTTGTATTTAATTCAACAGTGACAAGTTGTTGCATTTATGATAACATTAAGTCTGATACCAGACTTGATAGTTCTATCTCCTTTAGAGACTATGGGGGTCATTCCAACTTTGACGGGCGGCGGAGGCCGCCCGCCAAAGTTCCCCCAACAGAATACCGCTACGCGGTCAGAAGACCGCCGCGGTTATTCTGTGTTTCCCGCTGGGATGGTGGGCGACCGCCAGAAGGCCGCCCGCCAGCCCAGCGGGAAACCCCTTCCCACGAGGAAGCCGGCTCCGAATGGAGCCGGCGGAGTGGGAAGGGTGCGACGGGTGCAGTAGCACCCGTCGCGAATTTCAGTGTCTGCTAAGCCTCCCAAGCCTACCGTCCAAGCCAACCTGGAATGGGTAAAGCAACCCCTGACACGTGTTTCGCTCTCATTAGAGCTCTTCAGATGCAAAAAAGAAAGGAAAACTCTGGGTGTTGCAGGGTGCTCCTTACTAGAGCAGCTCTCCACCTAAAATTGGGAACTTCCCAGAGTTTTCCTTTCTTTTTTGCATAATTTATGCGTCACTCTAACCCTGAAAGGGACTTGGTTTGACTTATACTGGGTGCTCCCTTGTGTCTGGACAAAGCTATACTCCTCTGAAGAGCTCTAATGAGAGCGAAACACGTGTCAGGGGTTGCTTTACCCATTCCAGGTTGGCTTGGACGGTATTTGACCAGTCCAAAGCTGTAATACTGTACCTGGAGTGGTAAATGGCTTTTGTCATTTTACAGCTCGGCGAGGATGACACTATGTCAATCCTATGCCTAAAGATTTTGCTGTACAAATGGCAAAAGACTTTGTCACTATCTAGCTCAGCGAGGATAGCACTGTGCTAATCCTATGCTTAAAAACTTTGCTAGACATTTGAGGTGAGCAAATTTAGAGTGTCGCTGGTGTTGCAGGGTGCTCCTTACTAGAGCAGCGCTCCACCTAAAATTGGGAACTTCCCAGAGTTTTCCTTTCTTTTTTGCATAATTTATGCATCACTCTAACCCTGAAAGGGACTTGGTTTGACATATATATATATATATATATATATATATATATATATATATATATATATATATATATATGTAATATATATATACTGTATATATATATAAAACATGTATATATATGTGTTTCTTTTTATATGCATTTATATTTATATATTTTTAAATATAATTGAAAGCGATTTATTTTACATCATATTATTGATATGTTAAAGAATTGAAATAATGAAACTCAATATTTGTTGCTATTTTTAACATTATTAGTGTACACAATATTTTGTTCTGATATTTTTTACTTACCATTATAATTACAGGTAGATATTATGGTCATCAATATTTTGGACTCAATAAGTATGTATCTCAATATTTGCTGTTCCAATATTCTGTCACATATCTGAGCTAATTGCTCTGTATAGAATTGTGGACCAAATGAATGACCCTTTGTTTTGCGACTCTCAATCTGCAATTTGTTTGCAAATTGCAAGTTGCAAAATAAAATGTACAACAATGTGAAGCACTCTGTTTATGATTCCCAAGTGGGTTGCAAAGGATCTGCCTCGTTAATATTCATGAGGAAGATCACAATTAGTGACCCATTTGGGAATGGCAGCACTCACAGGGATAGTGGCCTGCTGGGGTCAGCAGACCACCATGTCTGTGACTGCTTTTTTAAATAAAGCAGTTTTTTTTAAATGCAGCCACTTTTCCTCAAAGGAAAACAGGATGCATTTCAAAAATTAAAAATGAAATGTTGTAGTTTTATGTTTTCAGAGTAGGCAATGGTCCGTGGCGCATCCCATTCACAAACGGGGACTCCCCCTTTGCAAATGGGTTACCACCAGTTTTAAATTGGTTATGACTGTGATTGTTTTGCAATTGCATTCACGGTCACAAAACAATCATACATGTGATTGTGAGTCGCTATTAGGAAGGGACGCCTTTGGAATGACCCTTCCTAATAGCGAGTCGTAATCCCTATTTTGCGAATCAGAAACAGGATACTGACTCACAAAATAGGTTTAATACATTCCTACAATGCCATTTTGCAGTCTCAAAAGGCGATTTTAGCATTTTGTGACAGCAAAATAGCATTGTACAGTTGGCCCTATATTAATAACCTCTAGTATTACAGCAAACTGTATCTCCCATCTTCCCTCCTTCAGAATGTAGTAGTGCAAGGGTTACTGTTTCTGTAGTTTCTGTAAGGCCTTCTAGACACACACCCTTTACTCTGTTCAAACGTATTAATACACACCTTGCTGTTTATAAAGCCATGTAGCACAAAAGGTACTAGCTCTCAAAGGCTTTCTACACAAAGCAATTGGTTTCTATTTAACTGTCACTTAGAGAGACTGCTCTTTATGGTACTTGGAGATAGGGTCAGTGTTTGATGAAAGTGTACCATGCATAGTGCATAGTATGGTTAAATGTAGTAAAATAGAAGCTATGTTTTCTTTCAATTTTTTACACTAACTGCTATATTAATAACAAGTCGGTAAGAAGCAAAAATTTATATAAGGTTTATTTTATTTTCCCTGTAGGGCTTTTATATATTAGAAGATGCCACAAAACAACAGAAGAAAAAGAAGACATATCAACAGTACTACAATCAAGTCCTTAAACTTCAAAGACACCTAGAGAAAGAGAATAGTAGCATAATGTAAACTTTCTTCTACAGATGTAAGCAAAATGCAACATGTCGCTACATCCAACAAAAAATCATGTTATTCTTCGAAAAAAGATAATGCCACAAAACAGAGCCCAACCAGACTGGTTTAAGATAACATATTTAAAGATCTTCATCAGAAGTTATTTTGTAGAAGAGCAGCACGTAATATTATCACATGCATGAAATCAATAAAAAGTAAAATAGCCTTGCAAAACCAGAAAAAGTATTTTCTTGATTGTCTACCTTACACGCTTTTGTCTTAAAAGAAAAGCTAATTAATCTCATTTTGAAGAGATTGAGATGTTTAAATAGACTGACTAATTCACTGAAGAAAAATGCTGCAAAATGTTTCAAGTGAGGAAAGCAAGCTTTTGCAGTATTTTCCGGTAAGAGTGTGAGGCATTTTTTCATGAGGAAAGTTATTTACAAGAAATTCAGTTAGTGTTTTTAATTGATGTAGCTGGTTGCGATAAGGGTAGGTGGAACTTGAGGAGTTTCACTCCATGGAATTCCACAGAGTTACATGAAAAACCCAAGATTCCACAGAGTTCTGCAAGGAAGCAGAAGTTGACACATTGTGCTGCCAATGCTGATTTTTTAGTGCCAGGAGCTTGTTTCACTCTGAAAACTCAGTGCAAATGGCACCACGTGGCACACCAGAGGGCACTGCTTCTTGAGTTGATTTTGCTGCAGCACAAGTAGATTTTCTACACGAGCAGCAGCTTTCGCAACACAAATGAATGCAACCACCAGCTACCACCAACGTTTGAAAAATCTCACTGGGTGCTCTCCTAGAGTGTGAAAATTGAACTATGGGATGTCAACTCTCACTAGAGCTATCCAATTAACTTTTGATGAGTGACGCACAAGAAAACATCTGCCTTGCAGCAGTCAGAAGGCTTTGGCCAGAACTACGTGTTACATGCATAACACGGAGTGACCAAAACACCACCAACTCTGGCCGGCAGAGGCCAATTTTTTGCCAATCCCTAATTCTGGATATTAAATCAATGAAGGTACACCAATTGAGAAAGAATAATTAGTGCCGAAAATTGTAAAAGAAGAAGTAAACTTATGAAGTACTAGGTCAAAGGCCACAAAATCCAATTTTAGAGTGGAAATGTAGAGACATATGCAGCATAAGACGACAGTCTATTGACAAAATTAGGGCCTTGTTACGAGTTTGGTGGTCAGACCACCAGGCCGCCATGTTGGTGGTCCTAAAAAGACCAGAAGGCCCTGTATCTGTAACTCCAAATATCAGCACAGTGGTCAATAGCCCATATACCCCTGTGTTCTACAAGAGCCACTCACCTGAATTCTGATCAGGCGATGACAATTCAACAATCCTGGTGAGGACTAACATGATGAAGAGTACATTTCCTTCTCGCCAGTCCTCAAGGGAAAGAGGGTTTGGGAAGAGAGAAATGGAAAATACCAGCGTCTGCTTTGTGGACTGCAGAATCGGACAGCTGGACCCTGCACTGCATGTCATGTTGGGCATCAGGACTTTCCGATACCTCAAAATACTGGGTTCTTGGTTTTTAGGATTCTGGGCTGAAAAAGAATGACTTCATCAATACATTGAACTTTAATAAACTATTGCAGGATTATACATTTCATAATGTCAGTTATTGTTGACACATTGTGTATTCTTTACCTACGTTTCCTAAGGCTGAACAAGTCTCTTCCTCTTTTTACAGTACTTTCACAGAGTCTCTGAAGCAATGTCCAAACTCAAAAACTCAATCAACTCGACTAAAGGGCTTCTTGTGTTCTGGCGCAATCTATTGCCAAAAATAGTTTTGATAAGGGTGCTCTAATTCTGATCGCCTAATTCTCAGGGGAGCCCTTGCTACAGGAAATACATCTTTTCTTAATGTTTGTTTAGTGGTATCTTGACTTCCGACCCAAACGATAGATCAGGCTAGTTCTTATTGTCATAAATTATTAAGACAGAGCTCTGTTTTGATCAATTGATTTTAGTACAGTACGCATTAAGCAATTATTCTTTCTTTACCTTGAAATCTTGAGAAGAACTAAAACTGTGTTTTTTCACTTTTCTTATTTTCTCTCTTTAACAGGAAATACAGGATCATTCTCAGATAATGAAAGAGGAGAGCCGGGACTCCTCAAGAAGCTGACCGGAGGGTGAGGATCGCTGGAGCTCGACTGGAGGCTGTCTGGAGAATGAGAAAGGCTGAAACTCAACTGGAAGAACTAGGAACACTGGAACTCGGCTGGAGGCTGGCTGGAGGACAAGGAACTGTACTTGACTGGAGACAGGTGAGTGGAGTAATAGGTTTGAAGCCATGCACAGCCTCAGACTCAACAGCATCCTTAAATAATTAAATGCGCACATGTGCCTTTTGGCAGTTGATTGTTAAGGAAATGAATAATTATCCTCCTGATCGTGACACATGTTCAATACAGATCACATTGTGAAGAGCACATGTTTTAGCAGTTGCAGTTGGCATGGGTTTAGCAGGTGGAATACAATATGCATAATCAACAAGCATTAGTTATAATAAATTAGACATTTAACAAGCATTGTTTATTGCAAACTTGATTATTCAAGGATGTAATGAATTTACCCAAATAAGTCTAAATATTGCAAGCAACAGCACCTTACTATAATCAAGCTCTTGGATATGCCAGTGTACTCACATCACCCTGTTTGTCAACTCACAAATCAAGTACACTCACCTGGCGGTATGTAATTTATATAGTGAGTGAAGTACAGGGAATGACATGACTGTGACTCACAGGAGGCTCTTTTACTGTTACTCTAACCACCAGCCCTGTGTTCACTTCTCAAAATACACATCGGGAGCTAATATTTGTATATTGTGTGTAGTACAGGGAGTTACATGATTGCAAGTCAAAGGATGCAAAAACAACAGATGATGGACGGAATGCAGAGAAAATCAAACATTACCCCCAGTCATAGATCTGGGTTCAGTTTTTTTGCTTGCCATACCATTCCAGTTTAAACCCAGCCTTATGCAAATCAGTCTTGATCCTGTTCCCATGGAAACAGTCCAGCCTAAACTGCCAGGCCAGGTCATCCCTGGACCAGAAAAAAGCATCCTGGGACCAGTTTCAAGGTATCAACCTTCATCAGCCAGGGTAGCTTAAATCTGGTGGCATAGCAAGCATGGCACCCACGTCTGGGGATACCTTTCCCACTTGGGGCGATAAATGTAAAAACAACAGATGATGGACGGAATACAGAGCAAATCGAACATTCACCCCCTCTGGATTTAATCCATCAGTTTTTATGCCTGCCATACCATTCAAGTTTGGACCCAGCCATATGCAAATCAGTCTTGACCCTGTTCCCCATGGGAACAGTCCAGCCCGAACTGCCAGGCCAGGTCCTCCCTGGACCAGAAAAAAGCATCCTGTGACCGGTTCCAGGGTATTACCCTTCATCAGCCAGGCTAGCTTGAATCAGGTGGTTTAGCAAGCAAGGGGCCCACGTCTGGGCATACCCTTCTCACTTGGGGCAACAAATACAAAAACAACAGACTAACAACTAACTGCTAGTTAGCCGTAAAAATCCTGGATTAGGCTGACAGGTGTCACATGGTGCAAGATTAGACTCAGACCCCACAGTACAGGTGATACTGCCGCCCGAATCCAGTAGTCTCATTAGGATAATGAAAACCTACGCAACATGGTGCTGCCAAGATTTGGTCAGGCACTCATTTTCGGGTCCTTCTGAGTACCTCTGTCTCACTACGTGCAAAAGACACCTCAGTACTACATATACAGTTAAATCAGTGGTATTGAGGATTTTCCTCCTCAGCTAAGCAAGTAGTACCTAACTAAGGCTGTAGGTTGTTAAAGCTTGAACCCTAAAGGATAATCCCCATTTGGTGTGCTTATCTCTGAACAAAATTTACCATCTAACATGGTGAACTAGCAACAGGTAGTAATTGCAGTAAATATGCAACCACTCCTTACTGCACATTTATTGGCACATGGCTTAACGGCCCAGGGGGATCCAGTTACATTTGTTGTTGAAGCTCATGCAGCATACAGAACAGAAATATTCTTTTCTTGGGTCACATTTCCAGCAGTTGATGGGAACACAAATACATTTACCACTATACACCCATAACCTTGGGTTTGGTAGGTTTACCTATATGGCTGCTGAGCCCAGGACTAAAAACACAGGTGCCCCCGCAAAAAAACAGGTAGTTTTGTATTTGATAATTTTGATGTGTCCACATACTTCTGTGATGTTCCAAAAACTAAAATTGTGAAATGAACGCACTTAGGATATGGTAAAAAGACACCTTACCCACCTACCAAGTTGGTCGCATGCCTCATCATCGGGGTCCCACCTGAGACACCTAGTGTGTCACGGATGTGCTGCGACGCCTGATTACACCGGAGCAGGTTTTGTCATTTTTACCACACATATTGGTTGGATTTGGCACGAGGGTGAGTGATGGTTCAGTAGATCAAATTTTATTAACAAGGGATTTCACAAAAATGAAATGCACTGTTAATAACTGAAAGGCCAAAAAACTGAGGCAATGACTCACAACTCATGAGCTGTAAGGACACAACAAGGCACCAACCGCTTTACTGTCCATTCATGCACCTTTCATACATGACATGCACAAGACCATTCACGCCACCAGCCACGGGCCCAGCACATTACAACACTCGCATCAACAGACAGCGCCACTCTAGGGCCCATCACTTACACACGCCCACATGCCTGATACAGCAATGCCTTCCAGCTGATGGGAGTGTGTGGACTGATGTCCACTGGCACCACCAGCCAAGCACCGCTCCACGCACACCACCAGCCAATCGCCACTCCACACACACTGCCAGCCAAGCACCACCCCAGGCACACTGCCAGCCAAGCGCCACTCCACGCACACCACCAACCAAGCACCACCCCAGGCACATTGCCAGCCAAGCGCCACTCCACACACACCGCCAGGCAAGTGCCACCCCATGCACACTGTCAGCCAAGTGCCACTCCACGCACACTGCCAGCCAAGCATCACCCCATGCACACTGACAGCTAAGCGCCCCCCCATGCACACCACCAACCAAGCACCACCCCCATGTACACTGCCAGCCAAGAGCCACTCCACACACACTGCCGGCCAAGCGCCACCCCATGCACACTGCCAGCCAAGTGCCACTCCACACACACCGCCAGCCAAGCGCCACTCAACGCACACCGCCATCACTTTTTTTGTTTTTAAACAACAAAGAAACAACTAACTAATTATAAATAAGGACAAAACTACAAACACAAAAGCTCTAACTGATTACATGACAGAAATGCCAACCATGAAACTCAACATATGAAAATATAAAACAGGCAGTTTACGCTCACAGTATTTCCCAGAATATTTTTTTGGTGTGATAACTCCTGAAAGAGCCGGCCACACACAGCCCAGGCTTTAAAGGGCAATCGGGGCAGTACATCCGGCTCTCACTCCGGATACCTCTTCGGGCACAGACTCTACATTTCTTGGTGCGCAAGTCTTTTTTGGGAGTGGGGGGAATGTGATCAGGAAAGTGGTGATCTTTCAATCTGGCCACATCCTCCACCACTGCTGCTCTAGGAACTCTTGCCTGTTCCACCACAATATGTCTCTCTATCACTGACTCCTGAAATTTAACAAATTTCATCCTTTACTCAGAGGAACAATCCTTGAACACAATGAAAAGTTGCCAAAAGAAATAAATGTATGGCCAACTTTTTATACCACATGTAAGACTTACGAAGAGCAGTGTAACGTTCCAACCTCTGATCTACTCTATCATCACCCATGTGCTTATTGTAGTCCCAAATGTATGCAGGTTTGCGCACTTCGGCAACTTGGCCCAAAACAGTCACAGGGGAAGTACTCTCATCATGGACGGTAGTTAGCATGTACACATGCTTCCTGTCTGAAAATTTCAGAGCTGCTAGCCTGCACTGTCCACTCTCAAGCTATTTACAGACAAGCTCCCTTGGATAGCCTTTCCGGTTAGAACGGATTGTGCCACAAGCAACAGTGTCCACTCTGAACAACTCCTTGAATGACTGCACTCCAGTGTAGAAATTATCTACATACAAATGGTGACCTTTGTTAAACAGTTGTTTACCAAGTTCGTACACAATTTTCTCGCTATCTCCAAAAGTGGACAAACAACCAGGGTGGTCAATACTGGAATCACTACCAGTGTAGACCCGGAAATTATACACGTATCCTGTACTACTTTCTGACAGCATATACAATTTAATTCCATACCATGCCCTCTTGCTAGGGGTGTACTGCTTAAAAACCAAATGTCCCTTGAACAGGATAAAAGACTCGTCCACACTTATTTATTTGCCTGGAACATACACCTCTGAAAACCAATCTACAAAATTATCAAGGACAGGTCTAATCTTAAAAAGATGGTCAATATCAGGGTGATCTCATGGCAAGGCTAAAGCATTGTCAACAAAATGCAACATCAGAAGAAGAAGCAAATAGCGATTACGAGTCATGGTTACAAGAAATAAATCCATTGCCATCAAGGGACTAGTACACCAATAAGAAGCCAGTGATGGCTTCCTTATCAACCCCATCAAAACGTCAAACCCAAGAACCTTTTAATCTCTTCCAGATTTTTGGGAATCCACTGGGTAGCACTAGACTGAGGCCTAAGTCTGGCAGTGTTGTCCATCAAATACTGCTCCGCTTACAAATTAGTCTTCTCAACAATCTCTTCCAAAAATACATTGTCCATAAAGAACTCAAAGAAATTGACAGGCAAAAGTTTTCCATATTTACTCTACACCCTGAAAGACCATTAAAGGCAGGCAACTACGGCTGCTCCATGTTTGTGGCAACCCAGGTGTCAGGTCTTCCATAGGGAAACCTTTCAGCCCCAGGCTCAGTGTCCTCCTCTAAAACAGGCCCTTCATCTGCACTCAGTGTGGCTTCCTCACCAGAAGTTTCCTCTCGGACAGAAAAATAACTGCCAGGATCTCTCACTTCCTCCTCTGCCTCAGATGCAGAGTCAGTCTCATAATCATGGCCAGAAGACAACTCAAAAAAGCATGCCAATAACCTGCTAAGCGGTCACTCTGAGGCTAGCCATGATCCTTTCTAACAACAAATGGGTTCCCAACAACAACTAGCACTGTCTAAAATAAGTAATAAACAAAGTGTTATGTACAAAAAAACTATCCCTCTCACTTGCCTGAAAAAGATAGACTCACCAGCAACTACTCTGCACAGACAAAGCAATCACCAATGTTATTCCACTAAAAAGAAAAAAAGAAAAGCTAATTAGATACCACAAAGAGTTATGTACTAAAAAACTATCCCACTCACTTGCCTGAAAAAGATAGACTCACCAGCAACTACTCTGCACAGACAAAGCAATCACCAATGTTATTCCACTAAAAAGAAAAAAAGAAAAGCAAATTAGATATAAGACAACACAAATATCATTGTGCACAGATCTAAGGACAATTTCACACAGAATCCTGCATTTAGTACACCACCTACAAACATGTCATTCACACATGTCAACAATACTCCTTTGGAGTAAATTGCTTTTACTTACCTAAAACATGCAACTATGCAAACCACAGGTCAACTACTGCCAAAACCACAAAGATCCACAGCAAAGGAAGCAAAAGCTTTGAAATAGAACAAAATGAAGAAATAAACTGTTGTAATCACAAATGCAAATACTTCGCCAGTTGACAAACACCCCGCCACCCAGAATTTACAAATTTTCCCTGGTGCCTAAGTGGATTCTGCCTCCCTTGTGAGCAGATTGGCCAAAATGGCCACAAGTAATGTGCCCCCTTTGGGGGAAGACCCATGCCAAAGGGGGTGCCCCCCAGCACAAAAAAGCAAAGGGGAACAAAAGAAAATCCCTGGTGTCTTGGTGGCTTCCGGCCCCTTTGGGGGCATGTGGCCCTAACAGAAAAAGGCTGTTCTGTCACCAAGGGGGGCAGAAATGTCCATCAGTAATGTGCCACCTTTGGTGGGGCGACCCTTGCCAAAGGGGCCACCTCCCCACACAAAACACACACACACAAGATCCCTGGTGCCTAAGTGGATTCTGCCCCCTTTCGGGGCAGATGAGCCTAAAAAAAGAGGCCGATCTGTTCCCGACTGGGGGGTGTGGGAGGGAGGCCCACGCGTTACCCCCGTAGGCCCCATCACGGTTGAGCTGGTTTTGTCCCCGTCAGACGGGAACCATGTGCGAGGACGAGATCAGCTTGCCCCAGGCACCGAAGAAGTTAAATACAAACCCAGCATTTGCTGCCCCAGTGCAACTACATGCAGCAACGCCAGGCATTAATCCTGTGACAGTACATTCGATCATGGGTAAAGTACAGGCCAAACCCCCTGGATTTGGGGATTACGTTTATGGGCAATTTTGCAACTGTATCTTCCATTATATTAAGTAACCTTAAAGGGGAAGCAATAGCACTAGCAGTGCATGTGCAGCTCCGGGATATTTATCCACAGGATCAAGAACATGAGCTGTCAAAGATTATCGTGGAGACCTACTCTAGTATTGGTGGAGATGCCTGGGGGCCAGACCCATAAAACCACAAGGGTGTAATCGAAACCTGTGTCTCACCAATGAATTATCCTTTATTCCCCATAGCCAAACCGTACCATTCATACAGAATAGTCTTAAACTACAGTAACTTAAACAGTCATTCACACACTTATGCCATACAAAATTCACATAGCATAGCAGTTATGAACAATATAGTGCACAAAAAATATAAAACAACATTGGATGTTTCAAATGGCTTTTTCTTCCAAAATATAGCCCCTTAGAGTACAGACATAACAATTTTCAGTGCCCTGGGCTCCCAGAAAAAATCTGCCATTTACTACAGGGGTACGAGAACAGTCCAGGACTGTTCGCAGCTTGTGTAACTTCAATATTGCACACATGTTGACCGTGAAGCATTGTCCTATGTAGATGCAATCTACTTAACGGACAATGAACTACTGCAACATCTAAGACAGGTAGCCCGCATTGTTGTAGGATTTGCCGACTTCGGCTACAAACTCAACCTTATAAAAACAAAAATAGCCTTCCTTAGGGTCCTGGTCTTTATCAATTGAAGGAAAGAGCCTAGCACAACAATTCTTGGAAAAATTAGCACAGTCACAACCTCAAAATACTATAAAAAAACTCCAATCACTATTGGGTTTTCTGAACTTTGGCAGAAACTACATTCCAGATTATGCATCACGCATTAAACCCTTACATGACTTGGAACGTCCTGACTTTTCCAGTAAATTCTGGACAGTCGAACACACACACATTTTAAGAGTGTTGCAACAAGACATGCTTGCAGCACAACACACACAAGGGACAATAAAAAAACATCTGATCATCAGAGTAATTGCTGGTGTCATTAGTTTCACCTATGTAACATTTAAAGAGGGTGAGACAGTCCCGATTGCATACAAATCACATTTGTACTGTACAGTAGAACAACACTTTGCTCCCACTGAGAAAATTCTCACTACTGTTCATATGGATGTCATTAAACAGAGACCACTAGCCCAGGGAAAACACATTATTGTTGTGTCTCCAATACCAGCCCTCGAGGCTGTTACTAAAGCCAACATTCCAAACGCCAAAGCACTACATCCACGTTGGATCCAATGGGAAACGTCTCTGACAGCCACTGATGTTGACGATATTTTTGACCCAAAGTTGCAGACACAAGAATTTTTGCAATATGAACTAGAATACCGAGTTCCAGGAAATACATTGCCTATTGATCAATATCAAAGAGGCATGTACACCGATGGCCCAGCACAACCTGCTATAGAAGCAAAGCATCAATACTCTGCTGCTTGTGCAGTCGTGAGCGGCTACATGGACAGTAGTAAATTCTATCCACAACATAACTTCACGCAAACCCTAGGGGATTGCACTGTACAACTAGCATAGCTGAAGGCTCTGGTAATGGCACTGGAACATACGGATCCAGACAAGCTAATGCTGATTGTCTGTAATTCATACTATTGTATTCAGTCCTTCAATGAAAATCTGCATTACTAGCACCAAAATGGGTTCAGAGATTCCAAAGGTAATACAATCTAAAACAGACTTCTGTGGGGGGAAAGTAGTGGTTCTGAAGGAAACGCTACCAAATGTCCATATTGTACATACACTTGGACACCAGCGCATTGGAATACACATTGCTGGCTATACACTGGCTGATGAGCAGCCAAATCAGCAGTAGCTATGGCTTCTGCTACTGCAGCTACTTTTTCTAGGATGAAAGTGGACGATGAAATACTAGCAGCTGTGGCAGCTTGGACTGATGGCACACCTTTACCTAAAGCGTATCCTGCCAAATATTCTTACCGGATTGGAGTCATATTTGATGCAGAACTAAAAATACCAGGCGTTGGAACGTAATTCCCTAAAAAGACCTAAGACCTGAGTTGATTTAAGCAGCGCATGAGGGAGTTGCTTCTGCCCATGCTGGTGTGGTGGATACAATATAATTGTTGCAAGCTCATTACTGGTGGCCAGGTCTACACAAACAGACCAAGCACTATGTCCTTTTTTGTAATACCTGCCAACAAATTAATCGGCCCACCATCAAACGCAGACTGCAGACACCCTTCCTCATTTCAAACAAACCATTACAATGTGTGTACTTGGACCGATGCGGTCACCTGACACCTGACATTACATACAAATACATCTTAGTCACTGCTGACTCCTGCTCCAGATTTCTTTGGGTGTGGCCACAACACTCGGCTGACGCTCGGACTGGTATTAAGGATTTGCAGATCTTTATCGGCACATGTGCAGTTGCGACTTTCCACTCAGACCAGGGCCCTGCTTTTGACTCAAGGGCATTCAGGGACGCAATGGCTTCGGTAGGGGTCCAACTCCATTACTCGTCTCCATTTCATCCCGAGGGAAATAGTGTAGTGGATAGACAAACCAAGATTTAAAGCACATATTATTAGGTATGGGTTGTAGTTGGCTTAATCACCTGCATGGAGTCCAGTGAGCTCTTAATAATCTTCCTAGAAGGTTCCTGGGGGATCGTACTTCATACGAGTGCCTGTTTGGAACTCAAACTTATGTTCCAGATCTTGATGGGCCTGGCGTGGAGGTGGCAGAAACACCTTTTCACATAAATGAATGTGTCACTGTCTTGCAGGAATTACAACAGTTCTGTGATATCAATGCTTCTGCCAGTGCTGCCTCCTTAGGACCTAAGGATGTACCAATAACATCTACCTGCTGGATTCCAAAGATTGGGGAGCTAGTATATGAAAAGGTTGCTGTGAAAAAGGAGTTTGGTCCTGCCTATCCTGGACCGGTTATTCTACCGTCGCTGCCTGGTTCTAAAGATAGCACTCAGATTAATTTTTGCACAGCTTTTTTGTGTGACTGAACCACAGTTACAGAACACTGAACTACCTCGATTGACATCCTTAGACCAAGATTACTGATCATGTAAGTAATTACTGACATCCTCATGATGACTGTATCTGTCACTACACAACAAGAAATATGGTACTATTGTGTATCTAATTTCCCCATTAGGAAGACGCCCTTGACCTAGAAGATCCTTATCCCTAACCGGATTCCCTAGGTGAGTGCTCATTATTGGCCCCACCCACATATTGAATGATTTACAGTGATTATATAAGCCCTTACTTACTAGGATATTTATACTATCCCTAGGTACTACCGACCAGATAGTATCCCCAGTCCTGATGATGACCCACCATTGATTTATGTCAACATAAAGGGTCGAAAAGTCGACGTGATTTTGAATGTGGATTAAAACTATAAAGAAATTGTATGTGACTTCAGGGGTTCCTGGATTGACGGAGCCATCTGAAGTCCATATTGTTCTTAAACCACCTTCTGTATATATTGTATATATCACCTTCACTTCTTTTCACAATATTCACTTTCACTGTGCTTTTCGGATTAGGAGCACCTACCAACATAACTATAATCTTCTTTTGTGATGAAAATGTAAAAATGAACAAAAAGCAATAAAACTTTATTTATGCTACATTTATTGTAGATTGGATATTCATAATCGTTTAATCAATAGATTACCATGGAAGTCTAGGAGTACTTCCCCCTTGCTTTGACCATATTTTCACTTTCTTTGGTTCTAAAGATAATTACTTTGTCTCCATCGACAATGTCAAGTTACACCATG
Source organism: Pleurodeles waltl (assembly GCF_031143425.1). Classification (NCBI taxonomy): domain Eukaryota; kingdom Metazoa; phylum Chordata; class Amphibia; order Caudata; family Salamandridae; genus Pleurodeles; species Pleurodeles waltl. The sequence continues at coordinate 298,600,653 of NC_090440.1, forward strand.
TGGCCGATCCTGCACTGCAGACCAAGAGGAACAACCAGTAGTAACTGAATCCCTCTCACTACTGGTAAAGATGTCCCTCTACAAGTTTTGAGCCGCAATGCTGACCCCTCTCCGAGCTTGGAGGGGGTGGAAAATGCTCTTTCATTAGTTCCACAAACATCTTTTGCAACAGGCAACACAGAAAATGTTGATCATTTACTATCAAATTCTACACAAACGGATGGTATTGTCCATTATAAACCACCACTGAGACTTCTGAAATATCTCCTTCTCAAAACACGGCTCCAGTTTTTGCATGAACTGCTTCTTGATACTTTGCCGACATCAAATATACTTTCTCCGGCTCATCTGCATCTTCTGCATCTGAACTGTCAAAAACATGTAAGCCGATAATTTGGCTCAAAACTGATTTATTCTCCCATGGAACTATCTGTGGCTTTCTTTGACTATAATATCTTTCCTCCTTTGTAATGGCTTTGTCATCACTTTCTTCCTACTAATATATGGTTATTGCCTTCCTGAATGATGTACAGTTGAACTGGTTGGTGAAGTCTTGAAACCCAATTTTTCTTCTCACAACGTCTGCAGAGACTTGTCTTTCGTGAACATTTCTGCTATACCAATTCCTGATGGGATTTGATATATACAGCCCAACGGAGGTCATTCAAATTTCTTATGTGGTAAAACCCTCTATGAATGATGTAATAATACCTGGAGTTGTTTATGATGACTGGGATGGGAAAACAGTTGATTCTGTGATGTCTGAGTTGCAGGAGTTTACCGTATTTGAAAGTGAGGATGTTTATCAATCCAAAGAAAATTATGGAGACATTTTCTGTTATAATTATTATGGGCACCATTTCATTCATAGAGCAAGTACCCCAAATACTATTTTTAATTACACATAGTAGGAACATTAACAAATAAAAAAAACACTTTAACCGGCTACATCCACCAAATGAGGCTGGTGCAAACAAACGGTAGTGGTACCCATTATAGATACAAAAAAGATTTCTGCCACTTCATTACAAAGCAGAAAAAAAGAGAGTTGCACCCAACATGTCCACTCCTCAAGCATAAAGCTTTATTTGAACAAAATATTATATTGTTCCAAAGAGGAAACTGATACAAAAAGAAAATGTATATATATGCTCCTAAGATGGCAACGCGTTTCAACACAGAAGTGTCTTCATCATGGCCAAATTGAAAAAACCTGCACACTTACCCAGCTAGACTTAAATACCCCTTGTTAATAAACACAGAAAAAATACTACTTTACAAAGGAAGATTCCAATTATATCATAAGGGACAACACAGTGAATAGTAAAATACATTTTAAATAAAATATTTATAAAGATTAATGCAATATCACCCATATTTTATACAAAATAATTATTTTCTCCAGACCATATACCATTGTCAATGTCACATAATTGGAAATTCCAATACAAAATAACAATTTAAGGGTGATACCAAAACAAATTAAAGAGTGACACTCATAATATGAATATCAAATATAAAAAAAAAAATATATACTGGTATCTAAATGTCACAGGTTGTGATCAATACAGGAGCGCCTAACTGGAAAGTACAGAGAAAAATAAAATACACATTATCATTGATTAATATTCACATTTGTCCAACATGCACATAAAGTTCCTCATCCTCACTGAGGACCCCCGGTGTCTTAGACCCAAGAAGAATAATGTATTCCAATTCCCTGATCCAAAGGAGCCTCTCCCTGTCCCCTCCACATATATTCCTCTCAATTCTATCAATGCCAAAGTATGCCAAACAATCTGCATCTCTATTATGCATCTTTGACCAATGTGTCGCCACAGGATATGAGGTGTCATAATTCTTAATGACCTTGTAATGTTCCAAAATCCTCTTTGTGACAGGGCCAATAGTGCTGCCAACATACTGTAAACCACAGGGGCATTGTAATACATAAATGCAGCAATCTGAGACACGTGAAATAGCTGTGTTAATTCTTTTAGTCTCACCAAAGACTGTTTTATACATCTTAACATTTTTGCTATTCCTACATGCCTTGCATCTGCCGCAGTTATAGGAGGAACATTGCCCGACTCCACCACAAGGGAGTTCTAAAACATATTCTGAGAAATTTGCATATTTTTCTAGGCAAAATGTTAGAAATGCTGAGTCATATTATTTAAAATTGCTAATGATGGAAAATTTACATATTTTATGAACTAATACAAAAATCATTTATTCTGATTCCTTTGTTTCCCAGTTGGCTATAGAAAGCTGTGAATATTGGTTGAAGTCGATTGACTTAAAAAGTATGTGGGGAACAAAAAATTGGCAAATAAGGGGAAAGGAAGCTTTATTTAGAGCATTCCTGATACCTTTTCAAATGATACTTCTAAATGAAACTGTACAACAGACAGGTTGTTTAGGCTTAACAAAAATTAAGGATTTAAATGTGCCCAGTATTTCTGCCCCTGCAAAATTCTACAAATAGCTAAAGTTTATTAATGCAACTGAAGATTAGCTCGATGAATGGGTCCAAATTGGCACGTTTAATGCTTCACTTTCACGTTCTGGTGGGTGGTTATTGTGCACAATGGATACCAATGGGTGTCATAAACGTTTTGTAAACTCAACGGGACCAGACCCTCGCTATATGTCATCTGAGCATGCGGGTATAGAGACAACATAGAGTGTAGGAAAACCATGTCAGCAATGGTTGAAGAGTTCCTCACTTGAGGCTGTTAAAGAACAGCTCAGTCTCCTGTCTAACAATACTGACTTACAGGATTAACTGTTAGGTCACAGAAAACAACACAGAAATCGCTTCTTATACGCAGTATATAATTACATTTGAATGCTTTCTCAACAAGAAGCTGCTGCCCGGTTAAGGTGAATAGATCAGGAAAATTTACAGAAGGCATTGGCTGTTGAAGATAATGGGATTAATACTATGTCCGACCACACATATACCTTAAACATTGTTTCCTCTACAATAGACATAGTATAGAGGGACATGTCCTCTCTGCATCATGGACAGAGTCAACTAAGATCCATTATGCAGTTAGTGTTCCTAGGCACTGAAACCAGGTCGCGTTCCATGGCAACACGTCAGCACAAGGGACATATTTTCCACATTTAATTTAACGCGAAAACAACAACTAATGGCTAAAAAAGAAGCAATTTATGTCATGTTAAATATTAAAAAATTAGAAAAGTTGCCTTTTACTGTGGCTAAAATACCATCTGCTGAGTGGTTAATACATGGGGTCATCAATTCGCCTATTTCAACATTTCAATTCCCATCGTGCTTGAAACAAATTTCAGTGGGCAGATCTGTAAGGCTAGGAGATAGTTACATATACGAGGTGTAGGATCTGCCCTTCTCATACAAATGTCTCAGTGGCATGAAGGAGGTCTTTCTTAACAGTAGTGAATACAAGACTTCTGTCAGCCGTTCAATGGTCTGTAAACATTTGTTCTTGCATGGGGCGTGCAACGCTTCAGCAGCAAACTTGGCTTGTTATCTGAAGGGAGTCCCAGTCCCCTTGATTAGACCTGCATTTCAGGTGCTCTCGAATAGCAGCTATGTCCTCCTTAACCCATTTCTCGCCACCGACATAATGGTTACGTCCATGGCAGCGCCGGTGTGGCGCCATGGACGTAACCATTACGTCCTGGGACCGGCCCTCGGAGGAAGCGCTAGCGCTCCCCCCGAGGGCCACCCCCCCAACCCCCCCAGGCCAGGGCTGAAAGGGGAATCCCTTTCCCTTCCACCCCTGGCCCCCCACACCCCCCATGACGTCAGCGAACGATCGCGCACTGACATCATGAAAGGGTGAAAGACGCGCTGGAAGCCATTTGCTTCCAGCGCATCTAAGGAGAAGGTGAGTTTTTCACCTCCGTGCGGGGGGAGGATGCCTCTGAAAGAGGCATCGAGGGAAAGGAAAGGGTTTTCCTTTCCCTCGATGCATCTTTGAGCATTCCTGCTGCCCGATCGCGATGAGATCGGGCAGCAGGAATGCCCACTAGACACCAGGGATTTGTGTATGTGTGTGTGTGTTTTTAGCGTGGGGGAGCGACCCCTTGGGCAAGGGTCGCTCCCCTTAGGGGGCCAATGTATTTTTCGTTGTTTCATTATTTTTAGGCCGATCTGCTCCCATGGGGGGCAGAAAGCCACTAGACACCAGGGATTTTATTGTTGTTTTTTTTTTTTTTGTGTTGGGGGGCGGCCCTTGGGCAAAGGTCACCCCCAGGGGCCCATATGTATTATTGGTCAGTTCTGCCCCCCTTGGGGGCAGATAGGCCTATTTTTTTTAGGCCTTTGGGGGCAGAATCACAAGAGCGCCAGGGTTACTATATGTGTGTATGTGTGCTTTGTGTGGGGGGTGGCCCCTTGGGCAAGGGTCGCCCCCCCCTGGGGGGCCAATGTATTTATCGCCGTTTCTGCCCCATTTTTAGGCCGATCTGCCCCTAAGGGGGGCAGAAGCCACTAGACACCAGATTTTTTTTTTGTGTTGGGGGGCAGCCCCTTGGGCAAGGGTCGCCCCCAGGGGCCCATATGTATTATTGGGTAGTTCTGCCCCCCTTGGGGGCACATAGGCTTATTTTTTTTATAAGAATCCCCATAGCGCCAGGGATACTATATGTGTGTGTGCTTTGTGTGGGGTTGTGGCCCCTTGGGCATGGGTCACTCCCCTTGGGGGGCCAATGTATTTATCGCCGTTTGTGCCCCCCTTGGGGGTCAGAAAGCCACTAGACACCAGGGATTTTATTGTTGTTTTTTTTTTTGTGTTGGGGACGGCCCCTTGGGCAAGGGTCGGCCCCATGGGCACAAATGCATTATTGGGCAGTTCTGCACCCCTTGGGGGCAGATAGGCGAATTTTATTTTAGGCCTTTCTGCCCCCAACGGGGGCACAATCCACATAGCACCAAGGATAATGTATGTGGGTGTGCAATGTGCAATGTAATCTGGGCGATTTCTGCCCCCCCTTGGGGGCAGATTGGCTTATTTTTTGTAGGCCCTTCTGTCCCCCGGGGGGGCAGAAACCATGAAGATGCCAGGGATGGGTTGGGGGGGTGCCCCCTTGGGTAAGGGTCGCCCCAAGGGGCCAAAAAGCACTATTGGGCAGTTCTGCCCCCCCCCATATTTTTTTTTTTTTAGGCCCATCTGCCCCCAAGGGGGTCAGAATCCACTCAGCGCCAGGGATGATTTGTGTGTGCTTTGTGTGGGGGGGTTGGCCCCTTGGGCAAGGGTCACCCCCAAAGGGGGCAATATATTCTATGGCATTTCTGCCCCCCCTGGGGGTAGATTGGCCTATTTTTTTGGGGCCCATCTTCCCCCAAGCAGAGAACACACTAGACACGAGGGAAAATGTAAAAATGGTTGGTGGCGGGGTGTTTGTCAACTGGCGAAGTATTTGCTTTTATGATAATAACAGTTTTTCTCCTTTTTGTTCTAGTTCAAAGCTTTTGCTGACTTTGCTGTGGCTTGTTGCAGTTTTGGTAGCAGTTGTCCTGCGGTTTGCGTAGTTGCATGTTTTAGGTAAGTAAATAAATTTACTCCAAGTGAGTATTGTTGTCATGCATGAATGACATGTTTGTAGATGGTGTACTGAATGCAGGATTGTGTGTGAAATTGTCCTTAGATTTATGCACAATGATTATTGTGTTGTCTTATGTCTAAATTGCTTTTTTTTTCTTCTCTTTTTAGTGGGATATCATTGGTGATTGCTGTGGCTGTGCAGAGTAGTTGCTTTTTCAGGCAAGTGAGCAGTATAGTTTTTGAGTTTATAACTCTTAGTGATAAAGCTACACTTTGTTACTTATCTTACACAGTGCTGGTTGTTGGTGGTGTATTTGTCCAGTTAATTTTTGTAGGAAGGATCGTGGCTAGCCGTAGGATGACCGCTCAGCAGGTTCTTAGTGTGCTTTTTGAGTCATCTTCTGACCTTGAATATGAGACTGACTCTGCATCTGAGGCAGAGGAGGAAGTGCAAGATTTTGGAAGTGAATTGTCTGTCAGAGAGGAATCATCTGATGATGAAGCCACTCTCAGTGCTGATGAAGGGCCTGTTTTAGAGGAGGACACTGATGTGCTGATGGTGCCGGAGCCAGCGGCTGAAAGGCTTCCCATTGGAAGACCTGACACGTGGGTTGCATCAAACATGGAGCAGCCACGGTTGCCTGCATTTACTGGTTTTCCAGGGTGTCGAGTCAATATGGAAAACTTTTTGCCCGTCAACTTTTTTGAGTTGTTTATGAACAATATATTTTTGGAAGAGATTGTTGAGCAGACTAATTTGTATGCAGAGCAGTTTTTGAGGGACAACGCTGCCAGACTTAGGCCACACTCTAGAGCTAGCCGGTGGATTCCCACAAATCTGGAAGAGTTGAAAAGGTTCTTGGGTTTAACTTTTTTGAGGGGGCTGATAAGGAAGCCATCGCTGTCTTCATATTGGTCTACTAGTCCCTTGACCCCAAGGAGTCCAGGGAGGTGTGGCTTGTGTGGATCCCCCAACATTTCTTACCCAGACTCCTCTGCAAACCTCAAAATGTGCTTAAAAAAGCATATCTTCCTGACTTTTCTTTGAACGATCACCACTCCAGCACAGAATTCCTACTACCCAGCGTTCCCCTCAGTCTCCCAAGTAAAATGACACCTCACTTGTGTGGGTCCCCAAAGCAGAGTCAGCCTAAAGATGTATAAAAGAAGATATGTGCTTATCAACTCGCTGTGCTATCCCCTCAATCTCTACAAGTTTTTGGCCTTTTTTTTGTTGCAGGCACCTGGCCAACCCACACAAGTGAGGTACCATTTTTATCGGCAGACTTGGGGGAACGATGGGTGGAAGGACATTTGTGGCTCCTCTCAGTTTCAAGAACTTTCTGTCACCGAAATGTGAGTAAAAAGTGTTTTTTTAGCCAAGTTTTGAGGTTTGCAAAGGATTCTGGGTAACAGAACCTGGTGAGAGCCCCACAAGTTACCCCATCTTGGAATCCCTGAGGTGTCTAGTTTAAAAAAAATTGCAGGTTTGCTAGGTTTCCCCAGGTGCCGGCTGAGCTAGAGGCCAAAATCAACAGCTAGGCACTTTGTAAAAAACAGCTCTGTTTTCTTTCTGAAAATGTGATGTGTCCATGTCATGTTTTGTGGCATATCCTGTTGCGGGCGCTAGGCCTACCCACACAAGTGAGGTACTATTTGTATCGGGAGTCTTGGGGGAATGCTGGGTGGAAGGAAATCTGTGGCTCCTCTCAGATCCCAGAACTTTCTGTCACCGAAATGACAGGAAAAAGTGTTATTTTGGCCAAATTATGAGGTTTGCAAAGGATTCCGGGTAACAGAACCTGGTCAGAGCCCCACAAGTCACCCCATCTTGGATTTCCCTAGGTGTCTAGTTTTCAAAAATGCACAGGTTTGATAGGTTTCCGCAGGTGCCGGCTGAGCTAGAGGCCAAAATCCACAGCTAGGCACTTTGTAAAAAACAGCTCTGTTTTCTTTCTGAAAATGTGATGTGTCCACGTCATGTTTTGGGGCATATCCTGTCGCGGGCGCTAGGCCTATCCACACAAGTGAGGTACCATTTTTATCAGGAGACTTGGGGGAACGGTGGGTCGAAGGAAATTTGTGGCTCCTCTCAGATTCCAGAACTTTCTGTCACCGAAATGACAGGAAAAAATGTTTTTTGTGGCCAAATTTTGAGGTTTGCAAATGATTCTGTGTAACAGAACCTGGTCAGAGCCCCACAAGCCACCCCATCTTGGATTCCCCTAGGTGTCTAGTTTTTAAAAATGTGCAAGTTTGCTAGGTTTCCCAGGTACCGGCTGAGCTAGAGGCCAAAATCCAAAGCTAGGCACTTTGTAAAAAACAGCTCTGTTTTCTTTCTGAAAATGTGATCTGTCCACGTCGTGTTTTGGGGCATATCCTGTCGCAGGTGCTAGGCCTACCCACACAATTGAGGTACCATTTTTATCGGGAGACTTGGGGGAACGCTGGGTGGAAGGAAATCTGTGGCTCCTCCCAGATTCCAGAACTTTCTGTCATCGAAATGACAGGAAAAAGTGTTTTTTGGGCCACATTTTGAGGTTTACAAAGGATTCTGGGTAACAGAACCTGGTCAGAGCCCCACAAGTCACCCATCTTGGATTTCCCATGGTGTCTAATTTTCATAAATGCGCAGGTTTGCTAGGTTTCCCCAGGTGCCGGCTGAGCTAGAGGCCAAAATCCACAGCTAGGCACTTACTGTAAAAAACAGCTCTGTTTTCTTTCTGAAAATGTGATGTGTCCACGTCGTGTTTTGGGGCATATCCTGTCACGGGCGCTAGGCCTACCCACACAAGTGAGGTACCATTTTTATCGGGAGACTTGGGGGAACACAGAATATCAAAACAAGTGTTATTTTCCCTTATCTTTCTCTACATTTTTTCCTTCCAATTGTAAGACAGTGTGTAAAAAAGAAGTCTCTTTGAGAAATGCCCTGTAATTCACATGCTAATATGGGGACCCCAGAATTCAGAGATGTGCAAATAACCACTGCTTCTCAACACCTTATCTTGTGGCCTTTTTGGAAATACAAAGGTTTTCTTGATACCTATTTTTCACTTTTTATATTTCAGCAAATGAATTGCTGTATACCCGGTATAGAATGAAAACGCATTGCAAGGTGCAGCTCATTGGTTGGCTATGAGTACCTAGGGTAATTGATTAACCTACAAGCCCTATATATCCCCGCAACCAGAAGATTCCAGCTGACGTAACGGTATATTGCTTTAAAAAATCTGACATCGCAGGAAAAAGTTACAGAGTAAAACGTGGAGAAAAATTGCTGTTTTTTACCTCAATTTCAATTTTTTTTATTTCAGCTGTTGTTTTCTGTAGGAAACCCTTGTAGGAGCTACACAAATGACCCCTTGCTGAATTCAGAATTTTGTCTACGTTTCAGAAATGTTTAGCTTTTTGGGATCCAGCATTGGTTTCCCAACCATTTCTATCACTAACTGGAAGGAGGCTGAAAGCGCAAAAAATAGTAAAAATGTGGTATGTCCCAGTAAAATGCCAAAATTGTGTTGAAAAATTGGATTTTCTGATTCAAGTCTGCTTGTTCCTGAAAGCTGGGAAGATGGTGATTTTAGCACCGCAAACCCTTTGTTGATGCCATATTTTAAGGGGAAAAACCACAAGCCTTCTTCTGCAGCCCTTTTTTCCCATTTTTAAAAAAATAACAAATTTTTCACTGTATTTTGGCTAATTTCTTGGTCTCCTTCAGGGGAACCCACAAAGTCTGGGTACCTCTAGAATCCATAGGATGTTGGAAAAAAAGGATGCAAATTTGGCGTGGGTAGCTTATGTGGACAAAAAGTTATGAGGTCCTAAGCGCAAACTGCCCCAAATAGCCAAAAAAAGGCTTGGCACCTGAGGGGGAAAAGGCCTGGCAGCGAAGGGGTTAATAGTGAGAGCTGTTGTGGGATGGGAGCCAGCATAGTTTATGTCATTTTGGTTTCCCAAATTGTTACATGCTGCGGGTAAGTTTTCCTTGTACACGACAGAGGAAAGTAGCTGAGATTTGGCCCATATCGTTACTTCAAATGTGAAGGAACGATATGGGCCTTGAGCAGACTCAAGGCTTTATTGTTTCAAAAACATGTGGCACTTACATATGCATGCAAGACCTATGTGCTTCAGCTTCCGAGGTCATCCAAAGAGATACAGTCCCTTTTAAGTACTAACTTTTGGAGACACTTTGGTGGGATGGATATTCAACGTGTCCAGTACTACTGGAATCGCACCTTTCTTTAAGGCTGTTTCTGGTTTCATTCACTCATTTTCCACTATATTTGGCTTAATACCTTAAGCCACACACTCAATAATTTCCAATATTTTCAGGGGATTTCCGATAACTTTGGCTATAATAGGTGGCATTTTGACATTGCTACTTTTTCTGTGCAATGGCTGCCCCTTCACAACAAAGAGGACTGAAAGCGCTTCCACCAGTGCAACTGTGTCGTGAACGCATGGTGCAGTACTTTGGAGCACCACTCCTGGAGCAATTGGAGTGTGACTGCTCTCTGTTATTCAGACCGGGTTTGGAATGTGTGCAGCCCATGTTTCGGTGCCTTTGGTGCCCTTTCGAATGTGCACTGAAAGTTTGTCCTTCTACGCAGAGCTTACTTTCATTGGACGCTGATCTGTTGGTGTTCTCGCTGAGGGCTCATTACCAGACATGCGCATTGAGGGGGAATTTGCTACAGGAAGCAATTTATGAGTTGCCCTTTGTGGATTGTGCAGCTCTAAACTCACTGTTGGGCACACCACCGAATGCTGCTGCCTTGGATGGAGCTCAGGCTCTTGAACACTAATGCTCCTTGGTTTTCCTTGGTGATGAATTTCCTGTTTTACCACGTGCTTAAGTGGAAGATTTCCTATCTTCAATTGTCCCGGATTCATTTGGCAACTTTAAAAATGATTCTGACTTTTGAGATTCGGCTTTCTGGATGCCATAGATAATATTTTTAATTGCCCTTTTAATACATGCTCATTTGTCTTTTAACTTGTCATCATTGACATTTCTGTATATATGCATTAAGATGAATTTTAGTAGCTTTTATATATTAACTTAGGCTTTGAACCACCTTTAAACTTGCAAGGGGAGGGTGTTGTGTTGCTTTAATTTTACACACGTTATTTTAGCGAACTAGGCCTGTCGCCGTGCACTTTAGTTCAGATCGGCATTTATTAACATTAGCCACATTTGCGGTCCTGTTTTATTTTCTCTATCTAGTTGTTCTTCGCCTAGGTCAGCACTGCGTTCTTGAACAAGACATTTCTTTCACTCTGTGCTTTTCTCAAGCCTACAGTAAGATAGGTTGCAGGCTAAAGTGGTGCGCTTTGTCTCCAAAGTTCACAGAAACGTAAACACTCTTACGTGGGGATCTTTTCTTGGACAATCAGCTGTTTTACTATAAAACACTACTTCACCCCACACACGTTAGAGGGGGATTCCAGACAGATGAATGACCACAACTGATTGTTGATTGCTTTGCTGCAGCTGCTTGTCTAGACTACCCGTTTCCTGGCCCATATGGGAAGGGTGTCTATCCAGACTACAGGCTTCCTGCTCAGGTATGAGGGATGATGTCTTCCCAGGGGGGAACCTGAAAGGCAGACTTAGAGCTTAACATGCTGTGCTCTGACTTAGCTTAGGTAGGAACTATATTTATAAACCATAGTGACAGTATTTCAGGGTTATTCTTGTGTTTTACTCTCCTTCTCACCATTTTAATCTTATTGTGCTTCATCGTCCTAGTTATTGCCATACATGCCTTACTATCTCAGATGCAGTTACTTCAATAAAACCTTATTTAATTATACTCTGCCTCTGATTGTCTTTGCATATGGGAGACTAATGTAACTGAGATAAACGGATGAGATCTGAGTGACCACGATTCCCCTGAGAAGTCATATATGTAATGTGCCCGGTTGCCCTAATCATCCCTGCTTTCGGGTAGAGATGAGGCACTGCTAGTTAGGTGGAAAAAAAACGAGATGAGGACGACAGGTGTCACATGGTGTGGGATTAGACTCATTCCCCCGCAGTACAGGTGATTCTGCTGATTCTGCCACTCGAATCCAGTAGTCTCATTAAGATAATGAGAACCTACAGGACAGCCTGCGGGGATAACATTGGAAACATTGGAAACATTGGAAAAGTATGTGACCTAACTGGAATGACCTGACTGCAACTCACAGGAGGCAATGATTCTCTGACTTCAAACACCAGAACAGTGTTCATTTGTCGAAAGACTCATGTTTGACAACTCTCAATGTAAGTTAACTGAGCTGGGAGGATTCCATTTGTATAGTGTGCGTAGTCGAGGGAATGACATGCTTGCTAAGGCCACCAGCCTCTGTCACTGTTAATCCACTCATCAGCCTGGTGTCCTGTTCTCCAAAAACACCTGTTTACTCACCTGCTGTACTCACCTGGGGGAATATCATCTGTATAGTGTGTATTGTACAGGGACTGACATGACTGCATCTCTCAGCAGGACCTATTTCTGTTACTACAAATACCAGACCCGTGGTCACTTGTCCAAAGACCCATGTTCCTTAACTCTCAATTGAAGTGTACTCACTTGGGAGGATACCATTTGCTAAGTGTTGGGAAGTAGAGGGAGTGACATGACTCCTAAGGCCAGGACCCTTTGTCACTGTTACTTCACTCACCAGCCCAATGTCCTCTTCTCTGAAGACTCCTGTGTGGTAGCTCTCACATGAAGTGTACTCACCAGGTGCGATAACATCTGTATAGTGTGTGTAGCACAGGGAGTGGCATGACTGCAACTCCCATCAGGCACAGTTCCTCCCACTACAAACACTAGACCAGTTGTCACACGCCCAAATCCATCTATCTGTGAGCTCTCAAATGAAGTTTACTCACCTGAGAGTGATCAAGATACAAACCATGCTCAAATCTGAGACGTGTCTGGCTAGGTAGCATCATCTTGGCCTGCTAACCCAAGATGAAAATATTGAGGACAGCTTACCCAGTGTGCAAACAATGATTCCAAAGGCCTCAAGATGCATAACCAGAATGGTATTGGCAGCAGACACATTCACACTGCACTTACCACATGATGACTCCAGTCACATGTACAGCAAACTTGGGGTCTGCTGATATATACAAGGGGGAGAATTCAAGAGAAAAGGGGGCAGCTCGGAAGGCTGAAGCTTGATGGTACATGTATCTAGTAAACTGTAGGTCTCTTCCAAAGCATAACTTAGACCTAATTACTTTAATAGAGGAGAAACAACCAACAGCAGTGTTTTTGACAGAAACATGTCTCAATGAAGCAAGTGGTTTGGGTGTAGTAGAGGCCCTAACTTCAGGATATGCAGTGGTAAGGTGGGAACGGGAAAAGCAGAAGGAAGGAGAAGTGGCCATCATTATAAAAGAGGAAGTGGGGTACATTTAAGGCAGCCAGCATCCCAGACAGTTAGAGTCTGGTTATTTCAATGAAGCTCTCTCACAATTGTACCTTCTCAGGAGTATTATTATATTGGCCACCAGGACCAGCAATAAAGTTTATGAAAGAAGCACCAGACATTTTGGCTGGCTTAGTCTTCAGAAAGTCAACTTCACAGTTCTAGGGGACCTAAATGTTCATGTAGAGAGATCAAAGGGCTCCCAGACAACAAATTGTGTGCAGGATCTATCAGTCAGCCATTCGCCCCAATTGGAATAGCACCCAACACATGAGAAAGGGCAACTTTAGACCCTATTTTTAAAAATATGACTGAAATGAAAGTGGAAAAACCCATACCAATATTATTGTCAGACCACTGCTTAATCCCTTTTTTTATCCCAATAATAGGGAAGCAGTCTATCAGAACTGAATAGTCAAAAGTCTTATGACTATGGTCAAAACTAAATAAAACTAGCTGGGAGCTGGCACTAGCAAACTGAGCCCCAATTTTTACCAAAGATGAAGATGTCTCTAGGGTATGTGAGAAATTCAAAGACTGGCTCACAAAACACTTAGATGAGTTAATTCCCAGAAGAACACATGGTTCTCACCAGACTTAAAACAATTAAAAAGAGACTGCAAAAAGCTTGAAAGGAAATGGAGGGATTGCTATGATGAGGAAAACAAACAAAGGTGTAAAACCACCTAAATAAAATACTACCATAAAAAATAGGTAAGACTCAGGCAAATGGCCTTTCAGAGAGGATTAAGCAATCTGGGAAGTCACCCAAAGAGATATACAAAGTAGTAACAACCCGTTCCATCCTACCCAACTGGACTTTTGAGCAGGACACTGTACTGAAAGTTCTCTCTTAAGAGCCGTAGAGGACCTGAAAATGACCATATACCAAGGGGGATCGGTGACACTTATCCTTTTGGACCTGAGTGCCGCCTTTGATGCAGTCTCATATGCTTCCTTGCTCCAGCAGCTGAATAGAGTGGCATCATAGGGAAGGCTCAAAGATGGCTTGCCTCCTTTCTGGAACATCGTACCTTCCAAGCCATTGAAGGAAGAAATCTTTCATCTAGTTACCTGCTGAAGTGTGATGTCCAGCAGGGTTCACCCTGAAGCCAGACCCTTTTCAAAAAATTTATGAGCCCTCTTGTAGACATCATCCGTGCATTTGGATTTAAGACGGTATCCTACGCAGACAATACACAGATGGTGGTTACACTATCTCCAGACATTGATGTAGTTTCGCTAAGATTAAAGTGTTGTTTGGAAAGGGTGTATGAATGGATAAGAAACAGTTGCCTAAGACTCAGTTAGGAGAAAACAGAAGTGTTTGTGCTGGGGCAGAATTTTGTGGCCAGCCTCCCTAGGGGATTGACCATTCTCAAAGGAAGAGGCAAAGAGTCTGAGAATGACTCTAGAGAAACATCTGACTATGGCACCACACTTAAAAAAGGTATCGAGCTGCTGCTTTGGCCTTTTGAGAGCTCTTAGTTAGGCGATAAGATGGCTCCCAATCGAATCACGCAGAGTGGTGGCCTAAGGAATGATTCTGTTGCACCTTGACTATGGAAATGCACTTTACCTAGGGAGTCCCAAAGCAGTGTTAAGCAGGCTACGTATTATTCAGAACACAGCTGCCTGCAGCCTGTTGGGAATACCGAAAACACAGTCTGCAATCATTGCACTTCAGTCTCTCCATTGGCTGTCGATAAAGTACAAAATACGGTTTAAGGATCTCTGCATTCTGCAGCGAGCAAAGCATAGCGCAGGCCCCACCCTCCTGCTACATATGGTGGTGCCATATAAGATGTGTAGAGATTTAAGGTCCAACAAGAAAGAGCTGTTGGTCATTCCACAAATCAAAAGAGAAAGAAACTGGGGGAGATCATTCTCATAATTAGCACCTAAAATGTAGAATGCATTACCAATGATAGCAATCATTTGAGTTTCAGGAAAAAGCTAAAGACAGTTCTTTTCCCTTAACTTGAGGGTGAGGTTTTTGAACTCCTTTTCCTTTTTACAGCATGCATTTTGCAAATGGTATATTAACCCCTTCCCCGCCACGGACGTAATGGTTATGTCCATGGCAGCGCCCGTGTGGCGCCATGGACGTAACCATTACGTCCTGAATGCTTCCCTCGGGAGAAGCGCTAGCGCTCCTCCCGAGGGCCGCCCCCCCACCCCCCTAGGTCAGGGCTGACCGGGGAATCCCTTCCCCTTCCACCCCCGACCCCCCCCCACCCCCCCCCCCTGTGACGTCAGCGCGCGAGCGCGCGCTGATTTGTCACAGGGGCCTCCCTAGTCGCGCTGGAAGCTCTGCTTCCAGCGCGATTGAAAAAGAAATGCAAAAGCATTTCTTTTTCAATCACTTGGGAGGCCCGGAGGGGCTTCAAAGGGAAGGAAAAGTATTTCCTTCCCTTTGAAGTCCCTCCGAGGGTTTCAAAAGCCGGATTGCTTGCAATCCGGCTTTTGAAACCCCACTAGACACCAGGGATTTTTTTTTTTTTCATTGAAATTGACCAAAGGGAGCGACCCCTTGGGCAAGGGTCGCTCCCAGGGGGGGCATTTTTTTGAAAAGGCCTTTTCTGCCCCCAGGGGGGGCAGAAACCTCTAGGCACCAGGGACCATTTTTTTTTTTTTTTTTTTTTTTTTTCATTTTTTTTTATTGAGGTGGGGAGCGACCCCTTAGGCAAGGGTCGCTCCCCTTGGTGGAAAATTATATTTTGGCCATTTCTGCCCCCCTTGGGGGCAGATTGGCCTATTTTGATGAGGCCAATCTGCCCCCAAGGGGGGTAGAAACCACTAGACACCAGGGTTTTTTTTATTTTTATTATTGTTATTGACAAAAGGGAGCGACCCCTTGGGCAAGGGTCGCTCCCAGGGGGGGCATATTTTTGGGAAGGCCTTTTCTGCCCCCCCTGGGGGCAGATCGGCCTACTATTAGGCCGATCTGCCCCCAGGGGGGGCAGAAACCTCTAGGCACCAGGGACCATTTTTTTTTTTTTTTTCATTTTTTTTTTTTTGGTGGGGAGCGACCCCTTAGGCAAGGGTCGCTCCCCTTGGGGGAAAATTATATTTTGGCCATTTCTGCCTCCCTTGGGGGCAGATTGGCCTATTTTGATGAGGCCAATCTGCCCCCAAGGGGGGTAGAAACCACTAGACACCAGGGAGTTTTTTCTTTGCGTGAATTTCACGCAAAGGGAGCGACCCCTTAGGCAAGGGTCGCTCCCTGGGGGGGAGGGCAATTTATTTTAGGCCATTTCTGCCCCCCCTGGGGGCAGATTGGCCTATTATTAGGCCGATCTGCCCCCAGGGGGGGAAGAAACCTCTAGGCGCCAGGGCAAATTTTTTTTTTGTGTTTTTTTTTTTTGTTGTTTCTTTTTTTAGAGATGGGGAGCGACCCATCAGGCAAGGGTCGCTCCCCTGGGGGGGCAAATTGTATTTAGACCATTTCTGCCCCCCTGGGGGCAGATTGGCCAATTTTAGGTCAATCTGCCCCCAAGGGGGCAGAAACCACTAGGCACCGGGGATTTGTTTTTTGGCGCCAATGTCACGCAGGGGGAGCGACCCCGTAGGCAAGGGTCGCTCCGGGGGGGGTGGGGGTCGGGGGGGCAAATTTATTTTAGGCCATTTCTGCCCCCCCGGGGGACAGATCGGCCTATTATTAGGCCGAACTGCCCCCCGGGGGGGGGCAGAACACTCTAGGCGCCAGGGCAAATTTTTTTTTGTGTTTTTTTTTTTTGTTGTTTCTTTTTTTAGAGATGGGGAGCGACCCATCAGGCAAGGGTCGCTCCCCTGGGGGGGCAAATTGTATTTAGACCATTTATGCCCCCCTGGGGGCAGATTGGCCAATTTTAGGTCAATCTGCCCCCAAGGGGGCAGAAACCACTAGGCACCGGGGATTTGTTTTTTGGCGCCAATGTCACGCAGGGGGAGCGACCCCGTAGGCAAGGGTCGCTCCCCTTGGGGGAAAATTATATTTTGGCCATTTCTGCCCCCCTTGGGGGCAGATTGGCCTATTTTGATGAGGCAAATTTTTTTTAGGCCATTTCTGCCCCCCCGGGGGACAGATCGGCCTATTATTAGGCCGAACTGACCCCCGGGGGGGGGCAGAACACTCTAGGCGCCAGGGCAATTTTTTTTTTTGTGTTTTTTTTTTTTGTTTCTTTTTTTAGAGATGGGGAGCGACCCATCAGGCAAGGGTCGCTCCCCTGGGGGGGCAAATTGTATTTAGACCATTTCTGCCCCCCTGGGGGCAGATTGGCCAATTTTAGGTCAATCTGCCCCCAAGGGGGCAGAAACCACTAGGCACCGGGGATTTGTTTTTTGGCGCCAATGTCACGCAGGGGGAGCGACCCCGTAGGCAAGGGTCGCTCCGGGGGGGGGGGTGGGGGTTGGGGGGGCAAATTTATTTTAGGCCATTTCTGCCCCCCCGGGGGACAGATCGGCCTATTATTAGGCCGAACTGCCCCCCGGGGGGGGGCAGAACACTCTAGGCGCCAGGGCAATTTTTTTTTTGTGTTTTTTTTTTTTGTTGTTTCTTTTTTTAGAGATGGGGAGCGACCCATCAGGCAAGGGTCGCTCCCCTGGGGGGGCAAATTGTATTTAGACCATTTCTGCCCCCCTGGGGGCAGATTGGCCAATTTTAGGTCAATCTGCCCCCAAGGGGGGCAGAAACCACTAGGCACCGGGGATTTGTTTTTTGGCGCCAATGTCACGCAGGGGGAGCGACCCCGTAGGCAAGGGTCGCTCCCGGGGGGGGGTGGGTGTTGGGGGGGCAAATTTATTTTAGGCCATTTCTGCCCCCCCGGGGGGCAGATCGGCCTATTATTAGGCCGATCTGCCCCCGGGGGGGGGGGGGCAGAAACCTCTAGGCGCCAGGGGAATTTTTCTTTTTTTTCTTTTTTTTTTTTTTTTTAGAGATGGGGAGCGACCCATCAGGCAAAAGTCGCTCCCCTGGGGGACAAATTGTATTTAGGCCATTTCTGCCCCCCTTGGGGGCAGATTGGCTGAGTTTAGGTCAACCTGCCCCCAAGGGGGCAGAAACCACTAGGCACCGGGGATTTGTTTTTTGGTGCCAATGTCACGCAGGGGGAGCGACCCGTAGGCAAGGGTCGCTCCCGGCGGGGGAGGGTGGGGGTTGGGGGGGCAAATTTATTTTAGGGCATTTCTGCCCCCCCCCCCCCCGGGGCCGGCTGAGCTACAGGCCAAACACCACAGGTAGGCACCTTGCAAAAAACACCTCTGTTTTCTGTGAAAAAATATGTTGTGTCCACGTTGTGTTTTGGGCCATTTCCTTTTGTGGGCGCTAGGCCTACCCACAGAAGTGATGTACCATTTTTATCGAGAGACTTAGGGGAACGCTGGGTGGAAGGAAATTTGTGGCTCCTCTCAGATTCCAGAACTTTCTGTCACCGAAATGAGAGGAAAAAGTGTTTTTTGGGCCAAATTTTGATGTTTGCAAAGGATTCTGGGTAACATAACCTGGTCAGAGCCCCGCAAGTCACCCCATCTTGGATTCCCCTGGGTTTCTAGTTTTCAAAAATGCACTGGTTTGCTAGGTTTCCTCAGGTGTCGGCTGAGCTACAGGCCAAAATCCACAGGTAGGCACTGCTTTTTATAAAAAAATGTGATGTGTCCACGTTGTGTTTTGGGCCCTTTCCTTTCGTGGGCGCAAGTCCTACCCACACAAGTGATGTATCATTTTTATCGGGAGACTTGGGGGAACGCTGGGTAGAAGGAAATTTGTGGCTCCTCTCAGATTCCAGAACTTTCTGCCACAGAAATGTGAGTAACATGTGTATTTTTAGCCAAATTTTGAGGTTTGCAAAGGATTCTGGGTAACAGAACCTGGTCCGAGCCCCGCAAGTCACCCCTCCTTGGATTCCCCTAGGTCTCTAGTTTTCAGAAATGCACAGGTTTGGTAGGTTTCCCTAGGTGCCGGCTGAGCTAGAGGCCAAAATCTAGAGGTAGGCACTTCGCAAAAAACACCTCTGTTTTTTTACAAAATTTAGGATGTGTCCACGTTGCGCTTTGGGGTGTTTCCTGTCGCCGGCGCTAGGCCTACCCACGCAAGTGAGGTATCATTTTTATCGGGAGACTTGGGGGAACACTGGGTGGAAGGAAATTTGTAGCTCCTCTCAGATTCCAGAACTTTCTGCCACAGAAATGTGAGGGACATGTGTTTTTTTAGCCACATTTTGAGGTTTGCAAAGGATTCTGGGTAACAGAACCTGGTCCGAGCCCCGCAAGTCACCCCTCCTTGGATTCCCCTCGGTCTCTAGTTTTCACAAATGCACAGGTTTGGTAGGTTTCCCTAGGTGGTGGCTGAGCTAGAGGCCAAAATCTACAGGTAGTCACTTTGCTAAAAACAGCTCTGTTTTCTGTGATATGTCCACGTTGTGTTTTGGGGCATATCCTGTCGCGGGCGCTAGGCCTACCCACACAAGTGAGGTATCATTTTTATCGGGAGACGTGGGGGAACGCTGGGTGGAAGGAAATTTGTGGCTCCTCTCAGATTCCAGAACTTTCTGCCACAGAAATGTGAGGAACATGTGTTTTTTTAGCCAAATTTTGAGGTTTGCAAAGGATTCTGGGTAACAGAACCTGGTCCGAGCCACACAAGTCACCCCTCCTTGGATTCCCCTAGGTCTCTAGTTTTCAGAAATGCATAGGTTTGGTAGGTTTCCCTAGGTGGCGGCTGAGCTAGAGGCCAAAATCTACAGGTAGTCACTTTGC